>NW_005842017.1:1232129-1273269 GCF_000455745.1 Alligator sinensis
TTTCAACCCCCCCCCCCCCCCCGTTTCTAGTTGTATCGTTTATTTGGAAAATACAACAAACATGCAAAATGACTAGTAAAGAGTACTTAAATAATGCCTTATTCTTTCCGAAGCAGGAAAGTTCAGTGGAGTGATGACAATTCATGCTTGCTGTGGTTCAGCCTCTCTGCTGTAAATTAAACTAGTATGATGAGACATGCAGAAGACTTCTTCAGGACTGTAACAGGAGCCAGTTATTCTAGGAAAAACAAGGAGCCTTATTTTCTATTTATCTCTTCCTCAGGTAGTTCTTTATACCACTGCAAAGGGAGCACTTCATTTTGGTAGCATTTCACATTCACTTTGCACAAGTGCAAATGACTGAATGTGACTCAGACCAACAGAAGCTCCAAAACAGCAGCTGAGGCTCAGACTTGCTCTGATACAAGAACTTGTTGCTTGGTGAAACAGGTGCAGCAAATTTGACATGAATTAAGGAATTATGGTCCAGATCCATACAGAGTATTTAAACGTTTAGCTCCCCACTGATTGCAACAAGAGATAGGAGCCAAAATACCTTTGTGACTCTGACCCTGTATTTTTGCATAGTGCTGTATAATATTAAGCTTGGTAAACTTTAAAACCCCGTCTGCGCTTATAAAGGCCAAGATGAAAATACTTCAAGGCATAAAAACCAAGTGATGTCAAGGAGAGATTTGCCCCCATAGTGTTATTACACAGTTCAATCTTCATTGTGCCTTCTTTTGAGGAATCTGCTTCACTGTTCTCAGAGGCAGGAGAGCAGTGGAAATGGGTAATTGGTTTGCTCCTTTATACTTATGTCTGGTACCCTGGTTCAGTGAAGAAACAGACCCCTCCCTTGTGTCCTCTGTGTGTCCAAGCTAAGCAGTTAAGCAGCTTGGAGGAGTCCTCACGACATGCCCCAGCAGCATGCTCAGGCTCTGTCTTGAGAGAGCCCCTTAGAGCAATGCTGGAACATTGATGCTGGGCCCCTCTCAGCTGTCTGCGCTGTTGAATTGCTAGTCTTCTGTGTGCACTTAGTGAGAGTGGGCGGCCGGACTTGTTTCTTGGCCGTGTTCCTAGGCTCATCGAGGAGGCAGTGTAGACATGGCCTTTTGAAATTCGTGAGGTTATCCTCCAATTATGTTTTTTGATTTCATTCTCTCTTGTATCACAGAATAAACAACAATTACTCACAGCTTTGTCCTTTCCCTCTGTCATATTTATACAATTCAACTGCTTTGTTTTGGAGTTGCTTAACTGTGAAAGGAATATAGTTCAGTTTTTATTTTTAAAATAAATCATGCACCGTCTTTTCAGCTTACTCAGCATCCAGTGTAAAGGTAAGGCCATTTCCACTAGCAAAATCTTAAATTGCTTTGGTGGTAGAGATGGGTTTCTTGTTCAGCCAGTGATTTTTTTTTTTTTTTTTTTTTTTTTCTTCCCCCTCCCCACCTCACCTCTTCCCATGAAAACACTTTAAATTTGACCTCTATCTCGGTGATATTTAGCTTAGAGCATCCATCTTAGTGCTAGAGAGAATACAGCTTTTTCTGACCACTTTACAATAAATCCTTGAAGTTTAATTGGATAGCTCTGAGGTGCAGAACATTTTTGTAAGAGAAATGTTTCCTGTGAGTTGGATCTACCTGTCTGACTCTTTCCACTGACTTGTTCCTGATGCACTGTATTAAGATGAGACACAACCTTTGATAGCTCCTTCTTTCCAGTACATTGCTAATAGAAGCAATGTCATGTTTTTCAGCTGTTCAATAATGTTTGATAGATGCTGGATAAAGTAATGAGTTTTAGTCATAAAAAGTTGCAGGTAAATTATTAGATTTTTTTTTAATATTGACTGCTTTATGTTGCACTTCTGTTTTACAGATATGTAGCACAAAAATATGAGACAGCATCTTTTTAAAAAAATGCATATTCAGTTATGTGTAGTTAATGAAATGTTATCACTTTTCAGAGTTTTTGAGCCAGAAACTTGACCTGTATATTTAGCTTTGCCTAAAGAAAGGCATTCCCTTTCGTTTCACTTTTCATACAGAGGTGTGCACTAGAGTGCAAGTTAAGTAGCTGTCAAAGATGGTACAAATGCGTATACATCGCTAAACCAATTACTGTCTTATTTGTAGCGCGAATTGTTTACATGGAATGGAATTGTATTTCAGGTGTAGACCCATCCCTGCAAGCAGAGAACAGAATCCCAGGCTCTTCACAAGCCACAGCAGCTGTACCTAAACAGCAAAAATCACGTTCTACCAACTCAAGGGATGAGCGCTTTCGATCTGGTAAGAAAAATCAGTGCAGCTGAAATAAAATGGATGCCTACATAGTAGCATTAAACCACTAAAGAAGTGCAGACCTCAGACTTGAGGAACAAAGTGATGAGCTTTTTGTTTTTGAAAGAGAGAAGATCAGCTAACCACCCCCAAAGCAGCTTTTTGTATGCACACATAGGCAGTGTTTGCTCAGATCCCAGATGGAGAAAATCATGAACACACATTTTTGAGTTTTTCCTTTATTACAGACTTACGCCACGCATAACAATTTCCATTTGTATGACAGTCATGCTTCCTGCCATTGGAGCACCCTCTGTTAATATTTAGACCACTGAGAATTTTTTCACATGAGGAATACAGAATGATCATATTTACTAAAGTTCTCCTTTCATACATTTCCTGACTCGGAGCAATTATACACAAGCAAGGGAAACGTCACAATGGATATTCTACATTAACATTCAAACAGGTTTCAATGTGATAAACCTGTTTGGAAATTTTTGTGAAAATACCCATATCCTTGTCGCATCCTGTTCCTATTGTTACTGCTCAGGTGGCTAAAATACATTGTATTTTTTTGTGAAATTTCTTTTCACAATAGTGAGAAAGGCAGGTGCTTTTGAAAGTCTTTCTTTCATAACTATCTACAGGCTTCTGATTGAAGGGTTTTTTTTCTTTGCCATCAAGGATAACTATATGTTTTGGGACTGGAGAACAAAGGAATCATCCAGAGGAAGTCCCAAATGCCCCACATATAACTAATAACATTTACTAATCCTTGAGTCACCTGTTACTTTTAAATGGTTGGTGCCAGTAAGTTAAAGCATCATATTTGCACAATTGGCATTATATGGGGGAAAAACATAACCCTGCTCCTAAAATCAAGGTAGTATATCTCCCTGAGTTCTTTACAAATAATTGAAAGAATGGTTTGGATAGACTATATAAGGAAATATAGAAGAAAATAAGTGTAATGAATTCTGCAGGAATGAACTTCTCAAGTTTGAGGGTTTAGCATATCGCAGAAAATGAATGAGGTGAGATGCTTAACTTTAATGTATAATTTAATCACTTGCTTTAAATTTATCTCTTTTTGTATTTCAAATCTGTCTGCAATGTAATATTACAGTCAGTAACTAAAATATTAATATAGACTGTAGAGGAACCTTGTCATTGATC
The DNA here is from genome assembly GCF_000455745.1 of Alligator sinensis. Lineage (NCBI taxonomy): Eukaryota > Metazoa > Chordata > Crocodylia > Alligatoridae > Alligator > Alligator sinensis. The sequence continues at coordinate 1,235,600 of NW_005842017.1, forward strand.
AGTATCTGAGAGAAACAGAGCAGTAGGTATCATACTTAGTTATAGCTGTAACTATAAGAAGGCCTGGGCAGAACCCAGAAGATCTTCAATACTTTCATATCTTGTGAAAGAATTTAGCACAGAAGCATTTTTTCTCCCTGTGAATGGGTGGTTGTGGATGGTCTGGGGAGCAGCTTCTACTAGAACATTCATGCATTGGTAGGGGAGTGCTACTTCTGAAGGGCCATACTACTTACAAACACCATTGATTCCTTTTATTTATTCTTTGAATTTCGATTTGTATGTTTAGAGGCTTGTTCACAATACAATTTGTCATTTCTTTTAATTTGTTTCCATTTAAAATAATGCTGATTATTTGCTTCTACTATTAGCATTATCATCCCATCTTATTTGTTTGGTTACAACACTATAGTACTGATCTCTCTAATATCTCTTCCTACCAAAGCCTTTCTATGCCTAATCATTTTACTGTCCCATTCTGAATCTTTTCTACATCTGCTTTATTTTTTGTGAGATGAGCAAGATGGCAGTGTTCTAGATGAATGGATCTTTTTCGAGTGGTTATAGTTTAGTTTAACCTGTATGTGAGTTAAAATTATTCTTTTTTATGCTCATCTTGAATTCAGTTATACGTAACTCTGGTACTATAGTTGTTTATTTCACCAGGAGCAAAAATCAGATGTTGAGGAAGAAAAAGCAAATGGAGATTTCTACCATTTGTAGAGTAGCAAGCAAGAGAGAGAATGCTCCTGCTCCCTTTTTGTAGCCAATGGGGTATGGTGGGGCAGGTCCCTCTGCCTGCCTCACAACTCTTTATTTCCCTTCCCTCTGCACTCATGATCCCTGCCCCCAGCCTGGCACTGGGAGTTGGGCTCACCTAGCCAGATGACCCTAAATCTGCCTTCTCAACCAAAGGGGGGCTGGTGCCATGAAAATGGCAGCTCCTGCCATGATTGGGCCATGACATTCGCAAGCTGGGTGTGAGGCTTGCACCCCTCTTGCCGCTCAGTTCGACACGGTGTTCCACGGGGCTCCACCTCCCCTACCCCCCGTCCACATGCCAGCCATTGGATGATGCGTTACAGATGTTTTCTGGCCTCGTATGACGGCCTCAGACCGGTTCCGGGGTTCCGGTCACTCTCCCTCCCTTCTGGAGGGAGCTTTCCTTCTCTCTCTCTCTCTCTCTCTCTCTCTCTCTCTCTTTTTATAGAAAATATTCCTCCGGGTCAGGAGGAGCTGCAGGGTTATCCCCCTTATTCCAGCTCCCTCCCAGATTCTCAGCTGTTTCCTCTCCCTTACCACAAGCCAGGAGCTCCCTTGCCCCCTGACAGCAAGCTCCTTCAGGTGTGTGCAAGAGTGCCTCCGCCTGCTCTTCTTGTCTGCCTCCTGCTCTGCCTCCCGCAGGAGGCTTAGAGCCCTTCCCTGGGCTGCCTGCTAGAGCCTCGCAGGCTAGGTTGCTTCCTCCCCGTGCCAGAGCTCGCCTCACGAGCTGCCAGCGCGTGCTCACTCTCTCTGGCTCCCCTCCTGTCCCTGCTCTGACGAGGTTTTTAAATCTTCCCGCAGCGGCCAATACGGCCACTGGGATTGGCTCAGCTGTTCCCCTTGCCGGGAACAGCTGATGCCACAGCCGGCGTAATGCCAGTTCACGCGACTGCGGCTGCAAACGTGGCTCCTGCTCCTGCTGCTCTCCAGGAGGTACGTATGCCCCTCTGGGGGCTTGCTCCCAGGGTCTGGGGTCCGCGGGCTCTCTTCTCTCCCCCTTGAGAGCCTGTGGGGGCACCTCGCCGCCACACTGAGCCTGCAATTTAAACCAGGCCATAGGCATAGGTATGGGAGGTAGGAAAGCGGGGAAAGGTAAAAAGGCAGATATGGAAAGTGCTGCTCAAGGATGAAACTACATAATTGATGCTTTTAAAACAGTAAATTAAGTTGATTGACACTGTTGCAATTCAGTATAACATGCACTGAATTGTATACATACTTTTTTTTTTTTTTTTTTTTTTTTAAGTGGAACAGATAATCTAGGGCACTGGTTTTCAACCTGTGAGGATCCACAGACTGTCTAAGGGGTCCACAAAAGATTATTATGATCAATCAAAAGTATGTAAATACCCATGCTTACAATTCAGAGGAGCCTGCATCTACATTTGAAATTTCTGGAGGGGTCCTCACTTCCATTCAAAAAATTTTAGGGGTCTGCAGATGAAAAAAGGTTGAACTCATTCAGTGTTGAAATTAATGATTTATTCCTATTTTTTATTTTATAAAGTGTTATAGAACTTGTTGAAGCTAAATGAATCAACTAAAAATATAAAGTAGTATCAATACATTGTGGGGGGAATACAAAACTAAGCAATATCTGTTCTTCCTTAACCTTCTCAATAGATGACTCTTTTTTTTTGGTAGCAAAAATTATTTTAGAAGTCTGACAGTGATTTGCTGAATGACTATACTAGACAATTTCCTTTTTGCCCGAGTACTTTAAATGAGAAACTTGAGTTAAGTAGTTTCTTGACTATTTAGATCTTAAGAGCAGAACATACTCACTGTCATAAAGCATTCTGTTTCTTCAAAATTTTAGTACTCCTTTTACTTTTTGTTTGTCAGAAGTGGACTTGGTTTATCTTCTGTAGTATAGCAAAATTCTTGTGGAATCATGTATGTTTGAATTAATGCACATGCCATTAAGACTTCCACATTCCCCAGCGGGAGCACATCCTACCCACTGGGAAATATTGTTACACGTTGGGCTATAATTCACTGTGCTGCTTATTAGTGCATTAATCTTTGATTCTGGTTGGATTTGTTTGGAAAGATACAGTTTTTATTCTTCTTGGAAATTCCTCTTGAATGCTTTTAAAAAAAATTACAACAATTTAAAATATATTTATCCAAAATAAATGCAACTAAAATGTTGTTGCCTGTGTTGTTTGCAAATGTATTTCTGTATGAAAAAGGTGCTGCTAGGGAAGCATATTCTATAGAATTTTAATCTTTGATTTTGTATATACATTTATTTTTTGTTGCTACAAAAATAACTTTCCAAACTCTGAACTGAATAAAGTAGTCTTCCTGAGCAACTGAACAGCAGAATGAAATTAAAAAGACTGCTAGGTATCACTGATGAGTAGTTTTTCTGAGCTGTAGTGAAATTTCTATGTCATTTTTATGATGCTTCTGTTTGGTGTTGGTCCTCACTGATGCCTGGAGATGTGTACTGCAAATGGGCACAGAAGAGGACCAACGGTTGGAGGAGGGATGTAGATTAGAATAGCAGAGAATCTCCCAAAGTGTTGGTGGAATCAACCTCCTGGTTTTATTGCCTTTGGCTGAAACTACAATGCATGTGCTCCTTTCTGGGACCTGACTTAAGCAAGATTTTACCTCCTACACCTATGAACAGCCTATACCAGGGGGCTTTCCCGGGGCCAGTCTGTCATTGGCCCGCCCATCTGTTTCTGGGCCAACCACCTGCCTCCTCTTCTGCCACGCCTTGTTGTTTCTTAATTGGTTCCAATAAGGTGGGAGGCTGCCCATTCTTGCCCTGATGCCAGAGGCGCTATCTGTAACTCCATTTCTTTCCTACACTGCAACCCAAGCCTTGCAGATGGCATCCAGGTGACAATGCTCCTGGCCTACAGCCAGAACAAGCTTGGCTCTTGCTGTTCAGGCCTCAGACAAACACACATTCATACTACCCTCTCGCGCTCCACCCGTCTCATAGGGTCTCTTTCACTCATCAAGAACTTGTACCACCTTTCTCCCTCTCGGAGAAAGCCCCTTCGGCCATAGGCTTTACCTAGCGTACACCTTGGGTGGCAAACATAGAGTCTTTTGGGCCTCTCCTGCGACCCTCACCAGGATAGTGGCCAGCCAGTTACCCGACCGGGGCCAAGCTTGCCCTGGCCCCTCCTGGGGCAACTCTGTTAACACTCACATACACATCCTGGGCTCCTAGCCCTCTGGTTTCCCCATCATTGGGGCTCCACATCTCCGCCCCCCGGTGAGGGCTCAGGTGGCCATAGCCATGCCAGCCCCCCTTGTACCCACAGCATTTTGGGGGCGAGGGGCTAAGGTGCCCTGACCTGCCTTTCACCGGGGTGGTAACTGGCCTGTTATTTCCTGGGGGCTGCCGCGCCACTAGGAACCCCACCAGGCCACCCACTCCTGGCAGGGTGCAGTTTTAAGTCACGCTCAGGACCAGGAGCCTCCAAACCATCCTTTTAAGCTCCTGTCCTTACCTTCAGGATATTTCGTACAGCCTTTCAGCCGAGCAATGGTTCTGCCTGCCTGCCAGCAGCGAATTACTCTGTTTATATAGGCGGCCAGAGTTCTAAAATGGCTACTGTAATCAAGCACCTACCGGCTGTTTGGCTCAGTCCTTAAAGTGGCAGGCACCAACAGGGCCCTGCCACAGCCATTGGTTCTGTCACTATAGCTTGTTGAATCAAGTGAAGTTATCTGTAGAGGAGTTGGAGAAAATTCGAGAGCATTTAAAGGATAGGCTCAAATGTGATGATCATGAAGAGAAATGTTGTCGGACTTTACAGGGTTTTTTAGAAATAGATATGTAATATAATATGTCCTCAAGAAATTCAGATTGTTCTTAGGCATGCTATAAAATTGTATGTTTGGCATCATGCAGAAAAAAATGTAAGTGTAGGAATATAATTTTTACTATATAGTATAGATATCTTAATTGAAAGAACTTTTTTTATGGCTGCATTTTGTTCAACCATGTGTACTGAAGGAAGACAGAGTCTGGAAGAGACCCTGTCATCTGCCAAGTTCTGCCATGATTAAATGGGTAGATATCATGTAATATTATGTTAAACCATTTCTCATCAGATTCCTAGCAGAAATACTGCATTTCTGGATTTAAGGATAATAAGCCTATAATTTTAGCAAATATTCTAATCTTCAAAAGTCCTGAATTTGAGTATAGGTCCTCCAGTTATTAAATATTTATTCGTTGTACTGGCATCTTCTGCAGCACAAAGAGTATTATATATGGAGACATTCAAAAAACTAGAACTCTTGGTTCCAAAATGATTCCTTTTATTAGACCAACTGGAAAATGGCAAGAAAATTGTCTTTTTCTGCAAGCTTTTGGGATCAAAGTCCCTTCATAAGGCTCTGGGAAAAGTGTAGATGGTACAAGATGGTAAAAAAGTCCCTATAGGTAGGAAATAAATGTCATTTTTGCCAAGAGTTCTAGTTTTTTTAATGCCTTTTTGTCTCAGACCAACACGGCTACCAAGTACACCCCTGAAACATGGAAGATGCCGAATTTTAGCCAATTTTGGATTTTAAACTTAATTGCAGAACAACAAGCAAGTTTTTTTTGCCTCCCTGCCTCCCATCTGACACCTCCAGGGAAGGAATTCTACCTGATCAACACGTCAAAGAACTACACAACACAGCTCACAAAGACACTGTCGTGGACCCAGAGGGACAGACTTCCATCTTCAGCTCCCTCTGTGCAAAAATGAAGTTTATTTCCTACCTATGGGGACTTTTTACCATCTTGTACCATCTACACTTTCCCCAGAGCCTGATGAAGGGACTTTGATCCCAAAAACTTGCAGAAAAGTACATTTTTCTTGCCATTTTCCAGTTGGCTTAATAAAAGATCATTTTGGAACCAAGAGTTCTAGTTTTTTTAATATCTTTTCTTCTCAGACCAACACGGCTAACAAGTACACCCTTGTGTATGGAGAAGCACATAGCTTATTTCCTGAATAAATTGAGCAGTATTTTATACTAAGAATTGTCTAGTCACGTAGCAAAATTGTATGTCTTTCCAGAAAAATATACACAGGTCATTGAGCTCATTCTGCCAAATCTTTCAGCAAATGTAGTAGTGTTAGTTGTCAATAAATACATTTTCCTAGGGTAGCAGATTTTCAGTTTGTTTATAGTTTAAAAAAAAAATGAATAAAATCCATTAAAATAAAAATCGATACACCTTAGTCAGCATATGGGTTGTTGATGTGTTTGTTTGAAAATAATTTTTTACTACTGTTAATATTATTAACTCTGCATGACTGTGGAAGATAGGTTGTGGATTTATGCATCTCACACCTAACTGTCTGTCATGTTCTATTCATAGCCAGCAATACTACAGGTGGCAGATAACAGCTGGGTTTTTCAGATCCTACCTTTGACAAATCCTATTTGACAGTGCTTTTTAGGTTTTAAAAAATGTGTTGTTAGCCTATAAACTGAGCAAATTTGTTATGAAATCATTTAAGCAATAAGAAATAGAAAAGCCAGAGAGTAAATGCGGAACCTTTGAGCATTTTTACATGTGCTGTGGAATGCAACACGGGCGCTTTAATTAATGAGCCGTGCTACTTAAAAGTGCTGGCTCGTCATGTGCATCAGTGTTGCTGCATGTCCCCTCACTGAAATAATGGTGGTGGGACACTTTGAACTAAAGCTCATTGAAGGTGTTTTATTTCAAAGTGCCCCCCCTCCCCACCCACCCCACTTTTTCAGTGCAGAGACATGTAGTGGCACTCGTACGCATGACATGGAAGGCTGCCAAAGCGCGGCAATTTCCATACTCCAGGAGACTCTATTTCCAGTGCATCGGATCAAGCTCTGCACATGTGTATAGGAGCACTCTACGTGCTGTTCTTAGTGATGCTTTGTAACAGCACTTAAAACAAAATTGATTCAAGCATTGCAGGTGAATGTACATTAAAACATGTTCTTAGTACTCTTGCTAAGTTTCTCAATCAAAGGAACAAAGATTTGTGCTTGTAGTAACTCTAGCTTCATTGATTCTGAAATATTTGCTGTTTAAGTGATTGATGATTAAATGCAAGTATTACTTCTGATAAATTAAAAACAATGTAGTTACCGTTGTTTGGCTTTAGACCTTTGTCTTTTCAACTGTCCCATCAGAACTGAGAAAATGCTGCTGCTGTTGAGACTGGAAACATACTGTATCAGACTGAATAACTAACTTGTGGTGAGACAAATGGATGTTTAGAAAAGAGCTCCTGTGTGTACATTGTGAAATTAAAGCATTAGTATTACAAATCATTTATGACACAACACTTCTAATGAAGATTGAATCTATGCTGGCCATAACTGCTTTGTTTTGGGTTTTTTTGACCTGTAAACTGAGCAAGTTTTATATGGAATTATTAAGCAATAATTAGTTGCAAACAGCCAGAGAATGCATGGAACCTTTTGAAGGAAAATTTACTTTTTCTTCGTTTTTTTACTAATCCTTTTTTTTTTGTTTTTGTTTCTGTATAGATGTTCATACTGAAGCTGTACAAGCAGCACTGGCTAAATACAAAGAGAGGAAAATGCCCATGCCTTCCAAAAGACGTTCTGTTCTTGTACACTCATCAGTAGAGACATACACGCCTCCAGGTACCTAATAAGTCAACATACGTAAATATTGTCAGGTAGACTTTACATTATTAATGTAATGAATGAATGCTGCTGTTTGTCCTACAAGTTGGGTGTTGCAGAAAGTTTTATGCATGCAATGTGAATCTTGATTCCAGTTCTAAAATTTAGGGTGGATTTGATCCCTGGCAGTACTACTTTCCACAAGATTTTGAGTCCTCCTTCTTAGCTGCACTATTGCTAAGACAGACATTAAAAACTTCAGTACTTTGTGGTAAATAATTGTCCTTCATAGGCCCAGAAGACTGCCTGTGTCATTTGTAAAGCTTTATTCTGAATGATGTGTTCTTGGCAAAAATATGCCAGAGCTTTGTAGATTCTTTATTAAACATTTCCTTTTCTTCAGGGAACTGTGGAAAATGCTTTAAAAATTGAAGTTTAAAAAAAATCCTCTTTGCTATGCTGCAGGGTAGCCTCCTATTTAGTTTAAAACATCTATGGTTCATGCCTAGAGCTCATCACATGCCATTCATTTTTGAGGCAGTCTAATCTAGTATATAATTTAACGGAAAAATGCTACTAATTTTAAAGAAAGAAAATATTACTTTAGCCTTCTTGCAATGAGTCCTCCAAGACAAAGAGAAACATTTTTCTTATGAAGATGCTATGTTACTTAAGTTACATAACTTTGACTGTCGTGTATACAAATTATATGACCCATCAGGTCTAAAGTTAGGGAGGAGTAGCTTGTTCTTGGCATGATTTTGTTTTGTATGTTGCCCAGCATTAGTGTCACAGTGACCTCTAGTGCCATCACCTATCTGCTCCATTTCTTACAACCATCAATGGCTGAGCAGGCTTGGCCTGTTGTACTGCTATCTCCTTTTTTGCTGGGCTCCATTATTCTTTTCCTTCTACAGTATTTCCTTATAAAGGAAGTACAACTTTTCCTTTAATGCTTACATATTCTTTGTATAACGATCCTTTGCCTACCGTTCCTAACAAAAACATATTTGTAGCAATCTGAGTTTGTTCTCTTTTTTTTCCTTTTATTTTTCTTTCAGATGTAAAGAAGCAGCTAATCAACTTTTAAAAAAAAGTCCCATGTGGTGGTGGGTGATGTCTACCATATTAAAAAATTTTGGTAATAATCTCAGGAAAACATAACCAAAGCCATGTTTACTTTAGGGAAGGGATTGTGGTTGCTGAGGGTTGGGTATGGTCTGTGTTGAATGCACCTCTCCTGTTATCCCACAATATATTTTTTAAACGGGTTAGACTTTGGGTTGGCCTTGATTGCTTTAAAGATGCAAGCCTTAAGTGAAAGAGTGCCCAAGTGCATACAAAGACAGTAGAGGTATTTCATTCATCATTTCATGGGAGAGGCTCTGAAATTTATGTTTTAGAACCCTTGAACCATCCTCAAGCCTTTGCAAGTATTTGGAACCTTGGTAATGTAAGTAGCTCGTGCCAGAATAGAGATGGGCATGGCTGTGAACACTGAGCTTCCATTGAGCAGTGTGGCAGAGGCTTATTGAGAATTGAAGCTAGTTTCTCTTTGTTTATAACAGTGGTTCTCAAACATTTTAAACACAAGGCACCTCTCCATAACTTTTGTGAATGGAGCAGCACCCCGTTTCAAAAACTAACTAATTTATTACAGCATTTGCCTCCTTGCAGAAGGGCTGGGCAGTGGGTACAGGGCAGCAGGGTAGGGAGGAACCTGAGCCTGCTATTATATCCTCATACCTGGTTATCCCTTCACACCTCTCAGCATCTTTCAAAAGATCTCACAGCACTCTGGTTGAGAACCACTGGTTTATAAGGTCAGCCATCCAGTCCCCATCTCCCTTAGGGCTGACAAGGGGAATTATTAATAAAGATGCCAGGCTGCACTTTTAAGTGTGGATTTAGGATTGTTCATGGCATGGCGCGCTCCTTTCTTCAGCAGTAATCAGAATTTAGAACCCTACTTCCAGGAAGCATAAATCTCAGTTTTGAAAAAAATTGGGACAAATAGGAAGTCTTTTTTTAGCTGCATGAGAGGTTCTCTCTGGTTGGGTATTCCTCCCCACCACCATATGGTCACATCAGATGCATTGACTCATCCTTAGTACTTTGTATGTGTACCGTACCAGGAAGCTAAAGCCTCCCAACATCTATGTAGTGAAAGGAAAGTTCAATGGGATCTCTAGGAACAGTTAGTGCTGCAACTAGGGGAAGCTGATGGTTTGTGTGACTTAGGATTGGTATTATATAGGAGGACAAAATAACCAGCCAAATTCCATGTCATTAAGAAATCAGGCCAACCATTTGAAAACCCTTGTGACCGTGTTGATGCTGTTGCTGCATGTATTCACAAAATACTTAATGATGTTTCTACAAATGATATAAGAGTGTTTTTTTCCTTGATGAGCAAATTATGCAAGCAAAGAAGAATATAGTTTTGGATGGAAGACAAAAATAAATTCCACTTTCTGGAATCACTAGAGTTTCATGGATAGATAGCCAGAGGCTGAGCTTGTTTGTCAGAGACAGTGGAGTGCATACAAGCCTTGATAGATATGGCTCCTCCAAAAGGCTTTACTTCTGGACAAGATGCAACATTTGGAATCTCGCCAACTAAATTTGTCAGTAGAAGCTTCCATAAAGAACTGTGCTGAAAAATGTTGAGCATCCTGGCCACGGTGTTACAGAACACACTCCCTGAACAGAGAAACCTCATGAAGTAGCTTTAAGCACACTAAGGTGTTTGACCTCTCCAAGAACAAATTTTATGTCAAACATTGCAGATTGCTATGTGGTTCATCACAGAGTCCTGACCCAGTCATGCCACCAAATTGATATGAACAAACATGGAAGAATTGACCCATTCCTTTCTTCTTTCTTGCAGACCAAGAAATCATCCACAGGTTGGACTATGTTAAGCATAGTTTAAACTGAGACTGTAGATTCTTTTTCCATTACCTGGATTGGTTTTTATAGTCCCTATGTCCCTTAATAGGTGAACTGCTTTGTTTTTTCTCTTCTATCCACCTTGCCACTCTCAGCAGTGCTCCTTTCTTTTTCCTCCCCTCTTCCCTACCTTTTCTATTCTGATCACTGTTTTCTGTTAGAAGCTCAGCTTTCTGCGCTCCCCTCTTAGTACCTGATGAAGTAAGCTGCTACTCAAGAAAGTTTAAGTATCTCTGATTTAGTTGGTCTGTAAGGTGCAGACCTACTCTGCCATTTTCCTTCTCTGTTAGGTTTAGGATTTGACAGTTTCTGTGAAGACATTGCCAAATGCGCCTAATATGATTGCACAGTCTAAATGGATCATTAATATACCTTTCTAAATGCATCTTAGATCTGGTGGTGGTGTAGTAAAAAAAAAAAAAAAAAAAAAAAAAAAAAAAAAAAAAAAAGGATAATTTTATTGCCACTTCTGTAAATAAAAATTTACTAGTGTTTTGTATCCATGTCACCAGAAAGACTTTTTAAAGCAATGTCTTTCCCATCAGTTTGAAAGTGGAATTGTATGTATGTGTGTCATCTGACAAAACTCAGAAAAATGTGTGTATTTGGTCTAGTAACACCTGTTGTTCAATGCAGGTAAATACTGTGGTAGTTAATCCTGCTGCACACCTAATCACATGAAATCATGACTTTTCCCTGCATTTAATGATGTGTGCCATCTTCCAATCAATACAGTTCCTAAAGTGTTAAAGCTGAAGTTTTGTTTTATCGGGTTGTCCCAACTTTTTGGGAGGGCATGCCAGTTTCAGCAGAAAAAGTTTGTAGATACAGTCCTACATGGATAATTTTTCAGACCCTGCATGAATACTGCTGTTCTTTACTGTTGGGTTGTAGGCTACTTCCCAAATAGCACATTTATGCGCTTTTTGGCTTTCTGCAATAATCTACGATAAAGCATTTTGTCTCCATTTCTAGTTATATGGAGCATTTGGGACTTGGTGGTTTTGAACAGTTCCATTATAAATCTTTCCATTGTCTGAAATTAATGTTGCTCCAAGTTGAAGTCGTCTTCTTAATAGTTGTAAACTGAAATTTCTCATATAAGAAGTCAGTTTCTCAGCTCAGCATGAGGAAATTTAAGAAATTAATTACATAAATTTAAGGTCAAGGGCAAAATTTTTCTAATTATGGTGCTAAACCTTCCTTTACTCAGTCGATCATCCTCTTAGCATTTTTAACATGCTTCTATTCATCTTGCTGAGTCTTTTCTCCTCAAATTTGGTGTGAACTACAAATTTAAATAGTGTTGGATGCATCTTTGATCCAGTGTAAAGTAACTACGTAGTTTTCTTTGCACAGTTTATCGAGACTCAAAATTTAGCTAATTGTCACAATTATTTACTGTTGTAATTGTTCCTATTCTGCACTTCATAATAATTTTTATATCATATCTGGAATACCTATGTAACCTAGTGCTTTAAGGGGCGGAGTTGTTTGTCTGTTATATTTTCCTCCTGTAGGTATCACATTTATCTGTATTTTTTTTTACTTTTGTTCTAAAACAAATATTAAATTTTTCATTTGTTTTAACCAAAATGCTTTTAGCTTTTTATTTTGACTTGTGTTACTTCTACTTTTGATTTTCTTACTTCATTATTCTATGTTTGCTGTTTTTATAGAGCAGCTTTCTTGGAATTTTACTCCCAAATATGGGGTATTTTCAGAGTAGGAGTCTTTAATGAGAAATCTACTTATCTGAAACCTTCCTTCTCAGAAGGCATATAGCTGTAATAGACCCTACCTAAATCCCTTTGTAGTTGGGGGAGAACTATTTTATTTCATGAAATTCAATTTTCACCTAGGGACAGACATTCAGAAAGCCAGAGACTGATTTGATTCAATCTTTGTAAGTTAGTCTAACCTGCCAAAGTTGAACCAATTTGCAACTGTACAGACATTCCCTCTGGACTCAGGAAATGCCAGCATGTGCCTGCCATTGCTCAGGCCAGGTGCCAGGGGGCGCTACAGTGTGCTCTCAGCTGCAGGGAAGCTGTGCTGGGGGGCGTGTGGCCAGCCTGGACAGTAGCCTGGAATGAACTGACCGAAGAGGGATTTAATTCTCCACTCCCTATCCCACGAGCATGGACCTGAGCTGAGTCTGCCAGGCACTCCTTCCTTGCTGCTGAAATGATGGGACCAGGTATGGCTAGACACTGGCCGGCATGGCCTCTGAGGCAGAGGAGACAGGGAGGGGGATTATTCCCCTTCCCTCCAGCATCTGACAGAGGGGCAGAAGGGGACTTATTCCGCTGCTTGCCCCAACCAGGGAGCGAGTGGTAGTCAGGGTGGGCAGACCTGGCTGTGGTCCCATGGGGGTAGAGGGGGAAATATAACTCCACTCCCTGCCCCCTCTGCCTCAGGGGCCATAATGGCTGGCTTCTGGCTGCATCCATCCCCACTGCTGCAGCAGCAAGGGGGGAGTGCCCAGCAGACCTGGCTCGGGTCCCTGCCAATGGAACAGGGAGGACGGAATTAAACCTCTCTCTGGCCAGTTCAGCCAAGGCTACTGCTGGGGCTGGGGCTGGCTCTGCCCCCATCACTGGAGCAGCCAGCACGGAGAAGTGCAGGTCTGTACTGGTGGGACAAGGGAGGGATGGAATAAACCCTTTTGCCTAAAAGTAATTAAATTTGTAGATATTAATAATTTACTCTGGCCCCACTACAGAGGTGGCTGTAATGGCCCCCACTAGAGTTGGCAGCCAAGAGCTTTAAGCTATGGGGGTTGACCAGAAGTATTCTGCACAAGGCATGGACCCAAGAATGGTGATCTATCACAGCTGTATCCCTGCAAAGGGTAATTATTACAGATAAAGGGATATATTTTGAATAAAAATATCCTTACTAGGCATAAATGTGTAACTTGAGCAGAAATGGTTAGGTTGTTAAGATCTGCAAGTTTAGCTTTGACGAGGCCACAGTTGAATGCATTTGGGGATATTCTTTACCAGAAAAGTAATCTCCAGTTTTCATATATTTTTATGCTGTGCAAGCACTGTCATTCTGAAATTACTAAAAATGTTTGTTCTCTAGGATTTTCAAAAATAAAATGTATTGTTGCCAAATATAAACTGGGATTGTTTATGTAATTTCATGCTAAAACTGTCTTAATAGTGCATTGAAGTTGAACAATTAAAGTGTTTTAAGATTGAGAAATGCCAAAGTTAAGATTACTGTAGGAGTTTCTCAGAAAAGACCCACATTACTAACCTGCAGGCTCTCTAGGGCACATTAGGAAATCCAACAGGCAGAACTCTTGCAGTGCTTGTGACACTTGGTCAAGAAGGAGCCTGGCAGTCCTACAACATTTAGTCAAGACTGAGGGAAGGGACCTGCTAATCATCTGTAGTCCTTGGTAACTTTTGTCTTCCAAGGCTGGAACCTTTCTTTAGCCCTTTCACACTGTAAAAATTTGGCAGGGGCCCTTTTTTAGGTCCCATTTGCTTTAGAGTCAGTAGTTCCCTTTACTTTATCCCCAGTTCTGCCTGTAAATGAATTTAGATTACTGACCAGGTGGCCATGAAGCTTAAACCATAGAATTATGTGCCATTTTAGTTTTCATTTTATGATTTAATTCCCTATTTTTCACTAAAGTCAAACAAGCCTTACTACTCTGACCTTAAAAAACATCTTCTGGATAGAATACAAGTTTGGAAAATTTTAGTCCAAAAACTGAGGTTTTGAAAAAGTTTTAAATGACTCCAAGCAAACAGTGAGAATGGAAGTTTTGTTTTTTTTATCAGACCTTGACAGCAGTAAATTCTGTTTGCCCCTATTATAATCGTAGACTTGAATAAGCTTTTTCATATAATCCCGAATGCATTTCACTATGTGATTAAGAAATATACCTTTTTGATTGTGTTTTAAATAATTTTAGCTATAGTGAGACTTAAGAAATGTAATACACTTAGTTCACTGAAATTTGTTACTTTTCAGTTAATTAGCTGGTCTGTGGCTGTGCTTTATTCAGTAATTGTTTTTATGAATCTGTTTAGAGATATCAAATAGTTGAGTGGTTCAAATGGAAAATGCTGAATCTGATTCTTTACCAAGGGGTTGAGTTGCACTCATGCAGTTGAAAAGTAGATAGTGTTTACTCTGTTTGTCAGGTGTGTGGTTTTTATTCTACATGATTACTTTGTATTTCAAATGCTGAAAGAGAAGTGGCTTTATTTAAGCAGGTTTTATTTGTCATTCCAAAAAAAGCAATTAAATGAAGTATGTTGCTTCAAGGGTGTTAGACATTGTTTTTCAGTGATCCTGTATAGAAGTTATGCACTAACACGAAAAGCTGGCAACAGAACAGAATTTACACGTGTGAATGTGCCATATGCCTTAATACATGCATCTCATGTTTAGCACATGAGAAAAGCCAAATGAAGAACATGGAAAGACTTCATGTTCCCGTTTATTGGGTCATTCCTACATTACATGCCTGTCATCATTATTTTAATCACAGACACATCGTCTGCATCAGAAGATGAGGGCTCGTTACGTCGGCAAGGGCGGATCACCTCCACTCCGTTCCAGAGCCATTCCAACGTAGAGCCCTGGCTTAACCGGGTTATCCAGGGCTCCTCCACCTCATCCTCTGCATCCTCCACCTCATCCCATCCAGGAGGGAAACCTGCTGCTGCTTCCAATACTGCTACTGCCACCGCTGCTGCCACTGTGCTTGCAGATCTTATGGCACACGCTCAGCTAGGTTAGTAACAGAACTGCCTGTGTGTGGTTAAAAAGAGTAAATTGTTAGAAAAACGGAAAAAAAGATCAAGTTTGTATAAGTGCAAGTCAGGTATCTCTTGTGAGTGCTTTGCTTTAGTAAGCAGTATTCACAAATAGTGTTAAAATGTACAAACCACAGACTGGTTTTGTGGGGGATTTGTTTGTTTTTTTTAAAATTTTAAATAGAAACAGTTGCACTCTAATTTTAAATAAGCATTCTCTTATAAAAAATTAGGTTCTTGGTAAATCAAGCCAAGGTTACATTTCTGAGAGAGAACAAACAATTTCAAAATGTAATATCAAATGTTTGGTGCATGTCTTCTGATCACCACTCATTTAGCCCAAGTAACTTTAGGTTCTGTTATTCAAAGGTGATTCAGCTGGATAGCTTAGGAGACCAAAAGGTTTGCTGGAATGCAGTGGAGGGTTTATATATAGATTTGGTGCTGGCATAGATTTGTAAATATAGATTATGAAAATATAGTATGTACACAACCATGGGTTTACATTATGAGCAGAAAGTTTTACGCATCTGTTTTTGCACGATACTTGTTAGAACTGAAGTGAAAAATGTAGCAGTATTTGTGGGAGAATATGTATGTGTATCCTGTGTTCAAATAATAGATCTGCCTCATCTTCAAGCTTAGAAGGTAGAACTCAGGTTAAAATGGATATGGTCAATCCAAAATACAGAATTTAACACCTTGGAGTTTGGGAGTTCAGAGGTAGAGAGAGGAAAGTCTGATCCTCTGTTCTGCAAAATTATCCCCTTTTACCTCTCCTGGAGAATGTTGAAGGTTTTTGGTGGGATCTTCTGTGTAACAGTGTGCGCAGAAATATGATAATATTAAAAGATTGGGGGGGCATGTGGAACAATAACTTTTCAGTACATGTTCCAGATCTCTTCGAAGTTTAAAAATAATAATTTAAATTTTATTTTGTGTAGCCCATAGTTAATGACTTGAAGTTCTTGCCTCATTCTTACATGAGCAAGATTCTCACTGGAGATCCTTAATCAGCTAGCTTTTCTCCAAAGAAGACCTTGGGATTTGGCTCTCTCCTTCCTGTTTAGGCTTTTGTTTATACAGAGCTCTTAGCATCTGTGCATTATACTGACAGATTCTCTTCAAAGACTTCAGTTTAGTGTTCCTGCTAAAATCAAGGATTATTAGAATTGAAATCCCTCAGTTGTCTTAAAAACTGAGGTTACAGACATTTCTTCAGTACTGATTAGCCACTTCAGTTAAAAGACTATTTGGAACAAATATATAGTTACTAGGGCTGTGCGAAACAGGCCCTATTCGATTCAGATTCGGCCCGAATCGGGGACAGCAATTCGATCTGTTGATTCGGATCACTGTCCTTGATTCGATTTGGCCAAATTCGAATCTGAAGATTCGATGCTTATTCAGTCAATCAGCGATTTGGACACAGGCACAGCTTTAAAAGTTTTTTTTCTACATACCTTGAGGTATCAGGCGCAGCTCGTGATCACTGCGGTGCTGGGGCAGATGGAACGTCCCACAGTAGTGCGGGGGGCTCTCCAGCGTGCTCGGCAGTGAACCTGGAAGCGGAGTGGAAGTATTTCTGGTCCACTGCTGGGGAGTGCACTGGGGCCCTCCCCTCCCCCATGCCCCTCTGGCTCAGCGATCAGCCATGAGGGGACCACAGGTGCCCCCACAGACCCAGGAGGCACCAGTTGCCGAGCCAGGGCCCAGGTTCCCCTGCAGACCCAGGAGGCACCAGTTGTCGAGCGGGTGGGGGGGGGCGCTCCCCAGTGGACCCAGGAAGCACTTCTGGTCCACTACCGGGTCTGCTGCCGAGCACGCTGGGGAGCCCCAGTGCTTCTATGGGATACTGCATCTGCCCCAGCGCCGCAGCGTTCAGAGCCCCTGCTACCTAGAGTTATGTAGGAAAAAACATTTAAAGCTGTATCTACGTCCGAATCAATTAGGAGAGATTAAAGGGTCCTTTGATTCGATTCGGATTAGGAGATTCAGCCACCGAATCGGTTCGAATCTCTGCCAAATCAAATCAGGGACCAAAGCTTCGCGCAGCCCTAATAGTTGCCAATTTTACACTTCAGCTATTTTTGCAACCATCCTCAGATTTCACAGATTTTGATAAATATATTGGCTGTCTGCTTGATGTAGCCTCTAAACCATGGATGTCAAACATATGGCCCCTCAGAGTGCTCTGCCTGACCTACCAGGCTACTGAAAGCAGGGGATGAGGCTAAGAGCAAAGCTAGCTGCAAAATTCGGGGCCCCTGGGCACTGATGGACATGGCCCTCAGCAACAGGAGGGAGAGTGAGGATTAATACAGCCCAAGTTGCCTTACAATTGCTTAAGCTATTGCCACTGCCCCTGCTGTGGCAAGTGGCCTCTTGGCCCACAGGCTTGTCCTGCTTCCTCTGCTGCCTGTCCTGCCACCACCACCTGCCCTGGGTTGGATCCAGCCCTCAGAGCCCTTTGCTTAGGATCTGGCTCAGGGCATGAAGTGAGTTTAAGACCCTTGCTGTAAACAGGGGTTTTTTTTGTTTTGTTTTGTTTTCAGGATCTGTATGGAAAAACCAGGTATAGTAATTAACTTATGAAACCTAAAATCTAGACAGTCTGCCAAATCTGGTTTCCTGTAGTAAGATTGCCAGTGAATCTCATGTGCAGAAACTGTCCCCGTCTTGTCTGCTTCAAGCAGAGGGCAGCCATTCATCTTGAGAAGTGTTAGTTCCCAGCTCCTCACTTTGTCACCTCCCTGCCAGCATTCAGTTATCTGCTGCCTCATGCTGAGATGGAGGCATCCACTTTGATCTTCTGCAGCCTCAGTCTTCAGAATGAAGGATTAAAAATGAAGGCAGCTGCCATTAAATTAAAACTCTGACTGGGCCCCAGCTGATCATTTCAGCCTTCTAGTGTGGGCCTTTTGACTATGCAGGACTAGACCTTGGACCTTCCATGGGCAGCTGCTGGCAGAAACAGCATTGGGTAGTCCTGTTCAAAGTAAGAATTAAAGACATGTGCCTTTTTTCCAGAAGCTGAAGAAAGTGGGAAAAATGGCTGCAAGTCTGGTATTGTAACTGTCTGGTATATTGATAAACTACTGTAGCAATGGCAGTGCCAGTGGTTCACCAGCACTGTGCACCCCTGCACTATTCTGGGTGCCAATTTGAGAGGCCAATAAAAAGCAGCTGCTGCTAGCACCTAGTCCTATACAATCACAATTGTGATTGAGGCAGCAACTGGAAGTTGCCATACCTCTGTGCACCAGGGGGTTATCTAACCACATCCCTACTCTCCTGTTGATAAATACCAGTACAGTTAAGCAAGGGATTTTCATCCCTACTGTGGTAGAGAAACTAAATCTGCTTGGTCAGTCTTAGGCAATGGACTGTGTCCTCCACAGTACAGGTAGCCAAAAAAAGGAAAAAAAAATCCCAGTGATCCTTGCTGACTTGGTCGGAGAGGGAAAAAAAAATCCTTCCTTTACCTAGATTTGACAATCTCTAGGGCAACAAACTATATTGTCCTAGAACAGAAGTGCTCAACCCCTAGCCCACAGGCCAGATGTGGCCTGCAGTACTGTTATCCAGCCTGTGGGCCTCCCCACAGGTCTGGAAATTTGGCAGTTCAGGAACCCCTGCTGCCAAGTTTCCAGACCCATGAGGAGCTCCAGGCCCTGGATTCTGGATGGGGAACCCAATCCTAGCACAAAGGGCTGGGCCAGGGGAGTGCCAGGCTCCAGGGCCTAACCCCAGCCTGAGGGGGATGAAAGAGGGTGGCACCAGGTCCCAGGGCACAATCCCATAGTACAGGAGATGGGAGGGGGCAGCACCAGGCACCCAGGCCCTGATCCTGTTGGGAAGGGGTGGTGCCAAGCCCCCAAGGATCAACCCCAGCATGTGGGGCATGGGAAAGGGTAGTGCCAGGCCCTGGGGGCCAATCCTGAAGTGCAGGAAAGGAAGAGAGTGATGCCAGGACCCAGGGCTCGATCCGCCTTGTAGACTGGCCCCATACCACTTATCTGACCCATGAGGCCAAAAGGTTGAGCACCACTGTCCTAGAAGAAAAAGGTTAAGGTACATTGCAAAGTCAGTTAGAACTGTGTTGGTTAGTTTAGAAACTTTTTTGTTTAAAAATCTTTATCAGTAGGAGCAAAGGGAAATTAGAAAATTAAATTTCTGTTTGTATAAGTATTTCTGTAATTGCAGTGAAGCTCTTCTTTCAGGATTAGGTGTTTAAAGGATCAACAGAATGCCAAAGTTCTTACAAGGTTATCTTCAAATACTGGTTTATTCTGTTCGTTGATCTAGTGGAATAGCGCCCATCCTGCTTCTTGTACGTTTTTGTCAGAAGTTTGCAATCATCTGTGATACTGAGAACCATTGATAAAATAATTTTTAAATATTAAAAAATAATAGAATCATAAGGTGGGAAGGTAACTGCAAAGGTCTTTTAGTCCAGGGGTTTTCAACTGGGGGTACTTTGGAAGGCCCCAGGGGGTGTATGGCAGTGGCGCAGAGAAGCCGGTGGCACTTCCAGTTTCACAGCTGCGTCGCCGGGGGACTCCCCGCTTCTTGACCAGCCGCAGGGGGTACCCCAACCGAAAAAGGTTGAAAACCCCTGTTTTAGTCCAACCCACTTCACAAATACAGGATGTGCTATTCCTAAGTCATCCTACATGGATACTTATCCAGCCTCTTCTTGAAAACCTCCAAAAAAAAAAAAAAAATATCACAAGTTCCCTGGGCAGCTTGTTTCATTGTCACACTCTTCTTATGTTTAGGGTTTTTTTTTCCCTTAGATTACACTAAATCTGCTTCGGGTTCTGCCTTCTGTGATAAGGAAGAACACTTTCTTCCTCCTCTTTATGGCAACCCTTCAAATATTTGAAAGGCTGCTTATCATGTTTCTTTCCCTGTCCCCCCTCCTCGTGCACATATGCATATGCACAGTTCCTTTTTCTCCAAACTAAACAAGCCTATTTCTCTCAGACTTTCTTCATGAGGCTTGCATTCCATGTCCTTTTCCGTCTTCACTGGCCTCTGGATCCTTTACAGTTTCTCTGCATAATTCTTTAAATGCAGAGCCCAGAACTATGCCCTGTATTTCAGCTGATGCCTAATCTGTACCAAGTGGAGTGGTACTTTTACCTCCAGTACCTTACACTTGCATGCAATATTTCTCTTAATGCAACCCAGCATTATGCTTTCTGTTTTATTTTTTTGCAACCGCGTCACATTGGTGATTCTTGTTGAATCTCTGATCGACCAAAACCCCCAGATCCTAGTGCCTAGACAGTTCTCACATACTATATTAGTGTCTTTGCTTTTCCTTCCATAAGTGTACCACTTTATGTTCTCTTTGTTCAATGTCATTCAGTTCTTGAGTTCCCAGTTCTCTAATTTACCAAGATTCATATGAATACTAATCATCTTCTCCTAAGTGTTTTCAACCCTTCCCGAGTTTGTGTCAGCCCCTTCCAGTCTTATGTCAATTTCCCTTTCTTAGATATGAAGCAGGACCGTAGTGTGTAGAGTTTTAAACTGTGACCCTCTTTCCTTACAGTTGCTGCACCTTTCTAAAGCTGAAATGCTCTCTGATACAGAGTTCAAATTGTTTGGACTGGAGAGGGTACCTGAGAACGAAGTATATCAGGGTGCAGATTGTGTCAGGGTACCTGGTGGATTCATTTTTATTAACTTGCCTTATTTTTCTTATTCAATGGGTTTTTTTCTTTTTAGTTTTAGTCAGTTTGAGGCCATATAGGACATTTCTACACCTGGTTCGGGGGTGGGAGGGGCGGCACTTTAATTAGAGAGGCTCTGAGAGCTGCTCTAATTAAAGTGCCACAGCGTCTTGTGTATCAGCGTCCCCACGGTTCCAAATGATGGCAGGGGCGCTTGAACTGAAGCTCATTTGATGACCTTTAGTTCAAGCACCCCCACCACCGTTTTGTAGCATGGGGACACTGATGCATGAGACATGGGAGGCTGCTAGAGCACAATAATTACTATGCTCCAGCAGACTCTATTAATACAGCAGACTTGATGTAATTACAGTGCATCAGAGCATCCTCTGAGATTGTGTACAGGCACCCACAGTGACTAGGTATCTGTAGGCAAAACAACAAAATTGGATACAGCCAAATTTTTTGGTCTAAATTGGTCTCCAGTCTAGGTTCCCAGTTTGAGTCCTCCATGATCTGGTTTCCCATGTACTTCAAAATGCCTCTCCTTGGAGAGAAATCACCTTCTGTCTGGTTCCCAATTCTCTGTCTTGGTCCTGCATTTTCTTCTGTGCATCTCCACTCTGATGCCTGATCCCTTCTCTTGAGTGGCCTGGGACCCTTCAATGATTCAGTGTTTTAGTACCATTCAGTGTCCTCTGCTATCTGTGGTACAGGTAAATTATTACAGTTCCCAGTTCTCCATGCCTCAGAGGGATAGCTGAAACAGCTTGGTGAATGGAAATCTTGAATCTGAGACAAAGTATCTGAAAATTGAACTCGCTCTGACATTTACTTGTAGGTGTCAGAAGAACCTTGCCTTTTTTGGGCCAGTAACTGTTGGATTCTGCTCTTGAATGTGTACCAACTGAAGCTGAATGTAGATAGCAGGGGAAAGGTTTGCTGAGGGCCCATAACCATTCTTTCCATCTCATTCTTTTCTTTTCCCAGGTGTTTTTCCCAAACAACAATAGGTGAAGGTAGTCTCACAAACTGTCACAGGTCCCTGCTACTATGGATCAGCATCCTTGTATATTGAATGCCAGTGTTTCACTTTGTGTTTTTTAAATGGGTGCTTCATTAATCAAATCGTACATATTCTGAGTATGCCTTGATATTGCCTCACATGGCTTGCTTGCTGTGACTGTTTCTAAATGCACCATTTTGTACACAAGTGAAGGCATCCCAGACTTTTTTCTAGTGTTTATTTCCCAAGTTTAAAAATCTATCTCCAGCCAAAGATAAGTAATTTTTGGCTGTAGCTGCATTATGAAATTTAGGAAGTAACTCTGCTCTCTGTTCTGTTCCTGAATATGTGGCAAGCATTTGTTATTTCCATAACTTAATTTCAAGTATTTGTATCAAATGCACCTTCTAAGTCAGCTTTCCCCAGCAGAGAGAAAATTGCAAAAGATAACAACCTGTGTGTATGTCTGTATGGCTGTTCTGCTGTCTGCACGACCCCATGTGCATCTGGCATCAGTGACTCTGAGGAATTCTTTGTCTGTTTTTTTCATAGTAAAAAGAATTCTTGAGCCACAATTATGTTTTAGATCTGTGCCAGTTTAGTATGTACTATAGGCATGCTTGTATAAAGGAACAGAGACTATGCTATTCTTGTGGCATTCTACTGGCAAAGTCATATAGCCAATGTAATTTTTGAATTATGATTATTGGTGATGCATTCAGGAAATACAATCCTGTGCAGCTTATATCACTCAAAAGCCTTGACACCAAACTTAACAGAAATGTCAGCTTGTAGTATGAGGCTCATGTGAATTTGATTTCATTTTTACCATCTTATAGTTAAGTTGATGCTAATAATAAGTCAGATTCTAGTGCTTTATTAAACTTAAGAATGTTTTCAGCTTTTAATAAAGAAACCAAAAATAAGCACAGAGGACCTACTCATGGCATTTCATTTTATGCTGAATGCTAAATATTCCATCATAAAACCTCTTAAATGGTTGCACGAGTCAGGTTTCATATTCAGTAATTACTTATTGTCCCTGTTACTAATTCTAATTTATGCTAAATATTACTTTGTCATGTTTGGGTTTTGCCCACGAGACATTTGTGGCCTGATTTCAGTGCACAGTGGATATACTTATATAATAAAAGCTACCAAGCTGAGCTATTTTACTTCACTGCTGTCAATGATACCTCTCACCGAGCACGTCTACATGAGACACTAAATGCTCAGTAGAGTAATTCTGCTGTGCATTAGTGCATCCTGGTGAAGCCAAGCTATTGCACTAATGAGTAGTAGAATTGGTCTACTTCACCTTAGCATCACTTAAAGGCGTGTGCTGGCTTTACTGTGCAGCAGCGCCAGTTACTGTGCATTTAGTTAGTACCTTTTATTACAGGTACTAAACTTAATGCACATTAACCGCAGCCCATTAATGGACTCGTAGACGTGCCCAACTTCTGTAATAATACAGCAGCATAATCTTGCCTTTCCTAGGAAGATTTTTTTTTTCACTTGTGCATCTCTGCTTAAGGATTTTGAATATCCAGGGTGTCCAGTAACTATTCTATGAGTTCAAGCTTTGCTGCTGATCTAATTGCCTCTTACAGATGCCAGGATTTGCTCAGTTACACCTGTATTATGAAATCTTTCACATATGGATCACAATTGGTCCTGGCTGAGTAAGTGGGTAAAAGGGAGGGAAAGTTTAAATTGCCACTTATCCACATTTTGATTACTACTCGTGGAACTCTACTTTGGTTAAGGGACCTGGTGTGATCCCAGCCAGCACATACTTCTGGTTCAAGGTACTATCTGATGTTTGGTGCTGTTGCTTTGTTTCTGGCCTTAGCGCTTCGTGAGTGCTGAGATTTCCTACACGGTAACCCATCTCAGTTGTAGCTTCACAGATGCATCTCAGTCACTAATGTTAGAAGCTTTCAGTTCTTTCAATCTTGGGACACCCTGATGGGCCCATGTATTCCCGTTTTTTTCATACAAAATTAAATACAAAACTTAGAACTGTGCATTGTCTTGAATTTTTAAGTTATTTTGTTTTTTCTGTTTAGTTTTGTTCTCTTGTTTGCTTGATTTATGAGTTATTTTTCTGTCTTGTATAAGATACCTTGAGCTTTTGTTGGGAAGGGTGGCATATTAACCAAGGAAATAAATAAATATCTCCTGCTGGACAAATCCAGATCTATCCTACCAGTTTGTAACTGATCTCTTCTTGTTTCAAAAAGCTCTGAGCATAATCCTACTTGAAGAATGGTGAACAAAAATGTTTGGTGTTTATACTTGTGATATTTTTATGATCTAACATGGTATAAGCTCCAGAGGTAAATGTTGAAGGTATTCTAACCATTAAAGTCATGTAGGCAGCTGAATAGCCCATGCACCCTTCTGAAAGACCCACCTGCTTTTAGACCCCATTGATTATTTGGGGAACAAATATCTCTTGTGCTTAACTGTAGTACAAGTATGTTTTCTCTTTAGTACTCACCCTTCTAGGCTCTCCACAAATTAGTCTGTATCCTGTAGAAATACAGATAAAAAATTAGTACTTGCTGCTATCCTTGCACCCTTCTTTGTGCCCTCTCTTACTTGTCCCTTTCTCTTCCTCTTTCAAGGAGTCTGCTGTTTTTGTGCCAGAATCCAGTGGTTTACTCTTCTCAGGCTGAATTTTGGGGGCTTTATTTTCTATAAAACTAGAGAATTTCTCTCTCAATCCTGTGTCCTGCTGTTCATCCAGGATGGATCTCTCAACTGATCTAATTGACTAAGGGGAAGGGACTTGACTACCAGTCAGAATTTCTTATGATCAATTGTCAGGTTGCAGTAGCTCGTACCTCTCCTGGAATGCTTGAATAACCCTGCATGGTCTGTTGCAACATTAGGGTTTTTTTGTTTGCTTCTGTTTCCCACTTTCCAGTTTCTTTTATGGTTACTGGTTGTTTTTTTGGGTTTTGTTTTTTTTTTTTGGGGGGGGGGGGGTTGTTTGTTTGTTGTTGTTTTTTGGAGGAAGAGTTTTCCAGGGAAAAAGCTAGAGCAAAATATGCATGCAGTGAAAGGCAACCTTGTATTTGCTAATGATTATGATGCCTAATGGACCTTCTGTCTGTTTCTTATATTCTCACAGATAACCACTCTGCACCTCCTGATGTTACCACAGGCCTTGTAGAACATTTGCATCATGAGCGACCACAAGTAGCATCTGTACGAGGAGTTCCCAGGGGCTACAACAGCAGCATCCTAGAAACTGCAGATGGTGAATATGTCCAAAAGATCCCACCCTTAAACATACAGTCATTTTTCTGCATCAGTGAATAGACAACAGAGCAATATAATGTTTGCTGTCATACTTAGTTTGCTCCCAAAAGCAACATAACAGGCTATTTTACTGTACTGTATACAGTGCCAGGAATAGCTGAATCTAATTGGATTCACACCAGTAATATTTTGTATAATAAGTTTTCTGGTAGCATGTTATCTTTCAGATGCAGATTTATACCGTTTGTTGTGCATGGGGTGGGGCATCAGGAACAATTTAATGTAAATCAGACAACTTGCAATCCTCTTTCTTGCCCCCTGCTGTGTTTTGGGAGATCAGGCATTCTCCCTTTGGAAGTTCAGTCTCCCTTTTCTCATTCATGAAATACAGAGAACTATGGAAGACAAAGCCAGCATGTGGTTTTTGGCCAGGAAATCTTTAGAAGATGCACACGAATTATATATATATTTTTAAGATGTCCAGTTCTTCGATATCTCAATATAATGTATGTCTAACATCAGGTTGGGTCGGCTACGTTTGCTTAATCTCAGGATTTTCAATACCCATTTAATTTTTTCAATACAGGCAGAGAGGAGCCTGATATAGTGTCTATGGAATCATTTAACTTATTCAATTAATGTTTTGTCTCACAGCCACTGTCCTTCAGGAAAGGACTGGATGGAACTGCATTTGAAGAAGTTAATATTATTACAGATCTGTCAGAGAGCTCCTGTTGAAGATGATTCGTATCATTCCCACTTCCCCCAGGGCCTAAGCATGTGATCTCTGAAGTGTTCAAAGTTCCTGTATACTGAGTGAACACTTGGACATCCTTCCCAGATTTCCCATCTTGTAGTGGAGAATGTTACCGTTGGAAATATAAAGGGTTTGCAATTACAGTAAATCCTAAATGCAATATAGGACTTACACTATTTTTAGTTTTGGAACATTAATTTTATATTGCTTCCAAGTGGAAATCACCCCCAGAGTGAAGCAAAAATGAAAAATAAATCAGTCGCATTCTATCCAATTGTATGTTTTAGCAATTTTTTTTGCCAGTGTTTAAAAGAGTAAAAGCCTCACTTAATTTTTAAAAGATTATCCTTTGCTGCCTTTCAAAACTGAGTAAATAACGTTTTTGGAAAACAAAAAAGAAGCTTGTTCTTCAAAAAAATAGACATTAGTCGTATGTATTTTCTAACCTTGTAAAGTCAGCATTTTCCAGAGCAAGATTAGACTCTCAGACAGTGCGCACACAGTGGACAGATAGCTAATAAATGGCATTGTTTTAAAGCAACTTTAGCATTTGTTTAATGATTGATGGATTGAAGTCCTTTTCCAAACAAATTACTGTATTCTTAAACCATCCTTTTCCTTACGCAGTGTAAATGTGCTGTGTATAGTCAGATGTTATTAGAAAAGTATCAGAATGTTTTCTGTTTTGTTTTCTTATCATGGAGGACTGGGAAAATGTGTATTTGTTTTAAGTGTTCTTTGTGTGGATTTGACAGGTGTTCCAGTGAATAGTAGAGTTTCCTCAAAAATCCAACAGCTTCTAAACACTTTAAAAAGACCAAAGCGTCCACCGTTGAAAGAGTTCTTTGTAGATGATTTTGAAGAACTACTTGAAGGTAACACCAGGGTAAAATATTTTACTAAATTGTAGTATCTCCACAGTTTTCTAATTTTTCGCATTAACTATCTCAGAGGGAGGCATGTTTGCTTCTTCAGATGGTATTGATATATACAATATATATATTAGAAGCTGCCATTTGATTGTAATGTTGGTATTTCTTAGCAATTTACTCATTACTTTTCTTGTTTTTTGCAATTAGATAACACATTGTGCTTGGCTCAATATGAGGTCTACTAATTTTTTTAGCTCTTGGTGTTGGTACTGTAACATACCACAATATAAACATTTTTTTTAATTTTTACTGACATTGTTTAATAACACGATTAACAAAATAATGTTAATTTTAATAATTTAATAACACTTTTAATAAAATAATCACACCATTTAAGCTTGGAAAAAAAGTTTCTTATCCTCTGTTTTCCTCATGTTGAGAAATTAATGAAACATTTGCACTTGGGCTAAATTTTTCAGTAAGAATTTTATTACAAATTATCAACAGGAGCAGTCATACTGTAATTAACTTCTAAATATTACAACATCAAACAACAATAAAATAGTACAGACTATCTGGTAAAGAGTTAAAAATGTTGTTACAATTTTTGCTCCTTTGTGGTGATATATAGGTTTTCTATCTTTTAAACGATTAGGAATGTTAAGTGTTTGCTCATCTCTGTGACCTCTTTTCTGTAATACTCCCTTTCAAATAGAAGCATTCCAAATAGCTTGTGTTTTATACACTTATTCATGTCTAAACATCTTTCTTTATCAGCAGCAACCAATTGACTAATTTTTGCCCCAAAAAGGAGTGTATCAGTGATCACTGGGACTGCTATTTAATGCTTCTCCAATTGTTTACCTTGATGCAAGATGGGTAGCAAACAGATAAGCAAAATATCTTTTTTCCATAGCAGAGTAAGAGGGAGAATTTGGGGTTCAAATTCACTAATCACCTGGCAAAGTCTCTGACTAATAGAGGACTTGGCTTTTCAAACATTTCGTAGAAACTTTCGTCTGATGGTGAAGAAGCTAGCAAATCCTTAGAACAGCATCATTCTAAACGTTAAGATAAATCTGATATAGCTGTCAAGAGTGAGGAGATGGGAGTAGTTAATGGAATAAAGAAAAGCTAGTGAAAAGAGCAGGCATTTCAAGAATTAACTTTTCATAACTAATCATCTTGGTGGGGTTTTGTGTTTTTTGTTGTTTGTTTGTTTGTTTGTTTGTTTTTAGTACAACAGCCTGATCCCAATCAGCCAAAGCCTGAAGGAACTCCGATGGCTGTCCTTAAAGGTGAACCTTTAGGTGTGGTAACCAATTGGCCTCCATCTCTGTTGTCAGCTTTGCAGCGCTGGGGTACCACTCAGCCAAAAGCCCCTTGTCTAACAGCATTGGATACTACTGGAAAACCCATCTATACGCTTACATATGGCAAGTATTGACTTTTTTTTTTTCTCCTTAAACATAAGAAGGTACTTGGGGAATGAGCTGTTTACTTCACTTTAGAGGGAACTGTAATCAGAATGGTCAGTCATTCCTGAGAACCTTGTTAGGTTCAGAATATAGCTTGCTAGACCACTAACTGTTGTATATATCGCAGAGCAAATGAAAGCAATATCCTAGGAGAATTTATTAAGGAATCAGCCGTTCTTCATCAAATGGCTTTTTCATTAACAATAGCTACAGTAATTGGACTTCCTCACTGAAGAGCAGATGAAAGATAACTATCGTTCTGTTATGTCTAAGTGTGAAGGAAGGAGCAGATGACTAAAAAGTGCGCTCTTCATATTTTCAAGGTAGATAGTTGAACAGAAGATCTATATCTAGATATGTTAAGGAAGCTTAGTAGGATGGAAATCTGTTGCATTGATAAACTGGAGGTATTCATTAGTTGGATGTTTTTAGGAGATAATTTTTTGTTTCTCCTTGCGTATGTTGATCTCTCCCTTTATAAAAAATCCATTATTATATTAAAGTATCCGAGAAATCTGAATAGGCAATTATGCAACATTACTTAAGTTGTCATTGAATAAATTAATGGAGTTAAATATAGTTGTTTAGCTTTGAAAAGCTGTTCAGTTGTTCTGAACTTTAGGTATTCTCATTGGTTTGAGGAGCTATGTATTTAAATAATCAAAGACCTCTAAGTGGAGATATGCTCTAAAACCTAACACTGTCTGCTGCTGGAAGACAATATATTCTTTCATTAACGTCGGTTCTTGTTACTATTTGATAGTCATGACTGAAAATTCAGACTTTGTTTATATAGCGAGTGGTAACTAGCTATATTTTAGAGTAATTATAGTCTGAAGAGTAGTTGATATTGCTGTTTCATAGCTGATTAGAATTGTTCTTTAAAATAGGCAATCCAAAGAACATAGCCAGGTGCATTATGAAGCATAATCTAACAGATTGTTTTTCAGTTTCTGTCCTTAAAGCTTCTATTACTTACTGGTTACGTCTACACATGCATCAATGTGTTTTTCCTAATGTGCATTAAATTTTGTACCTCTAGTGTGAGGTACTAAATGAATGCGTATTAAGCTGCACTAATGCTCAATAGCGCAATCTCACGCCTTTTAGATTATACTTAATGTACAATAGCCTATTTTACTGCGCGTTAGCATAATAGCACTTTGTTGCACAGTAAAATAGGCTAGTGTGCATTAAAGCACATGTGTAGACACACCCACTGAGTATGAGGTACTATGCCATGGTGCCCTAGACAACTGTAACCTATTTGTAGGTTACTAGAGCAAAGATCTAGTACCATGCTTAATTGGAAGTCAAATTCAATTAAGATATTTGCTCTAATTGAATTTGGTTTTTGTTCTGTAGTAGTAATTGTTTAAGGATACAAACCTGGATGTCTGAAAATACTCAATAAAATGTCATTTGAAAAAAATGCGAGTTCTTCACTCTTGGCACTGAATTCAAACATTAACATGCTGATTACTTTAAAAGTAATCAACAGTATTCACAGGTTGCTTTTTAGATCATTAATTCACATGGTAAACTTTCTAAGGGTTACTTCTACACACAAGCATTTGCCCCCAGGAATTTGTGTTACCAAATGGGAGAGGAAGTGAACAGGAAGATCTCCTGCATTCATAATGCATTGTAAAACCAAAGTTAGATGTTCTTATAAAAATGTGATTTTTTTTTTTTAATTGCACTTTGTTCCAAAACAAGGTTTAAAGGCTGTAGGAAAAGCCACAGTCTTCATCTTTCCCTCATGGCTGCAATGAATTAATTGCTCCAAAAGTAATGCATGTATCATATGATTATGATATGCAGTGTTGAACTAATTCTATGGTGAATAATTTTAAGAACTTTGAAACACATTAATGGGGCCGGATTTTAAGAAGAAAGCCTAGTTAGGCTCTAAAAATCTGGCGTTGTATGATGTCCCAAGCTGGCCATTCACTTCAGGTTTTTAAAATAAGTCTTGCTTTTCAATTTTAAAATGTTATGCCTGTTCTTAGGTTTTTGTTCTAATTGCAGGTAAACTGTGGAGTCGGAGCTTGAAGTTAGCGTATACTTTGCTTAACAGGCTAACCAGTAAGAATGAACCACTACTCAAACCTGGAGACAGGGTAAGTGACTACTGGAGTAGCTCTTGAATAAGCAAGGACTAATGCTTAAATCTAGGGGAAAAAAGAAGCTATGCATCTGGGGGTTATGATTCCATCATGATTTTCCTTAATTGTGTTTATGTACTATATTTACCAGAGTCCAAGATGACACCGCAATAGTTGGATTTTTTTTACATGGAAAATTATTTAATCTAATTATTGGAGGGTTGTCTTAAATTCACACCCCCCTTCTATGGCAGGGAAAGCTGAAGTGGAGGGAGTGGGGAGGCAGGCACCTTCACCGCCTCCCTCCCTGGTGCCTCCACCCCCTGGCGCCTGTCTCCCAGCCACTTGCCCTGCCCCCTGTATTCCTCCCCTTCTCCCACCTCTTGCCCTGGCTCTGGCCAGGCAGCAGTGCCTCCAGCAGCTGTAACCCTGGCCCACCTGATCCTGGACTTTTGCCACTGGCCACAGATCTGGACCCACCACATCGGCCACTGACTCCACATCTACTGATGGTGCTGCCTCCAGGCCCGGGTCAAGGCCAGAGCCTCAGCCGCAGCCCCCTCCTGCCACTGGGCTAGTATTCAAATCCAAAATAAGGCTTTTTTCCCCACGTTGAATGAATTAATCTGGTATTTATGCAGGGCCTATCCAGACTGATCTGCCCCATACCCCTCTTCCTTTATAGCCTTCAGTATCTTTTCAGACATGTTTTGTATACAAAGAGCTGCAGTATAGATAAGAAAGTATATAGCTTGTTCACAAGAATGTGGGTGAGTCAAGAAAATGCTTTAACTGAAGAAAGCCTCATAATGTTTGTGTGTATCATGGACATGCAACCTTTAGCACTTCCGGAAAAGTCTAAGCAGAGTCAACTATCTTCATCAACTTTTTCATTCCCCATGTAGACTTGCATCAGTTTAAAATAGTGTTAAAAGACTACATTGAATGTATAATAAACTCGGAAGCACGTGCATGTGCATTTCTTTAACACTGTTAAGACTCATAAGTCTTCTGCAGCAATATCTCCAACTATGAACCTGAACAATATATGGGGAACATAGTTATCCAAAAGAATACATCAAAGACTTACCAGTTTACTTGTTGTAGGTGGCTCTCGTATTTCCTAACAGTGATCCTGTGATGTTTATGGTGGCATTTTATGGGTGCCTCCTGGCAGAGCTTATTCCTGTGCCAATAGAAGTGCCACTGACAAGAAAGGTAAGTTAGTATATTGTCACTCAATAGCAAAAATGAAATACTTAAGTAACGTGCTGGGTTTTTTTAAAGGAAGTTGTTAGGCTTTCATTAACATCTTACTGATGTGTGAAGAAAAACCCCAAAAAACAACAAAACAAACCCCAGCTAATCATTTACAGCACATAACAAGTCAATATATTTACCATTGTTATTTTTCCTAAAAATGGGCAGAATGGTAAAAATAGGTTGACGCTATATCTGAAAAAACACTTCAAAAGTATCGTGAATTGATAAATGATGTAGTTGAAATTAATTAAAATCTTTGACCTAAAAAGCTTAATTGCTAAACCATTTTAAAATTTATTCCGACCCATTGTCTTATAACAGAGACTTAACATAATCCAGTGTGATTTTAGTTTGTATCATGTGTATTCCTTGCTCTACTGGATGTTGCAAATCAAGAAACAATGAAAAGTATATCCTTCCATATTAATATTTCAAGGTTATACATGGACACTTTGCTTTGTTGTAATATTTTAGTGTAGGATTGACCTGGCTGTCTAAGCAGCAGTTCCCAAACTCTTGACAGATTGTGCACCACCAATTTAAAATAATACAGCCTTAAGTACCACCAGCAAATTTTTGTCATATAAAGTAATTATAATAAATCTGTTAACGCATGCCACTGGCAGGTTGTCTGCGTACCACTACTCGTACTACAGATTGGGAACTGGTAGTCTAATGCATTTAGCCTTATCTATTGCATCAGGATACTTCCAATATATTATTTCCCTAACTTAATTTAATTGTTTTTCTACCATCCACACATGGCTGTTCCTTTGTGACTAGAGGTTTTTAATTTTATCTTTCCCATGAAAAGTTGTTAGAGATAACCACTGCTATGCAAAAACCTATGTACTTTGTAAAGAGTATGTTAAACATCATTTTTCATAACTAAGATCCATGGATGAAAACAGGGTATTTGTATATGAAGGTTCTGGTCCCTATAGAGCAAAGGTGTCAAACTCATCTGGTCTGGGTCCAGCCTGCTGACAGTGTAACTAAATGAATTTGGGTCAAAAGATTCAGATACGCAGCAGTCAGGTGCTAATAGGCACCACACTAAGTACTTGCGTAGATTTCTTATTGAAAAGTCTCTACCTATGTGAGTGCAAAGACATATGTGGTGTTGAGGAAAATGTATATTAACAGCTAACTTTGTGTATGTTCTAAACATGGCAGAATTTAATAAAGCTTTACTATGGCATGTTTATTCTGATATTGTGGCTTTTCTGTAGGATGCTGGCAGCCAGCAGATTGGATTTCTCTTGGGCAGTTGTGGAGTAACACTGGCTCTGACAACAGATGCTTGTCAGAAAGGCCTCCCTAAAGCTCAAACTGGAGAAGTGGTTACGTTCAAAGGTACACTTTTTTATTATCCATCATTTTTCTGTAGAACAAAGAATATTGAGCTGGGACGATGTTTGTACATTTACAGCTTTGATTTTGATTACGCATTTTTAGCTGTGCTTATTAATAAAAACTGCAGTGCAGAGAAATCTGAAAATGACCCACCTCTGCCAAAGCAAATATTTTAATCAAGTAGTTAATCACTTTCATTCCACTTTTTTCTGTCAGCAGCATGTGCTGGCATTTCTTCCTAACTAAGCTGTTGGTGTCCCAAAATATTGAAAAACAAAATGTTTATTTTGGGTTGTTTTAATAATCATTTCTTTGTTTTTATTTTAAGGTTGGCCTCGTCTAATTTGGTTTGTAATTGATGGAAAACATCTGGCCAAGCCGGCAAAGGACTGGCATCCACAAGTACGGGATGCCAGTGCTGATATTGCCTATATTGAGGTGAATAAATATAATGTGTTTAACATGCAAACTTACACTGCTGGCGCCTAGTCCACACAGCATTTCTTTCTAATATTGCTTTGTGTAGTGTTGAGAAATGCTGTTCTTTAGCATAGTAGATTACCTCTTTTCTATTGTAGAGCAAGAACGTATCTCTTAATCTTTAGTTTGCTAGTCATGGTCACGTTGTCATACAGGCAGAAGGTAGGGTAGAGACTAGTTGCTTACATTGTACTATCAGAGTCCTACTATCAGAGTCCTTTGCCATTCCTGCCCTGTACATCTGATTTTAAGTGATGTTGAAAGGCATTATCCTCTGCTGATACTTGACCTTGATTTTTTTACCATTTTTTCCAGTCCTGCACTATCTTCATCTTCTTGTTTTACTTCTATTCTAATTGAAAAAGGAAAACAAAATGTATACATTTTTTTCCTTATATGGTCCAATATTATTTTAATTGTGGTCCCATGCAATTTTCCTTAGGTTAAATATTCATAGTTCTTAAGTGACTATCATTGTTTTTCAATGAGACTTGCATTCTGAAGTTGCTGGGCGCTCTACAAACATGAAGGCAGGCACAGAGTTTTCTGACCTGAGGATTACACTGGCTAAAATGAGAAAGGGGCAAAGAGAACAGGTGGCTGCACCTCAGCAAAATGGTCAGGATAGTGATAAGATGTATCATGTTCCATCTTGTAATTCCAAAATAAGTAATTTACAAATGGCAGGGTCAAGAAAACTATCAAAATAATGTACCATTTTATATTTAGTATAAATGCATGTAATATTAAGGTTTTCATTCTTTTAATATAATTCTGTATCCTGTATATTATAAAACAAAACAACTAGTCCTAGAGATTAAGCACTGAAAGTTGGCCAGCCTTTGTTATTAAACTTGTACATATGTCAATTTACAATTCCCATAAATTTTCTCATTTCAGTATAAGACAAGTAAAGAGGGCAGCACAGTGGGCATTACTGTATCTCATGCTTCCATGTTGGCACATTGTCATGCATTGACTCAGGCATGTAGTTATTCTGAAGGTAAGTTGCAGAAGTGGACTTTAAACATTGCAATGTTTATGCTTGGTAAAACAAAGTCTCTTTATGTTGGGGGGAGCATTTTTAGTTTCCTGTAAATATCAGCAATACATTTATTATAGTAGGAGGTGAAGTAAAGAGAGTTACCATTTGATTTCTTGGGCAGTTGAAATGCATTCTGCAGCTCTCCGTGGGTTAGCCAAGGTAAATTATTGCTCATCAGACTGTGTGAGTCACAAGCATGGAGAGTTAACTTGTTGATGTTTAGTATGAATCTATTGCCTTTTTCCCCTCTTGTATGGCTCACTATTGTATTCTTCTAATTTGCACGTGCTATTGGACTGCTTGAACATGCAGAAAATTTGACCCTAAAAATTTAACGTGAAAATGATTGTGAAGAAGCTGCATTTTCTTATCAATAGAACTTGCTGTATGCTGTCATATTTGCTCACAGTGACAAATACACATTTCTTATAAAATTTAGCTTGTTTTAACACTGCAGGATAAATGTGGTTATTGCGAAGTGTACCATGGGTTCTTTTCCATTTTGTGTATCGATAGAATTGCTTCCCAAGTCCCAGTCAATTATCTTCTATCACTGAGATCTCAGTTTGGCCACAGAACTTCTATTACCTGGTGGTGATGCATAGGGAAGAAAAATCCAATCTGACACATGCCCCAATCAAATTTGCAAAGATAGCAGTTAACTATGTTTTTTTCTCTAACCTTATTGTCTGAAACTATGTATTATACGTAACAGGGAAGTTTGTACAATTTTTGTTAATTTCCTGGAAGCCTGGCAAATCTTGTAGCATTTTTGGCAGGATATACTGTTTCTCAAATGTCCTGTAGGTTTGATGGGTGTGGTATTCAGCAGTGTAACCAAAAGCTTTATGTGCTTTCAGCTGAAACATTAACAAATGTACTAGATTTCAAAAGGGATGCTGGATTGTGGCATGGAGTATTAACGGTGAGTGTTTAAGTGAATTAAATAATAAAGGACTGTATACTGTAGACTAATGCATCTTTGGCATTTTGGTATCTCAATGAATACATAAACTGTAGCAATATCTCAGAATGTATTTCTCTGAGGGTGTAAATACTTTCTAATCTGTAGCAATAGACTGGATAGGCATACCTGAAGTTTTATTAGTTAGGCGTGCTTTTAACTGTCAGTGCTGTTACTGCCACTAAACTACTTATGCTACAACTGTAATATTGCAAGTTTACCAATGTGTTACTGTTTGAAAACATCTCAAAGAATAAATGAATTTGAAAATTTGCCTTGCAGAGTGTTATGAACAGAATGCATGTTATCAGTATTCCCTATGCATTAATGAAGGTTAATCCGCTTTCCTGGATACAGAAAGTCTGCTCGTACAAAGGTAATTTAAAGTGCTTTTACTTGACCATCCATCCTACATTGAGACAAAAAGCAGGATACAGTGGGATGCTCTGGAAGTAGGTCAGATGAAATCTAGGGTGAGGACAGGATGCACATGTGTGTGCACACACATGCATGCGTACACGCTCCTGCAATGGGACATGTTTGAGAGAAACACCTGTGAATGTGCAAACATGTGCCATTGCTGTTTTATCACCTCTGATTTCCTTTAATCTTTGCTCAAGTTGAGGCCTGAGCCTTCTGAATTAGGGACTTCATTGTTACATTTTTCTTTGATGCATTAAAGAATGAAGAAGCATGCCACCATTTTGTGTCCCTGGGCATTCAGAGAATGAGGGTGAGCATATTTCCTCAGCTCAGTACCATTCAGAATGATGAGAAGCTTTCAGTTTCTAAAATTAAGTTCGCTTGGAGGTGCTGAATATGTTTTTGCAGTGGGAAGGATTCTTGGAGTAAGAAAGAATTTACTATTTCTTGTACAGTTTGAAGTAGTAATCTGCAAATTATGCATGTGAAAATTTAGTAACAACTTTCAGAGAACTGCCACCAATATTTAAGTTCTGGTTTTACAGCTTGACTCAACAATTTTTCATACTTGATGATACTACTTAATGGTAGCTACTGAAGTATCTATTATTTTCAATGTATTCCCTGCACATGCTGCCTATTTTAAATTATTACTTAGATTTGCTATATTTTCCCATTCAGCTCGTGTAGCAGTAGTAAAATCACGTGATATGCACTGGTCACTTTTGGCTCAGCGAGATCAAAGGGATGTCAGCCTCAGTTCTTTACGAATGTTAATAGTAGCAGACGGAGCTAATCCATGTGAGTATAAGGATAATATTTCATGTTTCCACAGTACTACTTAGCCCAAAGTGAGAGAAGCATATTACAACCTTCTTAAATATCAGGTCATTTAAATTCTGCCATCCATAGTCTGGAAGTTCTTCAGCCAGGAGAACAGCTGATCCACACCAAAACACAGAAAGAAATGTCATTTTTAGATGGAGACACTACAGTAAAGCCCTTCTCTTCTTAAAAAAAAAATGAGAGAGAGAGGGAAGGAGGAGGGAGGTAAGGAGTAACATATCTTTGATGTCTATAAAAAAACAGCCAGGAATGATGCATGTGAAAAACACAATAAAAAGGATATCAAATGGAAGTCAGGATGTGAATAAGTGTACAAAGTGAAGCGAATTAAAAGGAAGAGAAGCATTTACCATCTTCCAACTTCTCTACGATTATTGTCCATGCCACCCCCAGCCCTGCTGAAGGGGGCCCCCAACTGCCAGGGCTATGGGGCCAGGGGCCCAGGTCCACAGCCCCCTGCCCCCCGCAGGAGGTGGCGGCTGCTGCAGTGGAGCAGAGCCTGCCTGCCTACAGCAGGCCGGGGGCGGGGGTAGGGGGGGGCAACTCCCCCCTGCCGTGCACACTCCTGGGGAGACGAGGGGGACCAGTGCCCCCCAGATATGGTGCAAGGCAGGCGGGCACAGGCTGCCTGCTGCAGTCTTGGGCTTCCACCCTGCTGCCCTCTCCCAGGGCCCCTGCAGCCTGGCGGGTGCAACCTGGCACTGAAGGGAACAGTGCAGCTGCACAGGGATCTCCTTGCCACTTCAAGCTCCACACTGCCCTGGCAACATGTCCTGTGCATGTGCGGCAGCAGCAGGGCAGCGGCGCAAGGTTGTGCCCCTCACTGCTGTTGCATGCACAGGGGATGCGTTGCCAGGGCAGCACGGAGCTCACAGCGGCAAGGAGATCCCCATGTGCCCCGCTGTTCCCTGCCACGCCAAGTCGTACTTACCGGGCTGCGGAGGCCCCAGGGGAGGGCAGCAGGGCAGGAGCCCACAACAGGCAGCCTGTGCCTTTCCCTACCCC
>NW_005842017.1:1273300-1288881 GCF_000455745.1 Alligator sinensis
ATGAAAGGCTGCCTGGCGGCCATGTGCGTATACATATACATGCACATGGCACTGCCTGCCTGACCACCCTCCTCTTGCTCCCTCTCCCTTGCAGGCTGGAACTCTGCCAGCCTACAGAGAGCTCTTTGCAAAACTGTAAAATCCGCAGGTTTCTCCGGTAAAATGAGAAATCTGTCTTCTCCTCCTGTAAAGGGTAAAATTCATTGTGTTCTCTATTTTTCCATGGGAAACGGAAAACCCAGATCCCTGGTTGTTACAATTTAGTTCCAGCTTACTGGAGTGTAAGAGCAGGCACATGAACAGTTACTGTAGAACAGTTGACATACAATCCATTTTTGCTGTGACACAATTTGTCCTGGATGGTAGGAGGGTTACTCTAGTGTGATTTTCACTTTGTGAATGCTGATCACTAGCTAACTTAGGTATTTTTATAGCATCTGGAGCTCCTGTTATGTAAGTGGTAATGAGGTGTGCTCTTTAACCAACTTCCAAAGTATTGCGAGGATATGTTCATATTTGTACAGGTAAATCAGAAGTAAAATTTAATATGGAAATTCTGCTAGCTTCTTATAGTTCTGCCAGTTGTGCAAATATTTCACATGTTGTGATTGGTATATTTAGGGTCCATCTCTTCCTGTGATGCATTTCTCAACGTATTTCAGTCCAGAGGTTTGAAACCAGAAGTTATCTGCCCCTGTGCTAGTTCTTCAGAGGCATTAACTGTTGCTATTCGCAGGTAATCATCCTTTGTGAGAATGTAACTGAATATATTTCTTAAAAAAGAAATGTATTTGCTGTTAATATTGTGTACGGGGTATAGCAAGACAGAATAAAGTTTTAGTTGCTTAAAGGATGTTAAAATTAGTGGAAGGATGACTGAGCTAGTTATTTAGTATCTCATTTAAACCTGTGGTAGAATTCTTAAAACATGGGGTTTGTCACCTCTTTCTATAGCGTAATGATTCATAAAGATGTTCTGAGAAATATTTTAAACAACTTGTTTAAAAATATCAAAAAAGCAAGGTCAAGTGTGTTCTTTCCTGTTTTTCCGGAAAGCTTCTTGAAAGTCCTATGGATGATTTACTCTGGTATTTTATATAATCTTTACTTACAGAATTAAGGGTATTGAATCCTTAGGTAAAGGGTTTCTCTATCCAAAAGGTTAGCTTCTCTCCTTCAAATAATTGTCCACATAAATATTCTCTCTTGTTCAGTGTGTGAGCTTTTCACCAGACCTTTGTTTTTTGTTATGGTTTTTACCTTAACATTACCCATAGCATGTACTCATCTCCTCCTTCTCTCCACCAAAAGAATAGAAGGGAGTTCCACACTTTGCACCCTGAGTTCATCTTAGCCTTCTGGCTGAGACTTGTCAGCTTGGTCCCACATCCTGTTACCATTCCTCATCTAGGTCTTCTTTTTGTTGTTGTTACACTTTTTTTTTCAAAG
The DNA here is from genome assembly GCF_000455745.1 of Alligator sinensis. NCBI lineage: Eukaryota > Metazoa > Chordata > Crocodylia > Alligatoridae > Alligator > Alligator sinensis. The sequence goes on from NW_005842017.1 coordinate 1,274,750, forward strand.
CTTTTCCTCTTCCCTGTATTTTGAAGGGGATATGATAAAGGGAGTGGATTTTGATAAGAGTCCCTTTCTCTCCATGCCCTTAGTCTTGGGGTATTAGCACCTTTCCTACCCTTACCCCTGAAACTTTTTTTTCAAATGAACCATGGGGTTCCATCATCTCTGAACTTCAGTGCATACTGTGTTCCCAGAACTCACCTGCTGGGATCTATTTTTGCTGAAGCCAAATTTTTTTAGTTGCTCTAGCTGTCCATTTTGTGAAGGTTTTATTTCAGCATCAGACACCCCCACAAACAGTCCTTTTCCTTCCTGGGGGAAGAGCCATGTTCCCAAGGGTGACATTTGTCACTACCTCAAAAATGAACACCAGGAAGGAAAGAGAAATTAAGAATATTTCTTTTTAAGTCCTTAGGTATGTCTTTAGATCCCATCACCAAGACCAGAAGTGACAGTGCTCTTGGTGCTGTCTCTGAAAGAAACCTATCTCTTCAGACATTGTGCCAAACAGCATCATTGTATCAGCCTACTTCCTGATGCCATGGCTGATCTTCTGCTAGGATACAGAGTAGTGTTACCACCTCGTCTCCAGTCAGATCCAGTATCAGAACTCACAGTATTGTAGATGCTTCAAGGTCTATACAGGAGTCATGTGAAGCATGGAAGGACCATGGCAGTGGGACCAGTCAGGTTTTGAGATGTCCCAACCCTGAAAGGACTCTATAAAGCCTTACAGACTATCAGGCATACCAAGACCAGCCCTACCTTGGTTTCAAGCATTCGCAGCTCAATGGGAGTTCTGCAGGTGACTGTTGAGTATTGCTAGCTACATCTTCAGCATCATCTCACCCCACTGTCATGGGATGCTGGTGCTGTCCAAGGCTGTTGACATTAAGACAGGTGGGCAACATATGGGTAGCTCACAGAGCCACCTGTTTTTGCCTCTGTATGTGCCCACACTTAAGCCTCAGCAGTGAGGAGCTGTGCCAGGAATGGGCAGCTACCAGCTGTGCCTGTGTCACCACTGCTTCTCCCCACCCCATTCTCCTCACCCTCCCCTAGGTTGCAGTGTGGGCACAGATTCTAGCTGGTAGAGCCGCACTAACACTGCAGCTGGAAGATGGGGAAGTGGGGGAAGAGAGAAACAGCAGTGGCACAGGTGCAGCTTCCATCTTCCTGGCCCCTTTACTGATGTGCCACCAAAAACACTCAGATGGGAGCCGGGTTGTTCTGGCCCACCATTTATAAAGGTTGCTAGCTGATGCATTAAGAGATGTAAAGGGTACTTGTCCCAAACAACTCCAGCTTGCTTTTCAGACTATTCAGACTTTGTCAGCCGCAGAGCCCTCCACATACCACCTCCAGATCCAAATCTTTCTCTGGTGTGTAGCATATCTACCCTGACAATCCATATGCACACCATTTCCTGGCCCATCACGTTTTTCAGCTCAAAGACATATTGGCACCACTGTTTGACACACTGCTCTATTGAACTCCCATGCCAGGAGTATCTACAGCTGAAATGTCCTATTCCCACAGCCAGTCTTAATTCGTGGTATCATGGCACTCTTTTATTCTCGGGTTCTGTTTGCACTTTGCCTCAAGCTTATTCCCTACCTTTCCAGCATGGCTATATAGAAAAAGATCAGCCAGAATAGTTTAAATAATCTGACTAAAAGTACAGATCAGTGGGGTTCTAAGAAACACGTTTGGGGAGGGAAGAAAAATCTCCTGGACTTAGAAGAATGGCTATGATTTACAATAGGGTCAGAAAGCAAGTCGGAACATTTCTGACAAAATGTTTTTTATCAAAATATGATGCATTTTCAGTGTATTGTTTTTCAACAGAGTTTTTGTTAGGAATGTTCTGAGATCCAGAGTGGAAGCTCTGAGGGGGAATGGTAGAAGACATGAATTGAAAACCTGCCCCCTTTCGTTGGAAAATAGTAATTTTGATATAATTCTGTTTTATGAAAACATTCAGAATTAAAACAAGTTTAGAAACCTGGAAAGTTGTTATGAAATATAATTGTTGATCCTCTAGCCAATTCTTCTATATTTTACATAAATTTAGGACTTGTTCAAATTATATTCCCAATGGGAGATGATTCTTATAGTTTGGAAGGCTAGCTTCTAAATGGTTATTACCTATGGTTCTTTACTTACTAAGGAACTTATGTCTTATAACATTAGAGTGGTAGGGGACCCTGTAGCAGTTGTTCTTTCCACTTGCATGTCTAGAATTTATACCTCCTTGTGTGTGTTCCTACTGGAGTGCCATTGTAATTCTTTAACACTGGTTCTGTTTCTATTGGGAAATGAATATATAAAACCTGTTATTTCTACTGGTCTCCTTACTGATCCAGCTTTTATGGTTGAATTTGTCATGCACTTTCATCCTCAACAGAATTTCACAGTTTCTTTATTGTTTGTATTGCTGTAGATTCATACTTAGTATCATAGCAACTTTGATTCCCTTTCCTCCCCCTTCCATATTTTAGACCTCCAGATTTAGGTGGGCCACCTCCAGGAAAAGCAGTGCTGTCTATGAATTGTTTGAGTTATGGTGTGATTAGAGTGGATACAGAAGAAAAGCTGTCTGTGCTCACTGTACAAGATGTTGGTCAGGTTATGCCTGGAGGTAAGAAAACTACATTTAACATTTGTTTAATTGATAATCTACATTCCATGTAATTTATTTTGTGCAGCTTGCCTTAATCAAATAATTATAACTAGACTGTATGTGATGTTTCCTTTACAGCAGTGCAGCTAGCTGTCTTAATATTTGAAACTGGATTTTGAGAACAGACTGAAAATATAAATTAAGTATTAAATATTGAACATATGAGGAGAAATATTGTCCTGCCTGCTTTTTAATTTCACCATAGTTTTAGGTGTGGTGGGTTGCTTTTGATTCAGTCACACTCTAGTCTACAATACTAGTGAAATGTCAGTATGAGACATTAGTTTGCATTAATTAGAACTGCATAGTCATTGCACAGCAGAACAAAAATAGGATGAGGGGAAATAAGTAGAGTTAAGAGAGAGATACTGTACATCTTACCTACTTCTTATTCTTATCCCACCCATTTTTCCTCTGCCAATGGATAATATTCTTATACTATTACCTTTATGACTATCATTATGGTGGTTATTTTAATCATACTAATAAATAATTTGAGTAAACATTTAATGGGTGTAATGAACTAACCATTTAAAAACCCCAGTTGTTGGTGTTTTGTCCTGTCCAACAAATCATTAACATCTGGAGCAAATTATTTTTCATCTTGAATTTCCATCATAATAGGTGTATGCCATTCAGAATAAAAATGTTGAGAGACAGATGAGGCTCTTGTAGTCCATTCTTCTAAAAGATCAATCTCTCTATCTTAATCTATGATCTTTTCCAAGGCCTGCAAAAGTGAGATATCTGATACTCAGAAAATACTAGGGGGAGCAGGGATTTTAAAATTATCTTTGAAAATACAGTTTTCACAAGTTCTGATATTTTTAGTCTCTGGCAATGTTTCTATATTGAAGGGGGAAAATAAACAGGATCTTTGAGTAAAAGAATCTGCGTGTTCATTGCAACACTGAATTCTGCCTCTCCTAGTGTAGCCAGATATAGTATTCAAACATGGATGTCTGCAGAATCCAACGAAAAAAATTATTTTGGAGGGGGAAGTATCAGGCTAGCAAGAGTGACAGATCTAGGTTACGAATAGTGGAGAAAATAGATATTCTAGCTAGATTACTGTCATTAATCTTTATAGTCTTAATGAAGTCTGCACTGGATGTAGGAAACACTTTGCTAGGAGCCTGTCACTTATCTACCTCCAAATGGGTAAGGTCAGTGACAAATTAGTGATAAAAAATATTTGGGCCATATTTTCAAAGTTACTTGAGCTTTAAGGCATGGAACTAACGTTTCTTTTAGTAAGACTAATGATTGCAAATTCATAGGAAAAAAAGAAAGAGACTGAAGTGGGTATTAGGTATGAGTTGATTTTTGCTGCATTTCTGAGACAGATATGTTACACGTGTACTGGCTACATAAAGTAGATATGAGTTTGTCACTTAGATGTAAAATAACAAATATGGATGTTTAAATCCAAGTGGATCAGAACAACTGAACATATATGAGTATGGTTTCAGGGTTTTGGTAATATCCCGTGCAGAAAGTAACTTTGTCTCACTGCTCCAAGATGAGAAATTATTCTGTCTACTCCTAATGCTGAAATATCCAAATTTAGAAGCATAATAGGACTATTACTAATTCATTACTATCTCAGAAGAAAGACATGGAAGATAAATTTGTCTGAAAAAATTCTATATTTCCTTTGACTTGGTGATAGATCCCATCTTTCTACGATGTTCTATATTTCAGCATTAGGGTGTTCAGTATGTTTTAATACATCCATCAGACAATTACATAGGCTGCTTTTCTTTGTGAAAAGTTAGTGTGTAGTGTATTTAAAGTGTGAAGTAATTCAGAAAATTATTTGCATATCCTCCTCTAGTCCTTCTACTCAGAGGTTTGAGGACATTGGTTTAATGGGTTTTTGGGTTAATCTTATTTGATGTCTACATTTCTAATTGCGCTGTCTTGCTTCTCAGGCATCTGTTGTTCTGTTGTTTTGCCTTATGACCATGTTGGCTGTTGTACGGTACTAATTTGTATGTTGCTGTCTTCTACTGGATAGAATCAGACCCGCTCAGTTGTTTGTGGGTTTGCCTTTTTAGAAGATGTTGTAGTGTATCCCCTCTCAAGCAAGACCCAGGAAGTCATCCTCCCGCTGTACTTGGCTTTGGTGAGATTGCAGCTGGAGTACTGCATCCAGTTCTGGACCTCCGTGCTTTAGGAAGGATGTGGAGAAGCTTGAGGGAGTCCAGGGGAGAGCCACCCACATGAACAGAGGACAAGAGAGCAAGTCTTATGAGGAAAGGCTGAGAGGCATGGAACTCTTCAGCCTGGAGAAGTGAAGGCTCAGTGGGGACTTCATGGCAGGTTATAAGTATATAAGGGGCGTACACTAGGAGCTGGGAGAACATCTGTTCACCAGGGCACCCCAAGGGAAGACAAGGTCTGATGGTCACAAACTCTGGGAAGACTGTTTTAAGATGGACATAAGAAAAAACTTCTTTAATTTCCAAGTTCCCAGAGTCCGGAATAGACTCCCCCCCACTCCCCCCCAAGTGATGCAAGCATCTACTCTGGACGCCTTTAAGATACACTTGGATGCTTATCTTGCTGGTATCATTTAACCCCAGCAAACTTCCTGTCCCTTGGGCAGGGGGCTGGACCTGATGATCCTGTGAGGTCCCTTCCAGCCCTAATATCTATGAAATCTATTAAATTAACGTATCCAATCCTTTCATCCCTCTGTTTCAGCTGGCTAATGCCAAGTTCTGTTAATTTGAGCTGGTAGCAAGGCCATTGCTATGTTATGTTAGAAGAATTTGCAGTGATAAAAAAAGAAAAGATATACTATAATGAGCACTATGAGCTCTACAAAAACAACTCAAGGCCAGCTAATAAAAAAATGAAGTTAATAAGGCTATACAAAACTTAATAATGATTAAATAAGGCTAAATATAAACAGTACTATAATTCACCACTCTATAAGCAGATGCAACTTCAAAGCAATAAATATAACAAGCTACCCTAGCACAGACAACTGCTGGAAGGATCATGTGATATAGTCTATCGTGTCTATTCACATCATCCCAAAACAATGTAAACAAAAGAAGCTATCAAGGAAGAATTTCTATATTGAATGCTTCAAAGACCCTGCTAAAAGTGATCATCTCTAATAGTGCCTCAGTGAGAAATTCACCCACCTTCCTGAAGATCTTGACACTACTGATCAGTAGGACAGCCAAATCCCAGCTACATTCCAAATCCAAGACAACTAGCACCTCCATTACTAATCTTCAGTATACTAATGAATGTGCATGTGTCCATACAATTGAACAGCTCCAGGTTACTCTTGATTGCTTTTCTAAAGCATAGAAAATGCTTGGACTTGATATCAACTTCACAAAAACCAAGATACTTTACCAAACCATCCAGCTGTTCCTCCATATATTACAATTAGGGGACAATCCTTGGAGAACATGGGTTATATCCCTTAACTGGGTAGCCACTTTTCCCAAAATGTAAACCTAGACAAGATTATTCCACATTGGATAAAATCTACCTGTGTTGCCTCTCCAAAATCGTATTTTTATGGTCATGACATCAGGATCCAAACCAAACTTCATGTCTGTCAGGCTGTTGTCATTTCTGCTTTGCTGTATGGGTGTGAAACCTGTACAACATATCAGAAACATCTGAAAGCTTTGGAAAGCTACCATCAGAAATGTCTTTCGAAAATCCTCCAGATCATTTGGAAGGACAGAAGAATGAATGCCAGTGTTGCGGCTCAAGCAAATACCATCAGCATTGAAGCCATGTTTATGTGGTACCACTTCTGTTGGACAGGACATGTCATAAGGATGCCTGACAACCAACTCCCAAAACCTATACTCCCAATTCATCAGTGATCGTGACTTGAAAAGTAAGCAAAAGAAGAGCCTCAACAATACGTTGAAGGCCAATCTAAAGAAATATGATATTGACACCAATACTTGGGAGACTCAAGCACTGAATCATCCTCAGTGGCACTGTGATGTCTGACAAGGCATCAGTCAATTTGATATGAAAACTTGTTTCATGGTGTTATTATTATTTCATATTAAAATTTATTTCATGGTGTTACCTACTCAGCAACATCAGGCTCTGTCTATAACAGTTTAGTCGAATGTATTTCCCTGCTGATGATTCTCTTGCACTTATGTGCTTGCTCTCTCTCTCTGTCTATTTAGCTAATGTGTGTGTTGTGAAGGTGGATGGGACTCCTCATCTATGTAAGACTGATGAGGTTGGTGAAATATGCGTGAATTCTGGGGCAACTGGGACAGCATACTATGGTCTCCTTGGAATCACCAAGAATGTGTTTGAGGTTTGTGTCTTTTTGTAACTTTCATGTCGTGAAATATTTGCTAAAAGACATTTTGATTTTTTTCAGTTATGTGTAGATGAGCAGAATAGTGTCAGTTTCTTCCTATGGGCATGCTCCAGTTTCTTCTTCCAATTTCTGGGTTTTTGTGTGTCTGTTTGTTTGTTTTGGGTGAGGGGTAATACTAATGAAAGCTAAAGCAAATACACTTCCCTTCACTCCAGTAGCATGTTACAGTTGAAATTTGTTTTTCCTTTAACCAATGAAATAGCATTAGTATCTTTGTTTATATTTCATGTTCTAGAATCATGTTCATATGTGTGTTCATCTTAGCTCTGTTAACAAACTATTAGTATGGAAAGTTACATAAAGAATGTTCGGGTACATTAGTGCATAACTCTGGTGATTGTTCACTTAGATTTCAGTGTGGTCCAACTGCTTGGGAAAGGTTTGATAGAGGATGAAATAAGAATAGTAGCAAAACCCACTGTGCAGTTGTGGCTGTGGAGAACACAACTAGGAGTGGTGGCCGCAAGCTTTAATTGGGGAAATTTAAGTTGGAGATTAAGAGGAACTTTCTGACTATGAGGGTTGTCAAGCACTGGAAGAGGCTACCTAGAGAAACTGTGGAATCTGCATCCCTGGAAATTTTCAAGAGCAGGTTAGACAGACACTTGACTGAGATGATTTAGCGAAGAATGATCCCTGCCTTGAGCAGGGGGCTTGACTAGATGACCTTGAGAGGTCTCTTTGAGCCTTACTTTCTTAAGATCCTATGACAGGAGGTTACCATCAGGATCAGGGAAGGTTTAATGATTCAATTTGTTTCTTTTATACAGTAAATAGTAAATCAGCTTTGGTGAGTATCTTGATACCTTATCTTCTATATTTTTGTCAGACCATTCCAGTGACAGCTGCAGGAGTGGTTGTTTCAGGTCAACCCTTTACAAGAACAGGATTTCTTGGCTTTGTTGGTCTTGTAAGTATGAAAGGGCAGTCTTACTCCAGCCACCTCAAGAAGTAGAACCACTCAATTAATACAGTACAGTGTAGAGTACGTAGGAGGACTGGAAAAAGAGAATAAGTGTAGAATAGGTATAACTTTGTATGACAGTTTGCAGAATAAATTAAACAAAGGGTGGAATAACAGGTGTTAACACTTTTCATTCCCAAAGGGGGGTGCCTTCTCACTTAAAAGCCAGAAGTCAGGATCATATCTCAAGTCTATTGAGGTGAAGAATGCAGAAGTATTGAATAATGCAGCCTGGTGTTGGCAGTTGCTCTCACATTGAAGGGGGAAGACAACTATATTGAACAAAATTCTCCATCAGAATGTTGGCCTCCTATAAATCTATCCAGTATCATTATTTTATCCATTGGGTAACTGTATGTACCCGAATCCAAGATTACTTCAAATTTAAGACTATATAATTTTCCATGTGTAGAATCTCATTAGTGGAAGGTCATCTTAAATTCATCCCCCCAACTGCTGTGGTGGAAAAGCAGCAGTAAGGCATGAGGGGCCAGATGCCTGTCCCCCACCATGCACCCCCACCCCTGCTGTACCTGCAGCCTGCTCCCCTCCCTTGCCTTCTGCTGCAGCTGTGCTCTGGATCTTGACAATCAGTAGCAGCCATGACCCCATCCAGCCCCAGCCCAGCCCAGCCAGGGAGAAGTGGCAGCAGCTCCTGGTTGGGCCAGGTCAAAGCTGGAGGGACTAGAGCAAGTGTGCAGGTAAGAGGGGAAGGGGAAGCTGAGGGGCAGAGGAGCCTGGCAGCAGGGGGAGCAAGGGGTTGAAGGAGGTGCAGGTACAGGCATGGAGGGCAAGGCATGTGGGGTGCAGGCTGTAGGCTTCCCCTTCTCCCTGCAGTCTCCCCTGCCCTCCCTCCAGCAGTATGGCCCCTGCCAAGCAAACTGTTCCAGCCCAGGGGAGTCTGAGACTCTGCTCTGGCTTCAGCCCCAAATCCAGGGCCACTGACTAGCTGCTTTCCCTGAGCTGGTACTTGAATCTAAGACACCCCCCACCCCCCATCATGGTGACTGGGGGCAGGAAAAATCCTCATCTTAGATTTGAGTAAAAATAATATTTTTATATTGCCAGGACTCATGGCTTTGCATTTTGGTTTGTTTGCTTGTTTGTTTCAAATTCTGTCATCTTTTCAGGACAATTTGGTGTTTGTGGTAGGAAAACTGGACGGTCTGATGACAGTGAGTGGCCGCAGACACAATGCAGATGATGTAGTAGCCACAGCACTGGCAGTAGAGCCAATGAAGTTTGTTTACAGAGGAAGGTAAATACGTTGAGACTTATTTCCGAGCTTCTGCTCCTCAGATATTTCATAAATTTTCGAAGTCGGAAGTTTTGCACAGGAATTTCTAGATGCGTGTTTTGAAGGAAAAATGCTGGTGGAGTAGTATTTTGAATATGAACATGGGACTTTCCCTGATAACCTAAAACAAAAGTATGAACATAAATATAATTTATTTAAAACAGATTGAAAATAGCTTTAAAGTACCTTAATGTAATAAAATCATTAATCTTGGTGGCTGTGGGTAGGTTTGTATTAAAACCTAATTTTCAAAATTTCTCCTTAAAGTTTTTCATCTTTTTTTATTTATTTATATTTTTAAAAATAAGAACAAATGCCTGTCCAGAGCCCTAAGCACCTTAGCATAAGTTGTAAAATGCAAATAAAATTAAACAGCAACTCTTCCCAAAAGTCAGAGAACATGGGTATATGATGCATTCATTGTCCTCACACAGATCTAGCCTTCTGCCTCCCTTTAGGGCAGCCTGTGCTAATAGGTGAACCTTTCAGTGTATCCTAAAGAACAAACAAGGGATTGTTTGAAACTGCTGAAGGACCCCTCAAAGAGAATTCTATACCTCCATCCTTATTGCCCTTAAATTGATCTCTATGCTAACTGCAGCTGTGGCAGTGGCATGTGGAACTGTTGCTTGCTTGCAGAAGCAACAATAAAAATGCATCATTGCTGCTTGATTTTTTTTTTGTACTACTTTCAATTCATGTACTGTTTTTAAAAATTAGCATATTCCTGGTTGAGGCGTTACTAGTTTTATATTGGAAAGACCTATAGTCATAGCTATTTTAACTTTTAAAAAGTGATTTGTAACAGTCTAGATATTGCCAGACATGCCATCCAGGAATTTGCCATGGTTATTTATCTTCTTTCAAAAGTGAACCGGTAGCTAGATGTTTCAAGTGAGAATTAATATGCATGACAGTTGCAGGTAATGTTTGCACAGCTCCTGCATGTTTTGAACCTGTCTGTGATAGCACACTTACCACTTCAGCGATTGCAAATTCACTCAAGTATGTGAGAGAGATATTAAAATCAGACCTGCTCTTGTCCTAAACTTGCGAGTGATTTTGTGGTAACCTGGCACAAATAATGCTTGTATATGTGGAAAATATAGTATCTCTGGGAATTGCAGTCATTTCCACATTATGATAAAACCATGCTATGTTCATCTTTGTTGCTTCTTTTTCAGTCCTATCATTCTTCTGTCCTTTGTGTTTTTAGGATAGCAGTGTTTTCTGTGACCGTTTTGCATGATGATCGAATAGTGCTTGTGGCAGAACAGCGCCCCGATGCATCAGAGGAGGATAGTTTTCAGTGGATGAGCAGGGTTCTACAGGTAGTCAGATCTGTCCTTTCTCTTTCCAGATGAATAAGGCCTATTGTATCAAATGAGAACCACAGAGCGTCCACTTCCATATAAGAAAACTTCCATTCAAATGACATAAAGCTCTGATAAGCTCACTTCTGAATGTATTTGGGGGATCTTAGCTAATGGCATTTTTTAAGTCCGGTTTATTTTTGGAAGACGAGTTCTGTAGTTCATGTTGATAAATCCCTGCAGGTGATAGCTGATTTTTAATACTTTTGTCTTGATTTATGTTACTGTCCTTCAGTCTAGTTGGTTCTGAAAACATTTTGTTGAGCTTATAAAGTATCAAAAACAGACCTCTCCTTCAGAATGTTCTCCTGCAACCATCTGGTAGTAAACTGGTTGCTTCATCGTATTACATGAAAATTCTTAACACTGGCAGATGTGGTTTCTGTGATTCAGAAGTGGTCGTTGCCCACTCTGACCACCCCCAAGTCAGCAGCTACTTTAGGGAACCTTGTCTATTACTAATCAGGGAAACATGAAGTAGCTCTGTCACTCCTGAAGGGGGTGCAGGACACAAAAGATAAAAGAGCAGACATGGCAGAAGGATCAGAAAATGAGATGGGAGGAAGGAAAGGACTAAGAAGGACAATTTAAGTGCAAATGCTGCTTAAGCCTCAGAAGAAGGCTGTTTAAAGAAGACTTGGTGGTCTCTACCAAAATTCGTGCTTTCTAAATCATCTGTTTACAAGTATACACAATAAGGATGCCTTTCATAGAAATAAATTTGACCTGCATCTGTTATAGACTTTTCTCAGACTGGAACAGATATTGATTGTAAAGCAGCAAAATGTTTCCCCCTTTCCTTCTCCATGGCTTATGTTCTACTGTATTTTTGTGGCTGTACCATACATGCTAAACCTGTTGTGATATAATTCTGGTCTTTGAGACCTTTCTGCACTTCACCCACTTTTTAGGAACATCCCTTATCACTGGTGTGCAGGTCACCTTGAGCTAGATTGCAAAAGCAAAAATCTGGGTCTTGTTTCTGCTCCCATTGAAGTTATGGCACAAACTCCTATGAGTTCAGTGAATGTAGAATTGGTCCCTTTGTTAGTAAATCATGATGCAAGTAAAAGTTCTGATGTTATAAATTACTTGCATTTTGAGTGTCTGTTCTGTCTAAATCCTACATTTATACAAGTGTCTTATTTTTTTCTTTCCCTCAAGGCAATCGACAGCATTCACCAAGTGGGTGTGTATTGTCTTGCCTTAGTGCCTGCTAACACTTTGCCAAAGGCTCCACTTGGAGGAATTCATATATCAGAAACCAAACAGCGTTTTCTAGAGGGTGCTCTGCATCCTTGCAATGTTTTAATGTGTCCACATACTTGTGTTACCAACCTGCCTAAACCTCGACAAAAGCAGCCAGGTGAGTTAAGCATAATATGTAGCTTAGTTTTTGTGTTTGTCTCTCTAAGGATGTGTCTACACTGCAGTCCAAAGGTGTGATTGCATCTTGTACAGAACTTTACAGTATAGTACTTGTACAGTACTTTTAAACTAGTACTTTAAACTTGCTTACTGCTTAGCAATATAGTCATGGCAGCATAGACATTAGCACAGACTGCCAAATCTACCCACTGTCTTACATTAGTACCTGTGTGATTAACCCACGCTAAATTCCATGTAACCATAGCTTCACTGTTAGTGGTACCTATGTTACCTAGTTTAAAATGGACTTGGGTGTGTTTATGTGAGCTGCAGTCATGCCTTGGAGTTTGTTGCTCTGCAATCCAAAATTTGCTACCTCAGAAACAAGCCATAAGTATGGAATTATGTTACCAGGTTGTATTTTTTTCCTGTCTGATAAGATGTTTGAGTTCAACCCTTTACATTTTTGAAGTTATATTGTATGTATTCCTTATGGTAATGTATGTGCTCAATTGTCAATCTGAATGGCTTCATTAAGTTGGTTTTCTCTTCTATTTTGCTGATCTCAGATGTTGGTCCAGCTTCAATGATTGTAGGCAACCTTGTTGCTGGAAAGAGAATTGCACAAGCCTCAGGGAGAGATGTTACCCAGTTGGAGGATAATGACCAGGCAAGAAAGGTAACACTGAGCTCTTTCTGACTCTGTCCAACATCTCATTCAGACTGCTCGCGATGGGTCAGCAGTTATGGTACCTTGCCGAAGCTGAGCATTGTGCAGTGGTGGCCAACCTTTTTGGCAGCTGTGCTACAAGTCCAAAGTATGAGAGAGTACCACTGTAATCAGCTACTGCCATCACCCAGTGCCACCAAATGCCATTGCCACCAGAACATGCAAACACTGAATTTGGTGGCATCTACCCCCATAGCTCCTGCAGGGCCAAACTTTTGAACCAGCACTGGCCCCCATTTCCCACGTTATGTGCCAAGCATACTGGCTGCCTGTGCCAGTTGTAGCATGCATGCCACAGATTGGTCAGCATTGGTGTAGTGTATTTCAAGTGAATTTGAAACTTTTCTGCCATCTTTCCTTTGTTTCAGTTTCTATACTTAGCAGATGTTCTGCAGTGGCGAGCCCAGACAACTCCAGATCATCCCCTCTTCCTACTGCTGAATTCCAAGGTAAGATGCACTTTAAGGTTCATTTTCAGACACAGTAAATGGGCCATTTAGATTTTGGAGAATGAAAATAGGAAATGACAGACTCTGTACTGCACCTTAAAATATGCTAATCTGTTTGATGATGGAGCAACCACTCGTGATGGCAGGTAGTAAGGATATTAACTGCTTCAACTATCCTTATTTCTGCTCACTCTCTAGAAGCTTAGTCTGTATTCTGTCTAGATTCAAAAAGCTGTAGCAGGTGCATTTCTTTCCATATTGAGCTGCTCCCAGATTTGGAGGTCCACATTGTGCTGGAGATTCTGTGGAAGCCTCGGTTCTACTCCATACCCTTGAGATTAAGAGTACAAGAATGCTGAACTTGGAGAATCTCCTCACCAGGGGACCAAAAGTGATGACAGGAGGAAGATTAAAGGAGAAAAGGAAGACTACCATGAGTCCAGGGAATCCAGTAAAGTACTCTCCCAATCTTGCTGGATCCCTGATCACTTTGACCAATGGTGCCCATCCCTAATAACCCACTGAGCTACGCTTCCTTTAGGGATGCTGCTCTTGATTACTAGAACATGTTCAAGTGAATATTTCAGAGCTCTGGGATCTGCTTGACACTAGCTCAACTTGTAATAAGCTAGTGATCAGCTATCTCAATAAGCAGGCTCACATCCATGCTGTTGGAAAGCAATGATTATATAGCAGCTGATTCCAGATGTGTTCAGTAATCTCCACATCTTTTTGACAAATGCAATGTCTGCAGACAAGTTAAGCTGCAGAGCGGAAGACCTGTATAAATGGGCCCTTACTAATCTGTGGTTCAGTAGGTAAGATATCTTTGGGTCTCTTGTAGCAAAAAATTCTATCAGTGTCCTTACTGGCCCTTTACAGCAGGA
>NW_005842017.1:1289120-1319754 GCF_000455745.1 Alligator sinensis
AAATAACTCTAAGGACAAAAAAGTATTAAGATAAAAGGGAATAACAAGTCATCTGGATGAGCTGTAGGCAACAGGGTAAAAGTCACACTATTGGGGGGACTTATATTGACAGCAAGATGCTTGTAAATTAACTGAAGGATGCAGCTCAATCTGCTGTTGTCCTGTACCCCAATCCCAATGTCACAGTACATTTGCTACTTCTCTACAACGTTCAGCATGCCTGCAGAGGTTCTTACTGCCATCAGGGAACTCTGCCATGTTAATGTTCCTCCCTGAAGTAAAATTTAGTGAAAACAAAACTTACCAGCCACATTCATGAGCAAGGAGTCTCAAGTCTGAAACTTAACAGCCACATTCATGAGCAAGGAGTCTCAAGTCTTCTAGGGATATTTCTAGCTAGCAAGGAAAATGTACTCACTCTGTTAAGGTATGGAATTATTGTTCAGGATAGAAAAATGAAGGAAACATTTAAAGAAATGGGATTTAAAATAATTGGAAACAAAATGCAGGATGTAGTTATGAGAAATGTGAAGTAAGTACTAAAGCAAGAATAAAACAAAGTGTTGATTAACTTGGTTAAAATTGTGGGAGGAAACTTAATTATAAAGGTAAGGGGCCTTTAAATAGTGTCCTGATAAGAATAATTGGTTCTGAAGGCACTGAGGGAACAAGAGGCAGGTGCAGAGAAAATCATGGTTATATCAGAGAGATTCTAGATGCATATTGTTAGCTGTAGAGGTTTGTCCATATTGCGCCCACCAAGGTTTGCTTCGGCCTGGTGCTGCATATGGTGCAATGCTCAACTGCCTGCTGATGTAATGAATCTATATTTATTGATTTAAAAAGCTGCTGTCATTGCCTTGATGTCAAACAAAATGACTTTTAAGCTGTTTTGTTTGTAAAAAACAAATTCAGTTAGACCCTATGCTGAATTGTCTGATGTTTGTAATGACAAACACACTATAGTTTGATTTGGGTATTTTAAGAGGGGGTGAAGTAGTTAGCCTGGTTTCTGAGATGCTAAAATAGGTGGCTGTTATTTCATTGAGTCTTGAATTCTGTCAGTTCCAACGCTAAAAGTGAAAATGTAGTGAAATACAGCTAAGGAAATTCATCTTATTCAGTTTCAAAATATATTTTCTGCAAAGTTTTCCTAAGTCACTTCTATACTGCACAGGGCACAGTAGCCAGTACTGCATCATGCATACAGCTGCACAAGAAAGCTGAGCGAGTGGCAGCAGCACTGACTGAGAAGGGGCGACTGAATGTTGGAGATCATGTAGCTCTAGTTTATCCACCAGGTAAGGAATTAGAGACAGCAGAAACTATAAAGTCCTTGGCTATGCAGAAAGAAACAGAAGCATTGCCTGATTAAAATAGTCAAGCATCTGCTTAATTTGGTAATTTATCCCTGGCAGTGACTGCCCAAGGCAGCGTTAAGTGACAAACATGTTCCCCTTAGTGCTTTTTTCTCAGTAAGCTGCTTGTGAATTTCACAAATGTACCTGGAGATTTGTACAATACTAAACTATTGGAATAGAAGTAGGAAATGCATCCATATCACATTAAAGTTGCCAGATTCTCAGCCCCACAAAAAAGATACAGCAGAGGGAGTGGCAATGTTTGTAAATGTATTGACAGGAAATGGCAGGAGTGTAATTTTGTGGTGATTGAATAGTTTACAGATTTTGTAATGCTAGCTGAAGGAAGACGAACACATACCCTTCTAAAAATGTGCCCACTTCATAACCTTCTCAAACTGCATGGCTGTGTAGTATGAATTATAGTAGAACTTCTCCTTTGAAGATGTTATATCATTCTGAAACATGCTAGGATCGTGTCATAGAGGTTTTCAGATTTAAAGATTAGCCACTACCAGAGATGGGACACACAAGGTTATATGGACCTTTATGCAAGGTTCAAATTACATTTTGAATTTTGGAGGTGGGGACAGGGCTGCAACAAAATTAAACCAGTTCATTGATTAACAAGTCCACCTAAGTGAAGAAGCAATCCAATCCAAGACCCCCCTCAGAATAATAATTATTTTCAAATCATACAGGGGGGCTCTCGTTTCTTATGGAGGGCTTAGCCCCCCTGAACTCCCCCTTAATTCACACCCTGGCTTTATGGCAGATAAAGATTTATGGTCTATTACATTCTTAATGTATTAAGGATATTTATTGGGATTCGGTAAAGGAGGCCTCTTTGTTTCTCATTTATGTCATTAAAATGTATTTGTATCCTTTACAGGAATAGACTTAATAGTAACTTTCTATGGCTGCTTATATGCTGGGTGCATACCCATCACAGTTCGACCCCCTCATCCACAAAATCTTGCTACCACCCTACCCACTGTCAAGATGATTGTAGAGGTATGAGCAATTACTTTGTGTAGCATGTGTTGAAGTTTGATTTTTTCACTGGAAAAGCAGTTGCCCAATAAATTACAATATAATAATAAATATAAAATAAGCTGAATGTCTGAAAAACATGCTGCTGTTTTCCTGTGACCCTCAATCATGAACTATTTCATAAATGTAGTTCAAGCCATCTTTTCTATTGATGCAATATTTTTCTTTACTATCAGCTGCTATCAACAAGTTGTACTAATTTGAATAAATATGAAAACACAGAGGCATTCACTCATCAGCTTAATATTTTGAATGTTGTACTCTGTACAGGTCAGTAAGTCTGCATGTATCCTTACAACACAAGCAATAATGAAACTACTGAAGTCCAAAGAAGCTGCAACAGCTGTAGATATTAAAACATGGCCCACCATTTTGGACACAGGTACAAAATGCCTAACCAATAGTTAAGAGAATTAAATTCTAGCCTGGACTTGCCAAGAAGTGTGGGTATTTCAGAAGATGTATTGTGCTCTGTTCAATGTAATTTAAGACTGTTAGTGTAGCTGGATGTTTATATACAAATGTTAATTAATTTGGAGGCCCATTCGCTACTTATTCTTTTAGAGTAGCTGGATATTGCATTGTAACTGTATATCAGTCCATAAAACTTAGGAAACATAAGATGCCAATTTTTAAAAGTTGTGTTTTCCTGCTATAATTTTTCTCCACAATAATATCATGGAATTTTTCTGCTTTTATGTTTTTTGAATAGATGATATACCTAAAAAGAAGGTGGCAACTATTTTTAGACCTCCTTCCCCAGATATGTTGGCATACTTGGATTTCAGTGTATCTACCACTGGCATATTAGCAGGAGTAAAGGTATAGTAATTTCACTGAGATGTATATTGCTAAAATGGATGCATGTTTTGTATTACATTGAATGCATCCTGACTTGTGGCTAGGAGAAAAGAAACCTGTATCCTATTCAAACTATCACGTAAGTGTTGTATAACGATAGACAAGTCACTTGGTGATAACCTTTAATCCATCTCTGAAAGCATTGCTTTGTTCCTTTTTGGCTGCTCTGTACAGAGAGCTTCTGAGAAGGGGGTCAGAGGTTGGGTGGGATTTTTTTTCCCTGTTTGATTTTACCCTGTAAGGGTGAGGAGTATCCATTTTAGTCTAAGCTGGAGGGTTATTAGCTTTTGTACATTAATTGAAAGGCTGAGCTGATGCTAGAAATGACTTTGTTTGTACTGTTTGAAAAAATGTGACAGGCATCATAGCTTCTACTTCAGCCATTTGCAATGCAAATTTCTAAAGTATAAAAGCCCTGAGTGAATCTGTTTTCTTCTTTAGATGTCACATGCAGCTACAAGTGCCTTATGTCGCTCCATAAAGCTACAGTGTGAGCTGTACCCTTCCAGACAGATCGCCATCTGCCTTGACCCTTACTGTGGTTTGGGCTTTGCACTATGGTGCCTCTGCAGGTCAGTATTTAAACCTTATGTTTTGTTGGCTTTGGATTTAGGACTCAGAGGCCTTGTTCCACGGGGGCCCATATAGATAGATAGATAGAAGTATGTGTGTATAGGTGTATGTATTCGCACACCTCTATAGATATAGATAGATATATAGATAGAGGGGGGGTGTACACCTACACACACACACCCCCCTCTATCTATATCTATATATACATACACACACACGTGCGCGCACGCACGCACACACACCCACTCCTATAAGCCAATTCCCCAAAAAACAAACCTTTAAATACCATTTCAAATCCAGCAATGTTTACCTGATGTGTCCCTTGGTTCTTCCTTACTTATAGAATCCCTGTATGTAGCGACTATTATGCTACAGCTTACACATGGTCACCTGGAAATTCTCTAGATAATCCAAATATATATTTGTGGACAAATTAAAATAGAACTGACCTTTGTAGGGTCCACAAATTTTGCTATATGTTAACTGAAGTTATTTGGATTTCAAGTACATGAAAGAGAGGATTTCAGTACTGATTTCATCCATGTTAAATAAACC
The DNA here is from genome assembly GCF_000455745.1 of Alligator sinensis. Lineage (NCBI taxonomy): Eukaryota > Metazoa > Chordata > Crocodylia > Alligatoridae > Alligator > Alligator sinensis. The sequence continues at coordinate 1,293,524 of NW_005842017.1, forward strand.
CTTCTAAAAGCCTCTAAGGTAGGGGCCTGCTTTTTGTACATTTAATATTGCCTAAATAGAGTGGGAAACTGTTTGATTCAGATAGTTAAACTACTAAATGCAGCATACGTAGTGCTGCTATGATTTTTTTTCTTCCTATTTCCTCAGTAATTTTTCAGTTTTTAGATGCCTAATAAAAAGTTATAAATTGTGAATAAATTTGTAAAAAAAAAAAAAAAAAAAGTAAAATAACCAAAAGAGGACCCAAAAGGGAAAAGTTTCCCATATTTCCTATCTACAAGACTGGAAAAAAAAGAAAGTAAGAATAAATTGAATATAAATTTTGTTAACATTTAATAACATCTTAAGCAACATTAAAATCAGGTAGTCTGTGTGTGAGGGAGGGGGCTGTTAAGGAAGAGGAGTTGCATATGTGATGTGCTGTACAGATGTAACATAAGCCTTGTCTTTATACGATTCTGTGATGGTCTTCTGTAGCAGAACATCATAGATTTTTCTGTCTGCTTTTTGATGTGCAACATAAATCCTAAAACAAGATGCAGAGATGTTTATATAAAAAAATAGATACTTAACCTATTAGCACATCTCCAGTGCTGCTACAATCAACACCCTCTACAACAAGTCCATCAGAATCCATGGATCATACTCATGCCTTTTTCAAAACATGATGCATCTGATCCAGTGCACTAAAGGCACTTGTGGTAACTATGTAGGTGAAATTAGACAGCACCCAGAGTGAACGCTTACAGAAAAAATATAAAGGGCAGAGACAACTATATCAGCAAGAGCACATTTTTCACAGAACAGCCACTCCCACTCTGACCTCACTGCTCTCATGCTCAAGGGAAATTTCTGAAACACCTTTAAAAGGCAAGTTTGAAAACAAAAATTCATAAACTGGCTGGATGCTAGGAGTTGAGGACAGAAAACCAATATTGATCTTATAACACACTATAAGCTACCTGATTCCTGAAATTCTTGCCACATGCTACAAGTGATAGTGGTACTCCACACTTTTGATAGGTCTTGATCTCCCAGTAAATCAGGCTTCTTTACTTTAATTGTTTGCTTGATACCCCTGGGAATTTCTCCTCCTCAAGTTTTACAGATCCATCCATTGTTCTTCATCCCTGTGCTTGCTTTCCTCCCGAGACCTAAAGAAGAATGCTTTCCATTTGAAAGCTTGTCTAACTGTAATCCCAACTATGCAGTTGGTCCAATAAGAGATGTCCAAAAAATCCTTGAACCTAGAAATATTTTCTTATCTTTTATTGTACATTTAGCTTAAAGTCAGAAATATCTTGTGCTTTCAGGTTTTTCATGTTGTTTGTGTATAACTTTTTACTGAGGGAAAATGTAGTTTGTTTCCTTGTGTAGCCACAAGGAAAGTGGTAGATACCAGGATGAATTTAACCTGGGAATAAACTAATGTCCAACACTTTGGTAAGACCTCTTCGAAGTGTGTTGCTTGTATTCACTGGAAGGATTGAGTCCCCTCCCTGTCCCTATATTCTTGTTGCTTTACTACACACTGGCTCCATGTCACAAACAGCCTCCCCCAGGTGCTCTAGCCCTCTTTTGTCAGTGCAAAAAGCAGTAAATGGAAGTGGGTTTGTCTACAGCAGAGATTGGGAGGGAGCTTCCTATCATGACATCCAGAGCAGATCTGTACTGAACAGCAGGCTTGTTTTAGACAGCAGGGGAGCATACATGTATCTTGTAGAAATGGAAGGCATGAGTGTGACGCTGGGCAGTACACTATGATGGTTCTTTAAATACCTTTAACTTGCTGTTTCTGAGAGAGGCCTGGGAAGGGTAGTAGAAGGGACTCAGTGTGTAGATGTGTGAAGGAGATGATGGGATATCAGCTATATTGTGAAAGGTCAGAATAAACAAAGTGCCCAGAATGTGTGTATACTTTATTATATTTGTTCAGCATAGTTAAAGTCTACTTCATTTTTGTGTATTCTTTTCCATGCGGATAGTGTATATTCGGGACATCAGTCCATTTTAGTCCCTCCTCTTGAACTGGAGAGCAATGTATCTCTGTGGTTGTCTGCTGTAAGTCAATACAAAGTGCGTGTCACTTTCTGCTCTTATTCTGTCATGGAGATGTGCACCAAAGGCCTTGGAACACAGACAGACGTTCTCCGGGTAAGAAGACTTTATTTCTATATGTATTAAAATACAGTTAAATATATTTTTCCAGTTCTGGCCCTTTGTTTCAGGTCATCAACTGTAAAAGTGGCTCCTCCATGAAATATCTGAAGGCCTTTAATTATGGTTTATTCCCCCCCCAAAATGCTGTTTGAGACTGCAGCTAGCTGTCACTTGCTCTCAAATTTCTGAAAAGAAAAACCACATTTTGCACTTGATATTTCTATGCTTTGATGACAATTTAAAAAGTGTTTTCTTTCTATACTTTTTGGGGAAAGTACTCAGCAAATTTATCAAACTTGCCCTGACTAAAGGAAAAAGAATGGTTAAAATTTTTCCCCCATGTCTGAATTTGCCGTAATGGATGTTTTGAATCATAAACCTGCTTTCTTAGTTGTAGGCAAATACAGATATGAAAATGGATTCTGTTCCAGGTGATAAGTCTTAACTTTGGGATTTGGCAAGACCACAGATTTACCAATTGATTCTAGAAATACTTTGTCCAATACAAGGTTAATGGTGTTGTGCAGCTGGTGTGATGTACTGCTTATGTACCATACAAACTAATGTATATATCTTTGTCTGGCTCATCTTCCCTTTGGATTCATTCAGCAGCAATTTGTTTCTTGTGAGCATATAGAAAATATACCTGCTTCTCTAGCCTGGTGTGATATGGTTTGTTAAGACTGTTATATAAGGTTTCCCTTCCCCAGTTCATTCTCACTATCAAGGCTCTGTGCTTTGGATTATTACTGTGCTCTTTACTAGCTGAAAAATCCTTTTAGCAACTTGATTGCAAGTCAAACTTTTGAATCTGCTGTCATGAATTCCGTTTTGCCTTGCAATCAAGTGGTAATGGTCTCCTAAATCCCAAAATGGTATCCACATTATACATTATACCTTCTTTCTCCTGTTGCTGATTTCAGCAGCAGGGGAAAGGAGGAGATGAGTGGCAGAAGTGTTCACCTCCACTGACATGCATGCCAGTGACAGGCCATTTGCACCAGCTTCCCAGACCCCCCACAGGTTGAGCACCACTGTTTTACACCAGTACATCAAGCTGATCAGTCTCTCTTACAAAACTGCCCGGATATTGGAATGATTTCTGGTAAGTACACTTTAGCACCATGGGTCTCTTGCCCTTATAGTTGTTTTAAACTTACGAAAGAGATCCACAATGTTGTGTGTTTTTCTACAAAAATAATAAATTACTTCATCTTACTCCACATGCATTTATAGTACCCTGTTTGAGCTAAAAATTTCTTTACTGAAATTCATTATTTAGTTTTAAAGAAACTCAGCTGTCAGTAGTGGGAGAGGTCCCACTATGGAGATGATTTAGTAATTCAGAATGTTGGTTACAGAATCTATCTAAGCCAGTGGTGCCCAACCTTTTGGCTCTGAAGGCCAGATGAGTATGGTAGGGTGGGTTCACAGACCAGATCCAGTCTATGGGCCCAAGCCAGCACACACAGGACCCAGGCCCGATCCCAGTCCCACACAACATATTGTGGGCCCAATCATAGCTCCAGCCTTGTGCTGGATTGGGCCTGCTGCCCCAGCACTGGCCCTTTACACACTGGATCAAGACCAGATGCAAAATCAACCTGCAGCCCCAGCCCCACATATGCCAGATCAGGCCCCACACATGCCATGTACAGGGCTGTGTCATCTGGTCCACAAGGCTTGGAAATTTGGTAGTGTGGGAGTGGTAGTGCACTAATTCCTCCTTCCTCCCCCCACCAAATTTTCAGATGCTTGGGGAGCCCTGCAGGCCAGATCATGTGGGTCCATGATCTGGATCTGACCTATATGCTGTGTGTTGAACACCCCTAATCTAAGCTGGCTGTATGCATGAACATGTACCAAAGGTAGAGTTGAACTATAGTTAATTTTTTCTGGGAGGCAGATGCCACAGATGCTGTTGTTTTTTTGTTATTTTTGAAAATCAACTTTCAGATGACTTCTGTTTCTAGGAATTGCTGATGTCCAGATAAATAAGGCATTTTGTTCACCTTTTCCTCTGCCCAACCTCTCAAACAGATGAAAGGAGTTAACCTGTCTTGTGTACGAACATGTATGGTGGTTGCAGAAGAGAGACCAAGGATTGCACTAACACAGTCCTTCTCCAAATTGTTCAAAGATCTGGGCCTCTCTGCACGTGCAGTGAGCACCACGTTTGGGTGCAGGGTCAACGTAGCAATTTGCTTACAGGTGAGATCATACTGTGTGTCTTACAATCAAGTAGCACTTATTAGAAAACTTTGTAGAAAATCACATCAGCTGTACGTTGAATATGTATTTTTTCTGCTGAACTTTACAAGTGACTTTTATGCCACAATATCCCAGTTTGCTTTCCTACAAAATCAACAAAAGGAGTTCAGAAGTTTTTTTGCATGATTAGGGTGAGGGACTTTGAGTACTTAACAGGTTCTCTTTTATGTAGTGATTAATAACAGTTATCTTTTACCACAAACAATCAATGTAAAAAATATTGTTTTCTTTCTGCTAGGAAAGAGCAAAGTATTTAAAATAAATACATAATTCCTATGGCTGAACATCATAAATGTTTCAAACTGTTTTTTCTAGCATTCTGGGATTATGATTATACTTTATCAAACAGAAATTGCTTTGTGTATGTGATGGTTATTCAAATAAGAACTCCATGTTAAAGATAGTTGAGTGGATAGGCTGTGCACTGTTCTTTGTCTTGAAAAATATAAAATGAGAAATGTGGCATATACATTTTTTTTGCTTTGCTTTCATGTACCATGTTGACTTTTTCCAGGGTAAAGCAGAATCAGAAAAAAAAGGAATGTATTACAGTGTGCAGCTCTGCATACTGGGGAGGGGAGGCATTCAGTGCTGCAGAGTGTTCTGTTTTGGTTGCTTGGTATTTCCATCCCAATTAAATTTCATTTGGCTAATTTAACCACATTAAAATCTAATTCTGTTTAACTACATGAATATGCTATTCCCCTGGCAAAATAGGACTTTAGTAATCCAATAGATTAATTTAACTTTGCTTAGTTTAATATAAATTCATCACCCAACTTTTAGGTCATCTGTATGTACACGAGGATTTACATAGAAGTCTTAAGGACTGCTCACACACATACAGTTAAGCTTGCACATAATGCTTTTCAGGTTTCAAGGCTTAAGTTGGAAATTCTTTGCAATCAGCCAGTGAACATACACTGTAGATCACATAACCAAAGAATGTAGATCTAAAACAAATACAAGCATTTTTTGGCCTGTTACCAGTAAAAGAGGGAAGGTATGTTTTGCTTGGGAACATGGTAGAATTTTATCACTCTGGATGTTTCCACAAGGAGAGAAGCTATAAGTCTCAAACTTTTGAATACACTGTTATTTGTAATTGCTCATTAGAGCTACATAATCTCTTTTGGACAGATGGAGGGAAATAGAAAGACCTGGACACAAAAGTAAAAAGGCAAAAGCAAAATAATTTTAGTAACCATTTGATGGGAAAGTGAAAAGTTACAAGCTTTCATATTCATTCCATTTCAAAATCCCATAACACTCAGGAGATGCTATTTAAATAAAGAATGAGCTATGTAGAAATACTTTAAATGGGATTGGGCATAATATCTTAAACCCCGAGGGCCTAAAGGTGGGTTTCTATGATGTTATTTACATGTCAACATAAGGATTTAGGAGCCCAACTTTAGGTGACTGTTTTTAAGTCTTCACCAACATATGTAATAAAAGAGTGAGGGGAAAACTAATTTGAGCAGTTGAGAATTTCATCTGTGAACTGGGCACATTGAATAAAGAAGGAAGAAATCCAGACTTCTCACAGAGTTATCTCTTCAAGCACCTTTGCTTAGCATCCTGCATACTAAGTTCGCAAGTCAGGGAAGACAGGAGTGTCATAATTCATGTTCTTTCACTGGAAATATGTATTTAGTGATAACAGTTCCATTTCCAAGATCATGATATAATAGTTTTCTTTAAATATTTTTCAAGAGTTGGGCAGTGTGCGCTGTTAAAACTTCCTCTAAGCCATCCTGATTTCACCACTGTATATTATTATTGAAAGGAGTTTTTAAAGTTGTTCTTGTTTTCCCCCTGCCACCCAAAATAAAATCTGCACCTCACAATATCTCATTCTACACTATTCTTTATAAGGGTATAGATATGGTGTCCAAAATGAATCTATTAATTACAAGTTACTGTGGAAATAAGGACATAACCTATTCTTGTGCTAATAGGTCGACTTACTGCAAAAGTCCCTTTAAAGTAATAAATAACCTAAAGTACTCACAGATAGGGAAAGGAGGTATGATGCATCAGTAAGCATGACAGGTTCTGTGCTTTAAACCGGTACCTGGTTAATATATGGGGTTTAGACATGTTTCCAGATTAGTCATTTAAAAAACTCAACAAGTCAGTCCTTTCAGAAATCTTAAAAGGGAATTCATTATTTTTTGTTCAAAGATAGTATGACTTTTTTGTTTCTATCTTACTGTGTGTATCTCATGTCTCCTGTGCCTCTTTGTTTGTATTTTTTCTTTGCTCTCTTCTCTGTTTCACACACTTTGCTGGCCTCTGTTACTTCTGTTTGTGGTCCCTCTGTCAGCCAAACAGGCTGGGCAAGCTGGCTGAACAGGTATAGTGATGCATGTGTGTGCTTGTAATGTCCTGAAATCAGTCATTTTCAGTGCATACACTGTAAATAAATGCAACCATTTGAAGGAGCTTTTACTTGAATCAGTGAGGGTTTTGGGGGTTGTTTTTCAATTTAACATAGTTTTATTTTGCTCACAGAGATCACTTGACAATAAATCCAGTTTGTTCAACAGATAGGAATGTGGGTAAATCAGAGACTGTATGAGTTTAGTGGTTCATTCCCAGAGATGGAGTGCACATTCTTAACCTGGCTAAAGAGAGAGGTATTGTCATGTACAGAGCACAGCCTACAAGACTGCCTATCAGTGGTATTACTGAGCATGTGGGACTGTTGGCATATTGAAAATGCTGATTTCAATTCCAGACCTATAACCTTGAGAAGATTAGAATCTGGTCTTTTCTCTGTCCATAATGAGAAACTGCACTGTTTGGTGGGGAGGGGAGGGGGGGGCAAGAGATAAAAAACAGATGGATTTTTACCTAATTTTTGGTCAAAGGAGCATTTCTTAATACATTTTAACTGCTCCAAGATTAAGCAGTATTGGAATTAAAGGTGCGTTGTGCACAATTTGTTCATTGGCTTAGATTGCCTTTTAAGTTTAGGAACCACTCAACAAAATTCCTCACAAGCCAGCACACTAACTCCAGCAGAGAGTAACTTGTGTTTCCGTCTTCCATAATTTATAATAGCCATGAAAATACTGTAGCCCAACTAGCTGCAGTACTTAGTTGACTAAGATTTTTATAACTGTGGATCATGTAACAATTTGACAAATCTATGGATAAAAAAAAAATACTGAGAAAAGGGGCTACACCTGCACAGAGTTTTCTTAAATGCTTTAAATGTCCTGTGTTGTTCACCCTCCACCCTTTTTTTTCAGTTGAATGTATAAGAACCAAAATAAGAGTTGATACCTTTTGGCACTTCCATGTGTAAATGTGCACTTCAGTTCTGTATCTGTTTAGAAAATATATGAAAACCAAAGTTGCATGATGGCCAGTGTAGGAAGAACATTTTTCTGTTCTTTTAGTGGACAATACTGTGTGACTGTTAGGGACAAAGAGGAATATGTATTAATTGATTTCTTTAAAAAAAAAAAAAAAAGTGAAATGTTTTGGTTCATGTTAAAATTGTTTCCTCCTCTTTGTTCTCAGGGAACTGCCGGGCCAGATCCAACGACAGTCTACGTAGACATGAGAGCACTTCGACATGACAGGTACAGAGGATAAGATTAGCTTCCAGAACACTACAGAAAAATATATTTGTTCTCATTATTGCCCTGACATAGCACAGTATACTTGTTAACCCCTGATCACTGCCATTACCTGACAAACAATACCATCCTGCCAGATCCTTCCATGACCCACCGACACTAACCTGAGCCAGCTTTTCCTTTCACTTATTTGTTTTCCCCACCTGCTTTCCAGTTTTATTCACATTTCTCAGCATCTACTCCCTCCCACCAATCCCTGATTTTTTAGATGTAGTTTTCCCTTTAACTCGTTTTAGAATAACTATGCTGCCTGGCTGTAAAAACACTTTGGCACATTTACTCATCCTCGTCTTAAAATACTGTCGTAATGTTACTGGTTTTCATATTCATATCAATTTCTGTACCTACTTCAGAAAAAAAAGAACATCTGTGTTTCGTGTTCTTTACATTCATATGTTAATGTACATTCATACATTAAAGCTGATAATGTATAAATAGTGGTAACTCCAGAGCTGTAACTTGCCTTAATCAGTGCTAATCACCTCTAACCTTCAATGCATTTAAACCTTGAGATTTGAATCACAATCAGAGTATGACTGTAAGAAGTATCATTCACTGTGGCATTTGACCAAATCAGCACAAGATGCAATAACTTTCTCTCTCCTTATCCCATACTAGTTGGAACCCAAAATAGTAATTTAAGACTTGCATAGAAGTGTGAGTCTGTTAAGAACAGATTAACCCCTGGCCTAAAAGAGTGCTTTATTTCAGCCAATGGGGAGGAAGGTGAACCTCACTCCAGTTTACATCAGGGTCAGATGTGGTCCTTAGATTGTGGGGGGGTGGGGTGCAATATAAAATAGTGCATGTTGAGGCAGTGGAATTGTTTGCTTTCCTTCACACCATTGAGAGTTGCTTTTCCTGCTATGTACATCTTCTAGTTTGGTGGTGACCTTCATTTTGCTCGTTTTACTAAATGCTTAGACAGTGCAAGTAATGCTACCATGGTAACTCAGTTCATTCTGTGTATGCTAGCTCATTCACAAGGTTCTTTTTGACATTTAACTTAGTTGCCATTTATATCCCCATTGAGGCTGGCCAAGAGTCTTCCATAAGAATTCCAACAAAAGTGATACTTCAGATGCAGAAGAAGCTGCCAGCTGGCTGGAGCTGTAAGAGAGCAGGTCATTCACCTGTCTTTCATCTCTGCAGGAAGCTTACAGTTCCTTCTTTGTTTAGTTAGGTGATGTTGTTATCATGGTAGAAGGCTGTGTTCCTTCTGAGATGTAGGTGCCAGCCTCCTTGTTGTGACACAATAGCAGAATAAGTTCATTTGCATTAGTTTGAAACAAATCTGATTGAAATTCCCACATTGTGCAGGCATTAGCAAGGTCTAATATAACATGCATTGGTGTTGTCCTTGTCGTGTTTGCCTCCAGTTGAAGCAGCTGTGAATGTAGTTGCTGCAGTTCCTAGCTTTGCTCTTTAAATGAGCTTTTGATGTTCTTGTAGCATTCCTAAAAGGCCACAGAAGCACTGTGAGCACCACTTAAGCTCTCTAAGGCTTTCACTTAATTATCATCTTGCACTGTTGAGACAGTTGGGCATAGGTGTTGCCACAGAAATAGCACCTTGGTCAACACTGGCCAACTACAATTTTTAACTTTTTTTAAACATTACTGTAAGATTGAATATATCAAGTTAAGTAAATACATCATCTATTTGCTTTTTCAGGGTACGTTTGGTAGAGAGGGGGTCTCCACACAGTTTGCCATTGATGGAGTCTGGAAAGGTAAGCAAATGGTATAGCTGGATGGTGCAGCCTAACTATAAAGCTATATCACACCTCATTTCTTTTTGAGTCTTCCACTTTTGTTTGGATGTGTCTCTCTTGTGATATAAAGTATATTTTTCTAAGCTGAGAGGTAAATATTATGTCACAGAAATAGAGCCCCCAAGATTCAAAATAAATTCATGTTTTATCCTAAGTAAATGGCAAGATTTAGTACTTTATCTGGTGCACAGTATAGCTAAGCTTGCATACCAAATTCTGGCATAAACCCTACTGCCCTCCCCTCTCTTCTTTTCCAATTTAAATGCCTTAGCTCCTTTTTGGCTAACAGATTCAATGCTTGATCTCAATCCCTGGGGGCGGGAGGGTTGTTTGTTTTTCTGAAAAGTTGGAGTATAACTGGGTCATCCTTTATTTTCTGAAAGTGGCAAAATAATTGATACTGCTATGGTAGGAGGTCCACTGGTCTGGAAAGGATTGATTGACCATAGATATGTATGAGAGCAAACCCATATTCAGTTGAATAGATTAGCTTTATGTGATAAAAACTGTTCTCATCTGTTTTCATCATTAATATATGCACACAGAACTCGAATTACTGAACTCCTTTTGTTCAAACATCTTTTGTCCATCTCATGCAACCTAAGGAATAAGCCAAGCCCTAAATCAATCTGTTTAGGAGTTTGAGGTAAAATCATAAAGTAGGAAATGAATTGGACAATGAACAGATTTTTCTAGTGAGGCCAGCACTCTGAGACTTGCACCCCACTCCAGCCCCTTTCCACTGGGTAAAAATGTTGGAGAAGCATACAAGGGCTATAAAATCCTAAATCCACTGGGAAGAAAATTCCCCCAGTACAGGTGTTACAGAGAACAGCCAGAGGATGGTTTTGGAGACTGTTGGTAAAAGCAAGAGAGAGATGCAGCAGAGTGGCAGCCTGTAATGTTCTGGAGATCCTGCCATTGCTCAGAGGACCCTCCAGAGCCTGTTTTACCACTTAAAGCAGCCCTGTATCAAAGGACCGTTTCAGCCCCACCCAACAGTGGGAAGCAAGTTCTCTCTTCCTCCTTTACTGGCACAGCCCAGATCCTCACTCTAGGGCAGGGGTGGGCAATTATTTCAGGTGGAAGGCCATTTAATGAGTTTTGGTGAGCTGTCGAGGGCTGCAAGCCCTGCTCCTTGACAGGTGCCTTGCCCCTTTGTTGCTATCTTGGCACCAGGAGTCCCACCCCTTGACCTTTGCCACTGGATATCCCTCCCCTTGCCCCAGAAGTACTGGGGGGGGCGGGCATCTTGGAACCAGAAAAATAATAATCAAATCATATACTAAAAATCAAACACCTACTATAACATTTTAAATTTATATTTCAAAAAATATTTTTGTCCTGATTTACATGTGTTTGCATAGTGTATATAGAGATGATTTCATAATAGCTCAAAATCAAATCTTACTCTTGCATATTGTGGGTGGGGTGGGGTGGGGTGTGAGGGAGGGTGTGGTTGTGTCTCAGGGCATGTGTAGGTGTGTGTATGTGGGTATTGGGTCTGGTGGGGTGTGCATGTGGGGCCCTCCCCATGGCACACAGCCCCCGCCCCTGGCAGCAGCAGGTGGCGGGCCCTCGGGTCGCTCATGGCCCATACAGGTAGAGCCCCCAGTGGCACGTAGCTCTGGCCAGTTCCAGGAGCTGCGTGTGGCAGCAGGGAGCAGGGCCAGGCTGGCCCAATTCCATCATGCAGGGCTCCCAGCAGCTCATGCAGCTCCCAGGACCTAGCCAGAGCCACTCACCACAGGTCAGAGCCCTGTGTGATGGAGCTGGCAACCTGGTCCCACTCCCTGCTGCCACATGCAGCTCCCAGGACTCCACCAGGAAGCAGGGAGTGGAGCCAAGCAGGCCTGGCTCCATGACATGGGACTCCCTGCCACTTTTATCAGCGTCCTGGGAGCTGCAAGTGGCAGCAGAGAGTGGGGAAGGCTGCTGGCTCCATCGTGCAGGGGTTCCCCCAGTGGTACACAAGTCCCAGGAGCTGCACATGAGCCATGGGGAGCCCCGTGCAATGGAACTAGGCCAACCCAGGCTCTGCACTCCCACCGCCTCACTAGGTGTGGGTCCCACGCTTTGGGTTCCGTGCTTCAGCTGGCCCTAGCCCCGTACTCCCACCAAGCTGCAGCTTCCCCTCGCCTTCCCCCACTTCCCTACCTGCTACCCAGAGCACTGCAGCAGTGACAGGAGAAGAAGCCACTGGAGGCTCAGGGAGCTGAGCAGTTCCCTGGGTGGCTGCAGCAAAAGCAGCAATAACCCCACCTGGACGCCGTGCATACTGGCCAAGGCAGGGGCCCTCGCACACACAAGGGTGGGAGCGTAGTGCACTGGCCCAGCAGACATGGGCAGGGCTCAGCAGGCGCCCACTCATGGGCCGGATGGCAGGCTGGATTCGGCCCATGGGCCATATTTTGTCCGCCTCTGCTCTAGAGTAAAAGACCTCATACTTCACCCTTTATACAGAACAAGAGGTGAGGGGGGAGAGAGGTTAGAATTATGGTAGTCCAAATATTGTAGCACTAAATTGATTAAGATAGAGGTGATATTAGGTAATTTTAAAAATATTTGTTTCCTATTGCAGATTCTGCCTGGGGTAAAGGTTATTATAGCACATACTGAAACAAAAGGACCTCTAGGAGATTCACATTTAGGAGAGGTAAATATTTAATGCCTGTGTAGCCACTAACGTCTGCAGTGATTTTTATAGATTTAAAAAAGTAAATTTCTGCATGCCTGATGGCAAGATGGAAAAATAGCCTTCTTGGTTTAGCAGAGAGAGTTATCCATATCCATGTTAGCTGGAACTCTAACAAATGAGTGCAAGACATCATGTGCTGAAGTAGACTTCCAAACTTTCTCCATTCTGCACCTTGAGGCATTGTTTTTTTGCTGATCTGAACCTCTTTAGCAGTCAGTTGGCAAAGAATGTCCCAGGTTTTTTTTCATTGTGGTGTGTCTTTATCAATGCAAAGTAATGGCTAAGTAGATGTACTTCCTGATTTTTTACAGATCAATTTTTACAAAGATAGCAAATTGCCTACACTGGTATTACATACTGAGTGGGGGGAAGGGGTCTTATTTGAAACAAGAAGCTCTGTTGATGGAAGGCGCCTTTTAAAAGAAATTTCTGTCCCTGCATCAAGCTGAAATAAATCCATTTAATTGAACTCTGCTGTCCTGTAAAATGTACTTTTGCTACATGCACAGAATCTCCAGTCCATTCTTATTTGTTCAGTTTTCCATGTAGCAAAAACTAATTATTTTAAGGAAGTAATACCTGGCATTTTTAGGCAACAAGACTGCCAGTGTGACAGATGTCTGTTCTACCAAGAAATTCTGCTGTCTGTTTGTAACAACATACCACTGTCTGTTACACTGAGGTTACTTTTTTTGGTTTAGATCTGGGTGAGTAGTCCCCACAATGCTACAGGTTACTACACAGTCTATGGAGAAGAGGCACTACACGCTGACCATTTCAGTGCTCGGCTGAGTTTTGGAGACACTCAGACAATATGGGCACGGACTGGGTACCTGGGCTTTCTGCGCAGAACTGAACTGACTGATGCCAGTGGAGGTGAGGGGGGGAAAAAAGATCTTGGTATTGTTTCTAATATGCACAGGTGTGTAACCCTTTACTAAAGAGTAAGCTTGTAGAGAATGAAGGTCCTCTTGCATGATTCCAATTGGCTCAGTCCCACAGGAATTCTGGGCCTTGATGTGCATGCATTTGTTGACTGTACTGATTCTGAATGATCAAGCAAAATAGGTAATGTATATGTCCATGGGATGACTTTTACAGTGTGATCATCTTGCTTTTTTACATTTTGAATTAACAGCGTGGACCTAATGATATAGGCATATCAGATGCATATTTTTCCCTTTGCACTTAGTTCTGCTCCTTTCCCAGCTATCAGTGATGCCTAATATTCCTATCCTGATTGTGAGATTGCTAATTCTGCTCTTCAGAGGTGAAGACTAAAAATGGTGACCCTATCATAGTTTTTCCAGATTAGAAAATCAAATGTGAATCTCTATAAGTTTCATTTTTAAAATAAAAATATTTAAGTGAACATAAAAAGGCAGCAGAAAAAATGAGTATTTTCCTATTCAAGTAGAATACAAAAACCCCAGGCCTGTCTTTAGTACTTTGCTTTCTTTAACAAAAGGAATCTTAATACATCAGTTGTTATAAACTTTGTTGTAAAAGGAATCCTCCTTCAAGAGCTTGAATACAGTGGTATCCATGCACGCAACATGTATGAGCTCAAATTGTATGTGTTTTGGCTGTACCTCCACCTCTCGTGCTATAGCCAAGTATGTAAGAGGCTGCATGTCTGTAACCTCCACCAAGTTGCTTCACACCATCTGTGCTTCATGATTGAGCATCTCCAGTATCCATCTTTCTGCAGCATATCTTTCCTACCTGGGGAATTTCTGCTGCTTTATAGTTATATTTTTTGGTTATCCCTTACTACTTAAAGCTAAATAAAGGGAAGGTAGTATTTGCACAAGACACAGTTCCACATCATTTTGCATTCCTTAAATTGAGGGTACCCTGCCCTTTCTGGTAGTTTTCCAAATTTAAGTTCTGTCCATTGTTTTACTCTGCCTTGCCAGTCTGTTGCAGCTAGTCTAAGTGGTCAGTTGCTTGAGAGAAGGACATGTTTCAGACCACTGTTTGATGTTCTATTTGTCCTTCAAGACAACCCTCAAGTCCAGAGAGTATACCTGAAATTTATTCTTGCTGAAGCAGTTGACAGCTTCTGCCCATCTCAGTACCAGCCATTTGGCATTCTCTCTCCTTCAGACTGACTTCCCATAGACTTTTCATGGCTATGATGCTATCAGATATGAGGAAGAAGGTTACGTATGCACTTCCTGAGGATTAAATGCAAGGATCAAGCAAGAAACTAAAGGTTTATATATGCAACCATTCATTTAAGATCCATGGTTCCAGGATGCTTTCTGATGCTTCAGCATTGAAGCGCCAACCAGTCAATGCCTACGGTTTCTTTATCTTGGAAGCGTCATACTGCTTGCAGTGCTGTGCACTCTGACACAAAGACCTTCAATGTTCAGCACACCTCTGTGCTTGAGTACTTCATCCTTGGCACTAAAGCCATTTATGATTCTGACCAACTTTTCCATTGGCCTCATACAAGTTTTCACTCCTGGAGTAACGAAGGGATATCTTCAGATATCCATTGGTCCTAATTCCATTGGAGCACCATAACAAAGATCCAGTCTCCCAAAACGATCTGCACCTCTGATAAAAGAAGTCTGTTCCTTCTCTTGAGGACCCTCTAGGAATCTAAGTCATGCCAGGACACATTCAAGAAGGCCTTCCACAACCTCTAGATTCATTTGTAAGATGCTGAAGATGTGTAAGGGGAGAGATCTGGAGATCTGTCTGACCATTCCTAGCACACTGCTCTTCATTGCAAGCTTCCAACAACTGAAACCTGGTCAAGCAAGCCCATCCTGTTGAGAAAACAGGAAGTGGAATCCTTTGACAGGAATTCAAAGCATGACTGTTCATCTCTAGTAATTGCTGTTCTTTGAGGTGTGCTGGTCCCTGCTGATTTTGGAGCCCGTCCTTTGTATCTAATAACCAAAATCCCTATTTCTAGGAATCTGTTTTGGCAAAAGAACTGAGGGGCAGTGGAAGAGTCTCCTCCCTCTGATCTCCATGGCTGCTGTAGCCTGGAGAGAGAGAGTGGTGCAGGCTCAGCAGCACAAATTCATACATAGTACATAAGCAAACAAATGAATGGAAAAAAGAAGAGACCAGTGTCATGCACATGAAGCATACTTGCACCCCAAATCAGATCAGAATATAACATGTCCCAAAGAACTATAGTTCCTATGGAGAAGTGGGTGGGTTTTTTTACAACAGAAATGCTACAGTACAGTCAGTAGTCATCAACCTAACTCTTAAACTCATTTAAAATGCTGCTTTTGTAAGAGAGTTCAAATATCATCATTGTTAATTTAAATTACAGAATTATTGTTTTGGTTAATACCTATATAATGAGTAACTACATGATTGTACAATTTGGGAGATTGCTGAAACAGGTCCTGAGAAGAAAAATGAATTCAGATTGGAACGGGTGGAGCAGAGCTGCTAAGATGATCAGAGAGCTGATCATTTGAAAAGGGACTAAGAGACCTTGGCTTGCTTAGCCTGGCAAAACAAAAGCTAGGAGGGGCTCTGCTTGCTCTCAGGGGAATAAATACCATGGAGGTAGATGAGCTGTTTTAAACTAAAAGATGTGCTGGCAAAAAGTAAATGTGTACAGTCTGGCTTGATACTTTGGATTCCTATCTATCCCAGCACTGAGGTTGTGGGTAGATTTTTATCTTCCTTTATTCCTAGCAGGTTTTGTAGAGGAGCTTGACCAATTTGTGAAAAGGATTTTATGATATGTGCCTGTTATAGCAGGGTATTGGATTTGATGACCCACCTCTTTATTTTCAGTCATCTAACTCCTGTCTCGCCACAAGTCATTAAAAGGGTTACTAGACTGGCTCCAAAAAAAATTTGACCAATGAAGTGGCAATGAATGCCACTTCTCCTAGGAAGTCATGAGACTGAGGGCAGTTAATGAATGTAAATGCATATGAATTGAGAACTTCTGTTTGTCATGTTCTGTTGATACCCTGAATATCTTCCCTGTTTTGCAGAGAGGCATGATGCGTTGTATGTGGTAGGCTCTTTGGATGAAACGCTGGAGCTGAGAGGAATGAGATATCATCCCATTGATATTGAGACTTCAGTGATTAGAGCACATAAGAGCATTGCTGAATGGTAAGAATTCAAAACAAGTTTTGTTTGCTGCCTCCTATTTTTTTTTAAGCAGCAGAGCACACATTTTGCAACACATACTACCACACACATTGGCAGCTTCCCAGGTTTTTTTAACATCTAATGTGTTTGTACTTTTGCCACTAGAAAATAAATTGTTTGCAAATTACATTAACTAGTGGTGAAAGGAATTTTTTTTTGCATCCACAAAGGAGATAGCGTATTAGCAAGCTTCAGGTCTGGCCTTCCATAATCTTATCAACAGGTTGCATCTCCATAATGAATACACATTGTAGCTTGTGGAAAACTGCTACACTTGTCCTTGGCTTATACCTTATTTGTTGCATCTTCTACCATAAATTTCAGGTGATTTGATTTAATGCTCAATTAAGAAAAGGACAGTTTTAGGTCACTTTGAAGAAGACTCTTTAAGAATAATTTACATTACAAATTGAGTTTGAAATTAATGGTCAACCTGTGCAGATTTCTTTTTCTTGGCATATTCTTTTTGAGCTTTTTGACAACTCTGCAGTTCTACCAAGTTTCATGAGCACGCCAATGTTCTGATTTTATACCTTCCTTTTAATTCACCATCTTTGAGAACTGAAATTTTCCACGTTCTGATCTTTACCTGAGTGTTATTTGTGATTGAAAGTTTGAGCAAAATGTCTTCAGCTATTTGACTTGTGGGAGAATGAAAGGGGCTGCAGGAAGCTGTATCATTGCCACTTAAAATATTCTAGCTGCTTTCTTGAACATGCATGACTGTAGTAAAACAAGCTGAAACATAAAGAACCAAAACAGTTATTGACATAGTTGTCTTCCTGATTTGAAGAGTGAGCAAACTTGGGCGCATGTAGGCATTCATGTGAAGTTGTGCAGTGGACATCCCACATCAGATCAGAAGTTACCTGCTCAGAGAAGCAGTGTACCTAGATCAGCAGCTTCATTTGTCTGTCTCATGAAACAGAGCTTAACTCCTTCCATTTCAACCAATCTGTATTCCAGATGCTGAGCCCCTTGCACATCCTTCACTCCCTCCTCCCCCCACCGCCACCTTCAAGTCCTTTTCTAGTTTTCACCCAACACCTAAATTGAAAAACTAAATGAAGACATGAGAGGCTTGGATTGGTATGTGAAGAGAAACCTAAGGAAGGAACTCTGTCCTTAACTCTTCCCCCTTATAGTTTCACGTTATAGTCTTTAAATTCATGATCATGTTATATACACATTTGGTTGTATAGCAGAAAAGGTAAATTTAAAGAAGCTCTGTGATTACTGTGTAATAAAGTGTACATGAAGTATAGTGAATTATGATTTCTTCAGCTCTAACATTTGACTTTTGAATACTTCTATCACTAGCATTTGTATAGATTTACAATATTGGTTATTTTGAGCATTTTCCTAAGACTTTTTCTCTTTCTGTATATCATTTTTTTTTCTCTAGTGATTATATTCATATAAGTTTTTCTTTTAACAATTAATGCTTGTTTCATACCAACAGTGCTGTGTTTACATGGACCAACTTGCTGGTGGTGGTTGTGGAATTAGAAGGCTCGGAGCAGGAAGCACTGGACTTAGTTGCATTAGTAACAAATGTAGTTCTGGAAGAACATTATCTGATAGTGGGTGTTGTAGTAATTGTCGACCCAGGAGTTATTCCTATCAATTCTCGTGGTGAAAAGCAACGAATGCACTTGAGAGACGGATTTTTAGCTGACCAATTGGATCCTATTTATGTTGCCTACAACATGTGAAAACCTAATACCACACAGAGGCTGAAGCACCAAAATTATAGAGACTTTCTGAATAAGATCTTTATCAGTTTGTTGTGCTCTTTAACTTCTGAAGACCCAAGAAAAACAGATGCCAGTCTTCATGGACCTTCATCTCTCAAACTGCATTTGCTTTTGTAAACCCAATATAGCATTTACAACATCCATATTAGGATTGAGAAATTACTGGAATTCTTGAAGGAATTGTATTAGAAACTGTCAAGGACCAATTTTTTTTACAATAATTATGAATGTCAGTATCTTAATGCACTGCATAATGAGACATAGACTGGGGTTTGGAGAAAACACCAGCTGAAGAGGACTCTGGAAACACTGATGAAAGTTGTGGTTAACCATCCTGGAGTTTTCCTTCAGTGTGCTGGTTTGATATGTATATGATAACTCTGTTGGCACATAACTTTCAAGATTTTGTATATCTCCACTTTGTCCTCTACTGTATTGCAAGGAATTTTGCACATGTTTGATGTTAAAATGCAGCCTTTTTTATTATTTTAGTCATTGACTCATCCCCATTCAGATCAAACAACTCACTCCAATCCTCAATTCAGAAATATGCTATCATTCAGCCTTTTGGTACCAAGCAAAAACAAATACTGCATCTTTAACAAGGTTTACTTAATGTGCCATAATGGATTCTGTAATATTGTGAACTTTATTGTAGAAAGATAAATTAGTATCCAGTTTTAACTACTTACTACAAGAGGCTTAATTGCTTTCTTGTTTTCATAATTTCATATTAGTTAAATAGTAAAATTGCTTGTTTTCCTAGTATAAAGCTGTTAATTATTGCCCTGCATAATGCCAAGTTTTTGAGCTATTCATTCCAAAGCCAATAGAATCTAAATCATTAGTGGAAATGTCTGAAAAGCACGATCATCCAATACGTTATTCCCAAAGTATCCTGCACCAGAAGTTATGGAATAATGATTTTTCCACCATGAAAAATATATCCAACATCAAAGCTAGCTGGATCTGCCATGGCATAAGCCTTCATGTTTTAGTCGTATGTAGTCACACTTCCTTTATTCAAACTAAAATATCCAGTTGGTTGAGTCACATTTGACTAATTAAGCTGTTGAAGTTTCTGCCTGATCTAATATTTCAGTGAACCTAATTCAGAAAGAGAATGTGAAATTATTCAAATACTTCCATGTATTTGAAGACAAGCACGAGTCTAGAAAATAATTATT
The DNA here is from genome assembly GCF_000455745.1 of Alligator sinensis. Taxonomy (NCBI): domain Eukaryota; kingdom Metazoa; phylum Chordata; order Crocodylia; family Alligatoridae; genus Alligator; species Alligator sinensis. The sequence continues at coordinate 1,313,173 of NW_005842017.1, forward strand.
TTTATAGAGCTAATAAGGAGTTTGTGGCTATGTGTTGGGGTTTTTTTTGTTTTGTTTTGTTTTTTAATAATGCATGAGTTTGGCAAAACAGCCAGGCTTTTCTTCAAGGCAAATTTGCCTGGTTCAGTGCCTAAGAAAGCTGGATTGACAGTCCCCTGACATAAGAATGCTAAATGCTGACTCTTCTTGGTTAATTAAACTATAAAGTCTTCAACAAAAGGTTTTCATAAACAGTTAGTTCTTTGTGCCCTCATGGTGTTTAACTGCAATGTACTATACAGATACATACCCTAAAAACTCTAATATGACTGTAATTATGTACAGAATTTGTGTAACTTATTGTTTGAATTAAGTACCACAACATTAGCAATGGACTAATGGATATTCCTTGTAGTAGAACAGCTGGTAAAAGGAAAGAACTACCTAACCCCAATTTTAATGTTGTAGTTTTTTAGCAAATAAAGCATTGTAAGATTTTTGTATTGAGATATTGGTGACAGTGAGACAAGTTGCCTTGTAAAGTAAGATTTAAAAAAAGCACATTAAACATTTTAAAATGACTCCTGGAATGTGATTTGCTCAATGTAAGACTTTATCAGAACATCCACATAAAAAATGAACTATTTCCTACATAGAAAATCACTGCATAGCAGCTGTATCCCACTACTTTGGGAATTGCTAAACACTTCCCTCTCAGGAGCATGGCTTGTAGGATATTTTTATTAATTTATTTAAAACTATTTATAGCTGAACTTTTGGAAGTTCACCCTCCATATTCAAGGCCCAATCCTTGTAATGGGCAACAGCTGTTGGAGCAGCTCTCATGGTCTACTTTACTGCTGTAGGAGGAAGAATACAGATTTCCAGGAAGGGACCCTTCCATATACAACTCCTCTACCACTCCCTGCTCTTGAACTAGTAAACAAGCAGATCCACACCTTCCTTAAACTCTTCTAGACAAGCACTAAGCAGGTCTGAGGAGAACATTGTTTGATCAGAGGAATGCAGCTGTTGTGAGAGACAGGTATTTTAAAGACTCCATAGGCCATTCTCAGACCACTGAATGCAGGATCCTGTGTTGGATATGTACTTTGAAAATACCTGTAAGTATTTTCATGGGGAAAATGCATGTAGCAAAAACCTGTGGCTGCTTTTGTCAACCCCCTACTAGGATGATGCAGCAGACAGTGCTGGCTGCCCACCCAACTCAAGAAGAAGAGCCGGGCAGTTTAACTCCTGCATTTCCTCATTTAAGACTTGCACCCCAGTTTCTAGTAGCTAATTTCTAGAAAGTTACGTTGTATGTAAGTAAATGTAATAGCCAGTGGCTCTGCAGTTACTTCAGCCAGTTCCTCAAGTACTCTGGGATGAATCTGTCTGGTCATGGAGACTTAAAAATATTCAGCTTCTCTAAGTTGCATTGCTAAGCAGGATGTTGCAGATCTGTTCACATTGACTCTGTGTATTGGATCATACATTTCTTGAAGCTGAGTTCTGGCCACCTCCGACCTTCCATATCCCAAAAGAAGTCCGTCTTGATCCAAAATGATTGCAAAACAGCGGGAGTGGGGAGGGCATTAAAATAAACCTTAACTTTAGAAATAGAAGCATATAACATGAATTCCTGATATCAATGTGAGAATGTAGGTTGGATTTAGGCAGGCAAGGTTCTTTGGGTAGATGTGATAGCTTTTATTAGACCAACTAAATACTTGGAAAAAAGTTCTTTGCATGCTTTTGGTTGAATTTACAAATTTTGCAGCAAAAAACACATTTTCTGGGTTACCCCAATCTGCCATCCAACATTTCCAGAGACCAGTATTCATAGTTTCATAGTTGGTAGGGTCGGAAGGGACCTAAGTAGACCATCAAGTCTGACCCCCTGCCATGGGCAGGAAAGAATGCTGGGGTCAAACGACCCTGGCTAGGTGATTATCCAGCCTCCTTTTGAACACCCCCAGGGTAGGAGTGAGCACTGCTTCCCTTGGAAGTTGGTTCCAGCTCCTAGCCACCCTGACTGTGAAGTAGTGCCTCCTGATGTCCAGCCTGAACCTACTCTTAGTCAACCTATAGCCGTTATTCCTAGTTACTCCTGGTAGTGCTCGGGGGAACAGGTCTCTCCTGTTCCCCGCTGGTCCCTCTTGGTAAGTTTATAGGTGGCCACAAGATCCGCTCTCAGCCTTCTCTTGTGGAGGCTGAACAGGTTCAGGTCCCGTAGCCTCCGCTCATAGGGCCTGCCCTGCTGCCCCCTGATCATGCGAGTGGCCCTCCTCTGGACCCTCTCTATGCTGGCCACATCCCTCCTAAAGTGCAGCGCCCAAAACTGGACACAGTACTCCAACTGCGGCCTGACCAGTGTTGCATAGAGGGGGAGGATCACCTCCTTGGCCCTGCTCGTGATGCATCTGTGGATGCATGACAAGGTGCGGTTAGCCTTCCTGACTGCATCCCCACATGGGCGGCCCATGTTCATTTTGGAATCAATAATGACTCCAAGATACTTTTCTGCCCCTGTGCAACCAACCCCACCGTGTCAAAAATCATGAGACAAAGGATGCAGGATACTGTGGGTCAGGAGTGAGGGGCAGCAGCAGGGCTGGAGGGGGAGGGCTGTGGTTTGGGACTGAAGGGCAGACACCCACACACACACACATGGGTTGGGGTCTGGGTCATATGACAGCCACAGGCAGCTTGTCCAGAAGTGCAGGAGAGGAACGGAGGGTGCAGCTCTCTGCCAATGTGCACACCCCTGGGGGGGAAGCATGCGGTGCACACCTCCCGGATTTGTGCATGGGGCAGAAACGGGCCGCCTGCTGTGGACTGGGGCTCACTGTGCCCAGCTGCCTTTGCCCCTGGGAGCTGCGCAATGCGATGTGTGCCTCCTACTGTCTCTGCCCCACACACAAATCTGGGGGGGTACATGCCTCCCCATGCTTCCCTCAGGGGTGCACTCAGTAGCAAGGAGCTACGCTACCCCCCACACCTCTGGATGAGCTGCCTGCAGCTCTGTTGTATGCCCTGGCCCTGGGCCCCCATTCACCCCCACCCCCTGCCCCACTCCCTCCCTCATCCATCTGCCCCCACTGCCCCACCCCTTCCCTTCCACAGACTTACCTGCTGGGCAGTCTCTACATTCACTAGAAGAAAAAGTCCAGAGATTTGAGGGTTCTATCCCAAGATCATGAGTCAGAGTTAATTTGACTTGGAAATCACGAGTCTCACAATTTTTTTGCAAGAGTTAGCATTACTGAGGGATGTACATGAGGTAATAAATTATTGTTTATTCAAAATGGCACAAAAGATTGGCCTTTCACATATAACAGCAGTTTGAAAGGGGTTTTTAAGTGAGCATGAGACTAAAGCAGTTGTTAAAACTGAAGTAATCACATTCGAAAGTGCAGGTCAAATGCACACAGAACGCAGCATAGAAAGTAGTGGATGCTGCAACTTTTAATCTATTTTAAAAAAGAAGTGGCATTTAACCAGTGCTGTAGTTGCTCTCTGCAATACTACATTTTTCAGTGTGATTGATTCATAGCTTCAAAACAAGCAGTTACTTGAATCATACAAGAGATAATATAGTTTCATATCAAACGTTCTGTACTCCAATATTCATGAAGCATGTACCTCAGTCCCCACATTTGAGGGTTTTTCCCTGACTTTCTTCCCATCATCCATACAAGTACAACATTAATGGAAATAGGACTCCAACAAGAATGTGCTTATCAATACACAGTTGGAACTTTGAGCACTGGAGAATGATGGGGGGGGGGGGGGGGGGGGGGGGGGGGGTGATGTTGACAGATGTGAAAGTTGGAAATTACAGGTTTAAGTTAAAAGCTGTATTTCTCCAAAAATCTAAAGAGCAGCTTCATGACCATATTGTTATTCTCCCTATCACTCAGTCTATTCATAGTGTGGTACATTTACATCTTTTGTTTGATAGTCCTTCAGTCTCTTAGCTTTCCTATAGATGACTTGACTTCAGAGAGAAGTAGTTAGCTGTGTTAGTATGAAGTCACTGTATAGTATCTGACGAAGTAAGCCACTGCTCATGAAAGCTTATCTGTCTCTCATTTAGTTTATAAGGTGCAAATCTAACCTATGTTAATATCTCCAGAATTATGTGAAAATAGGGAGCTGCTATAGAAAATTTGTATGTTCAGTGTTGAATGTGGCCAAAGCTTGGAGATTTTATAGGTATAGCAAACGAGTGAAATGTTTGTTATATGCCTATACTACTTTAAATTAATGAAGGCTGTTGCCAACAAGAAAATAATCATTTCCTGATAAAAATGGCCTCGTGAACACCCCCATGAAAGGAAAGACTGTGGGGGAAGACATTAGCTTCAAAGAGTCAACATCTTATGCCCAGCTTGTTTCATTGGGGCAGGAAGCTTATCCGATCAGAGGGCTATAACCAAAAGATGACTGAGCCATATAAAAGGAGCATCAAAAGACTACTCAGGCTTTGAAGATTCTCTCCATGAACTGGATTGAACTGGCTAGAGAGTTAATCAAGTTGATTACACCTCCTACACTACATATGTCTTAGCGTGTCTGGAAGCTTAATTTTTAACAGCATGCTTGGATCACAGGCACCTGAAGCTAGACATACCTGCAGGCTGTCTAAAGATCTGTTTAAAGATCTTTTTCCTCTGAAATGCTTAGGTTCTGAATAAACATTGATTTAAGAAACCTTATTGCTGGTCAGAGCTCCCCAAAACAAGGAAGCTGCAGGCCAGACTTACTAAGGTTGCAGTTAATCTCAGGAGTCCAGCTCAAGAAAGGCCATGGTTCAAAACATAGGGAAGGTATTCAAAGAGACCAAGAAAAGACAAATGCAAGGTTAACCCAGTAACAGAAGCAATAGATATTTCACTAAGGCTATGAATATATGTTGTATATGTCCTCAGATCCTAGAGACAAGCAAGTTCACTGTCCTGCTGCAAGTCACTGCGAAGTATGTGGGATAAAATGTACTTGCACTTTGCTAGGACATGGCTGTGTACCGCTGTAAAGCTACCATGAGTCATTCCTGAGACAAACTGCCCAAGCTGTGTGCTCTCACTAGCCATCTACTCGTAGAGCAGCAGCCCTGCAGCTTGGAAGGCCTGTTTGTATAAATGACTGTGCTGCTCCCTTCTGATCCAGGGCAAATCCCAGATTAATGGGGCCCACATCAAATGAGACTTTTATTTACAGTGTAAGTGGTGCCAAGATAATCTTTAGTTGCTAGATAGGTCTTGTAGTCAGTGTATTTAGTAAAATGGCCACAGAAAAATGAATGCTTAAGGGCACATGAGTTTAAAAAAATAAGGCATTACAAAATGATGTTAGGAGTTTTGCAGATTGCTTGGTTGTGTTGACTGGACTCTGGTATGTGTTAAACATGAAATGACTTCTAGGTTGAAATTTAATAAGAAAAAACTTTACAGACGTGTCAAGCTGCTTGTTGCTGTTTCACTTTGATAGATTTTTGTGATCTGTAGCCAAAGTACAGAAAACGTTCTGCAGTTTTCTCCATGATTGCAGCATTCTTCTCTGTACATTAACTTCTTCCAGATTTAGGCACAAGGACCAGATCAACTGAAGTCTGAATCAGAAGATATAGCCCAAATCTGACTGGAAATATATGTAAACTTTTAAATGATTCCAGTTCTCCTGACCCAAGATGGTTCATTGTTATAGGAGTTTTCCATTTCGGTGCCAATAAAAGGGGATTTTAATTTTGTTTGCAAGACTGAGAGAGCCCTGAGCCAGTCCAACAGATACTTGAAGTGGGCTTGAGCACCAGGGTAAAAAAAAGTTCCACTGGCCTGTGCTGAGAAGAGATGAGATGGTTCAGTCAAAAAAAACAGGCAAGGATTAGTGGTAGCTGAACCCAGGGGCTGCTTTGGCTAAAACCAGACGACACATTTCTCCCAGCACAAAAGTGTGTCCTGGGGTCCTACAGACACACTCGCTGCCCGCCACTGCATGTATCCTGGGCCACAGCAGGCATTCACTTTTTCCCCGGGGAAAGCTGCCTTTCTCCCACAGGAAACCAGGAGCATACAGAGGTTCAGGCTTTATACCCCAGAGCACCCCAGGATGCTTTGCTCTTGCCCCCTTCCCTCAGGAAAGGTGTGCTGCTCACAGGACTCCTGCCCCAGCCTGGAAGGGAGCAGGAGCGGACCTGGCCCCCGCCCCGGGCTACGCCAGGCGAGTCCCTGGCTCAGCCAGTCAGGGCTGCCCCAGCACTGCTGCCAGCTGTCTCCAGGCGGGCTCGGGGAGCGCGCACACCGGCCGAAGGGCCGTTCCCCAGGGACGAGCCTCCCAGCCCCCCCCGCTCCTGCATCCGCCCTCCTCAGCTCTCGGGCCGAAGGGGCCGGGGCCGCGAGGCGCGCGCAGCGCTCGGCTCCCCCACACTTAATGCGGGGCAACAGCTGCCGCGCTTCCCTGTGAAGCTCCCACTCCACCGGGGGGTCTGGGCAGCCATGACGTAGCCACGAAGGGGCGGGACTTCCTTCCTTGCCTCACGTCAGGGCGTGAGCCGGCCTCCCTCACCCCGCCCCGCCAAGGCGCGTGCGCCCCCTCGTC
>NW_005842017.1:1319937-1323611 GCF_000455745.1 Alligator sinensis
GCTCTGCGGCAAGGCCTTCGCGCAGGCCGCGGCGCTGGTGAAGCACCAGCGCGTGCACACCGGGGAGAAGCCCTACCCCTGCCCCATGTGCGGCAAGACCTTCGCTCTGTCCTCGGGCCTCGTGCTGCACAAGCGCATCCACACGGGCGAGCGCCCGCATGCCTGCCCGCTCTGTGGCAAGACCTTCATCTCCTCCTCACACCTGGCCCTGCACCTACGCTCGCACACGGGCGAGCGCAAGTACAAGTGCGGCGTGTGCGGGAAGCTCTTCCTGCAGTCCTCGCACCTGGTGCGGCACAAGGCCATCCACACCGGGGAGAAGCCCTTCAAGTGCGAGGACTGCGGCAAACACTTCGGCCGGGCCTCACACCTCAAGACCCACAAGCGCGTACACACGGGCGAGCGGCCGTTCAAGTGCACGCAGTGCGAGAAGGCCTTCACGCAGAAGGCAGGGCTCATCCTGCACGTCCGCCTGCACACCGGGGAGCGGCCCTACCACTGCGACAAGTGTGGCAAGAACTTCCGCTCCTCCGCGCACCTTGTGTCGCACCAGCTGCTCGAGTCGGGGGAGAGGAATTTTAAGTGCACCACCTGCGGGAAGGCCTTCAAGCAGGCGTCTTCCCTCAAGCAACACCTGAAAACACACGAAGCGCGTGAGCCTCACCGCTGCTCTGTCTGCGGCCGGGCTTTCTCCAGGTCCTCCTATCTCCAGCTGCACATGAGAACCCACAGCGGGGAACGGCCCTACCACTGCTTGGTTTGCAACCGAACTTATGCCAAAATGTCCACCTTTGAGAAACACTGTAAAAAGCACCAGCAGGAGGAAGAAAGGCCTGGTATGAGGCCCCGAGCCATGACTACCAGGGCCAAAGCACTGGCTGAAAAGAAGAGGCAGAAACAGAAACAGCAGCACCAAGAGGATAGCCCCGAGCAACCTCGTCAGCCTGATGCCCAGCAGCAACGGGAGGAAGAGCAGTAATGGTCACCAAAACGGAAACTGCTCGCTCCTCTTCCCATCAAGGACGGGGAAGACTGATTAATTTAATTTTTATCTGCTCAAAGTGCTGCGTCGCGCCAGCGTTATTCCAGAAAACGTTGCCAAGTGGAAATCTGCAGACTCAAGGTGCAATGCAAACACTTTTCTCTGGCATTACCAGATAACTCTTAAGAAGGCTCCTGATGCTCCGTACAATCAGTGTTGTGTTCCAGATTGTGTCCATCCTTATTTATTTCGTTTTCAGTAGGTAGGATGCCTCGTCAGGTAGATTTCTAAGGCTTGTTAGTCAGCCAAACTGTGCTGTTATGGGGGTGGAAAAAAGGAGCACTTCTTTACGTACAAGAAGTAAATTAAGTTGAAATCTCTTGAGGTAAATCGAAAGATTTTGTGTGGGGGATTAGTGGAAGTGATATACTTGCACAACATGGAATCTTATTTGCTTATACTAGTACTAGCAATTGGTAGTAGAGACAAAATTACAGGATTTTAACTTGTCAAGTGCAGTTTGTTTTTACACGCTGTAAATAGCTAGAAAATGGTGTCTGAGACTTTTTCTCCTAATAAATCATAATAGGAGCTGTTGTTGGCATCCGCCAATGCATTGCATTGTATGAAACAATATTTTAAAATGGCGGGTCTTTATTTTTGGTTAAATACAACATTAAGGCAAGTTGATCAAATTTCTAATTCATGTTAAACTGATTGGATTTTTTTTTTTTTTTTTTTTTTTTACTTTCTAAAACACCAGTTTTCTGGCCAAGTCAGGATTACTGTTAATGCCTTGTCTTTGGTTAGCTAGCCTGTCATAGAGGAAAATTTGAAATGCCATAAATAGTTGCTACTAAATGAGTTAATTTCACATTTTAATATGACCTACAATGTTAATCATCTTTAACAGCATTAAGATGACATTTAGCACTCTAGAAAATCCACAGCCTCTCTCTCAAAATTAAACAAAAAGAATAGGAGAAACTTTAGCAAAGCATACTTCATCAGAATACATTTCTTCCTGCTAAATTCTTCTAAGCTTTAAATCATTTTAGCAACACTATTATAGGGCCTACATTAAATGTTTACTTATCACTTATTGTTACACAGTTACCTACAGCAGAAAAAAGAGCACTTGTTTCCATAGTCTGAGCATGTTCAGATGCACAGTCCTTATTTTTTATAATTGAACTCAAATGGTATTTGCAGACTGATTACGTTTTCCTGCCATTGTGTGAAAACACATGTTTTGCACTTTAAAGATCTATTTAGAAAGACACTTGTTTTGGGTTTTCTGTTGCGTATTTATGACTTTGTGTTTCAAGGCCAAAAATGTACTATTATATTTGAAGTGACAACTTTCACGTTTTAAATATAAAAAATTAAATCAGAAATTTTACTCTGTAGTGGGAGGTAGAACTGAATTCTGTTTAACAGGACATTCACAGTTAGCAAAACAGCGATAAAAGAATCCTTTGACACTTTCAGCAGAATTTTCTGTGCAGTGGATGCACTGAGGTACAAAATAAGCCCTAAGCTGACTTGGTATTTTTTATTTGGCTGAATAGTACTCTTGCGATACTCAAGCAGGCAGATGCATCAGATGAGAAGTTCTAGGCCAGAGTTTCTTGTCATACTACATTATAATGTAACACTTTTTCAGCAGTTTTTAGATCCATTTTGTTGTGAAATGTAATGTTCTTTGAGAGGGACCAGACATGCTGGGAATCGTCTACAGTCCTGTTATGCAACAATGCCATATAAGTAGAGTCTATCTTTTTGTACTTCACTTCTCTTATTAAAATAAGCAATATAAGCTGCTGTCTGTTTTTACATCCTGATGCTTCTGGTTTTAGTACCCCTTCTCAATAAAACATTTGCTGCCTGAAACAAAATCCAAATCTGTAGTAGTTTAGCTTCTTCTAAAAGGTTTTAATCATCTTAGCTAGATAAATAAAGTTTCTTAACTGGCTCTATGTTCCCATTGGGAAGCATAAAAACCGATGGCATATCATGGATGTCCTTATTTTTAGTTCAGCAGAACTGAAACTTTAACACAAGGACCAGAACAAATTACTTTTTTAAAGATTGTTTTATTCTTTCCATGTTGCTCCTTTGTGCTAATTTTTGTCCTCCATTTTACTGGTTTTTTTAAAATCTTCCCCTTTTGCTTTTTTCAGTTTCCTGCTCTGTCAGCTGTCTTCTCCCAGCGACCGGAAATCCAGGCTGTTCAGGATACAGGATCAACTCAGAAATTGTAAATTAGAAACAAGTTCCAAGAGTATTTCAGAATGGGAGAATGAAAGTATGCTCTCATGCCCTGAGTGTTACAGTAATGTAAGTAAGGCGAGGCAAATTCAAAAGATTCTGATATATCTGCCTTAGGGGAAAGCAGGGTCAGCAAAGGTATTTTCAAAAATACTGTCACTCCCTTGCTTCTTAAATGTGCTTTGCAGGCTGCGTATGGAGACGAAGCAGAAAAAAATGTTGTCATATCTCCTACCCTGACGTAAATTAAAGTATCTTTTAGTAGTTTCATAACTTGCAACTTAAAGCTCCAAATATCTGTAAATGTCAAGATTCAGACCATTGGTGCAAAGTTTTTTTGGTTAAATTTTCTCCTGAAACTTTGTTTTCCCCATCGTAGCCACAAAAGTTCTTTAAGCAAAATGCCACGTTCCCTAGGGAA
>NW_005842017.1:1323642-1344070 GCF_000455745.1 Alligator sinensis
CTGCCATCTATAAACCTTTGAGTATGGAGAAGAGATTGGGTCAACCCTGATGAGTAGTCCTCTTACACATTTCTGGTAAGAAAACAGTAATGGTATTATTCATCGTAGAGCAATTTTGCACCAGTATAGGGTTCAGATGTTTTAAATGTCACATGGTTGCTTAGTTTTTTTTCATCACAATACTGTTGGAGCTCACTTGATAGGCACGGAAGAAAATTACAGTTTGTATATTAATTTTAAAGGAATGTGGCAGAATAATAAATTAAAAACTTTTGTTTTTTCATTTTAAAATGTTAGGAAGAGAGGCCTAGGGTTAAAGCAGTGCATCCTTTGAAATAGACTTTTATTTTTTGAAATTAAACTAATAGCATCCATCCCCAATAAGCTTGCTTATTTGTAGACAGTACCAAAACAAATCCAGGTGTTAAATCTATTAGTTTCAGTCCTGCTTAGGTCTTTATGCTCCTTGTTTGAAGACTTGAATGGAAAGAAATGACAAATACCAGTTTATCAGGACTAAAAGAACAAGCAGGACTGAAACTCACAGATTTAATTCTGTCTAGGCTTGTTCTGTTGCTGTCATCACACAGTCTTGTAGCTTTCCAATGGCTTTCAGCCTCAGTACATATCCTGTAAAAGGTGAACTAAGCAATTAACTTAAAAAAAATTGGCTGTTTGTTAGTGGCCCTCCTAAAAGATCCTGCTTTAAGAAGGCATTGACATGAATCTACAGGTACCTTCCATAGTTGACCATCTTTTTGTCAGGGCTTCTGTAATAAAATGGGAGAGTTTCTTTTCATAAATATATTTGGTCTGTTATTGATGGCTGGAGAAAAGTTAAAATAAGCAGCTACCTTTTAATTGTAAATCACAGCAAGCAGTAGAAGCATTTCACAGTGCAGAACTCTAACTGAATTGAATAACAAAATGATATCCATGAACCAGTCTGCTTCTCTGTCATTTTCTCTTTCAATTTCTACAGTTTATATGAAGAGTCTTTTACATACCCTAGGGGATGCATATCATCTTGTAATTTTTTCCACTTACAGAATTTCTTCTTTTTTTTTCATATCACAAAAGATTTCATTGATAAGTAATTCTCTAGACTGAATATAAGACATCAACACGTGCAAGTTTTTAATCTTTTCTGCAGCAAACTTGGTTGACTACTTTGGTTGACTCGGGCTTAAAATTGGCAAAGCATCATTTTTTACATTACTTGTGTGGAGATAGTTAGGAGATCTGTTTGCATACTATGCAGATCTGATATCACATAGCTTTCCAAGAATGGCACCAATGTAGAATGAATGGATTGATAAACTATTTAAATAAGTGGCAAATATGTAATATTATTTTATAAAAAAGGAATGCAGGAATCATGGTTTCAACATCAACAGATAAATATATTGGAATAGGTTGAGTGGCTAATTAAATTTGAGATTAAAATAAAGTCGCCTTCCTTTGGTACTATATCCTTATCAGTTGTGCCTTCTCTCCTTCCTTTTGTTAAATCAGAGACAACAGGAGTGAAAAAGACGCATTAAGTGATCTGATCCATCTCCCTCTAGGTGCAGGCTTGGTCTTGCAATGTAATATCAAAAATATGCACACAAATTGCACAAGTCCTAAGCTAAGCATGCTGCTTTGGGGGTATCTGTTCAGCTGCCCGATAACAAAATACCTTCAAGAATTTTTTAAGCAAATATTTACTTTTTAGTTGCATCCTGCTATTCTTGTATGTAACCTTTGGTCAGGTCTAAACCATTCCCCTATCCTGGATATTTTCATTCCTTCATATTCCTGTTGATTATGAAATATCCCTCAGTTTAGCACCTCATGCCTTCCACTACACCTTAAAACAACATACCAAGCAATCAGTACCTCCCAGTTACCTTCTTTCCTGTTCCTAGTTGTTTCCCCACCAAATTCAATTAACAAGACTTGGATTTGTTTGTTTCTCCTAGGATGTTAAGTAAGGCATTAGCTGTGCGTGTGTGTGCAGTGCAGTTAGAAACCCCTCCTGCAGTCACACAGGTAGCACCTCTCCCCTGTGTAGGTGTGGCAGTGCCTAGCCAAGCCTTGCAAGCAGTCACGGCAGGGGTAGGGCTTGCTGTGGGCACACCAGTATTTGAGCATGTTGGAGTTGAGGTGGAAGTTCTTCCCACATTCACGGCACGCATAGAGGTGCTCCTGGCTGTGGGTGTGGTGGTGTCATGCTAGATTCGAGCTCTAGCTGGTGCCCCTCCTGACTGGGCACGCATAGGGCCGCTGAAGTACATTCATGGGTGGGTGGTGAGGGTGGCACTCAAGACAAAGTGTTTCTGCATGTGTTGCATGCATAAGATTTCTTTCCCATTTGAGCTTTTGGGTGCTTAGCAATGCCTGAGCTTCTCTGCATCTTGGCTTAAAACCCTCTGACTTCTTTGAAGAAAGCTACCCAAGGGACAGCTTGGTCTTTGAGGCTCTTGAAGTTTCATCCATGGGGAGCAGATTTAGCCAGCTGCTTTTCTGGGTTCTTACTCTCAAGAGCTCTTTTCCTTTTCATGACACTAGGAAGTGTTTTGTCGTGGCTCCACTACAGATGTCCCATCTGGTTCTATTTCAGAGCTTTTCATCTGAAGATCTTGTGCACTCACTCAGGAGCTGAACATCTGCTGGAATAAAGAGAGTCCAGGCTTGCATCATTCATTCTCTGGGCTTGGGAGAAAAGAAGCTGCAGAGTTTGTCACAAAGTTTGACTTCGTTTGTTAAGACTGAAACTCAGGAGCTAATTTCTTCTAAATGTCATCTGCAGGGAAAGACCATTGGAGCCCCAGCCTCCCATCTGTGCAGTTCTAGAATAGGCAAGTATGGGGATACCTGCTGGCTCTCAGGGAGATCTGTGATGGATAGAAGAGAACAGCTGTCTAATGGTATAGACTCTGAAGCTCAAACATAGGAGCCCCGTATAGCTCAGTGGGACTTTGGGTTTTTTTTCATTTGTACATGATTTTTAACTTATCTTCCTCATCTGTAGCTATAACTCTGGGCCTTACTGTCCTGTGCTTGCTGGGATATGATCATCACCGTTTTTCATGCAGGTGATCATATCAAGTTGTGGAATCAAAGTCAATAGGAAGGCAGTGGCTGCTCAAGGGAAGCAAAACAGGAAACAATCGGGGGTTGTTACAAAACCTTTTCTGTTATTTTGACCCCAATCTGTCTTTGTTGGGAGGGTCAGTTGGTGTCACAGGGGGTTTGGGGAAGTCACAGTTCTGTTGGGAGATGTACCTGTGGATGAGACTCCTGGCCACCCACAAGCTTGGCCTTGGTGCTTCAGTTCTGCCTGAGTATTAAGCACTCGCCCCCCCGCCCCCCTCCTTTGGGAGAATGAAACCTATTGCAGGGAGGGGAGAAAGAGGGAGATAATTTGCATGTGTCAATAGCCACCAACAAGGTACATGTTCTTTCCATGTCTCTTTTCATATTGCAAGCAGTAGGGATGGGGAAATTAGTTTTGCCATTGCACTTTTGCATCTGCTTCTCCCGAAGCATCCCATAAATGAGGGGAAAATAGCTCCTTGCCCCAGGAAACCAAAACTTGTAATTCCTTTGTGTGACATCCTCATAGGAGCCCCTCTGAAGGGACAAAAACAGCTACTGCCCCCTTTATACAAGAGGTGGTCACAGACACCTGAAACAAAGAATCCTATAATCAGTGCTTGTTACTAGGGCTGTGTGAAGCTTTGGTTGCTGATTTGATTTGGAGGAGATTCAGGCAGAGTTGGTGGCCGAATTTCCAAGTCCAAATCGAATCGGGAGACTGATTAAAAGGTCTGAATCAATTCAGAGATTTGGGCAGTCTCTGCTCGCTGCTGCAAGGAGCTGGACTCAGGCTTTGTGCCGGTAAGTAGGGGGTAGGGGACCATGGGGAGACCCCCAACAGGCCCATCCCCTGCCTGCTCCCCCAGCCCCCCAAACCCCTGCCCGCTCTCCCAGCCCTGTCAGTGGCTGCCCCACCCAGCCCCAGCATCCTGGCACTTAAAAAACCCCACACTCAACGGCTGCTGCAGCAGCCACTGGGGCCTCTGGGGGCTCATGGCAGAGCCCTCCCCATGTCACACAGGGCAGCGGGGATTGCCTCCCTGCCTGGCAGTAGTCGGCTAGTGCGGGGCTTTTTTTTTTTTAAAGTGCTGCGACACTGGGGCCGGGTGGGGCAGCCATTGACGGGACTGGGAGAGCTGGTGGGGGATGAGGCCTGTTTGATTTGGAGATTCAGCCGATTTGGTGGTAGACAAATCTCCGAATCAGATTTGTCCAAATCGCTTTGGGACAGTGATTTGAATCACCAAATTGAATCACTGCCGCCGCCCCCCCGCTTAATCAGCTGAATCCAAAGTGAATACTAGCCGCTTTGCACAGGCCTACTTGTTACCCTTGAATTAATCCTATCAAGTCTACAGAAATCCAGCTCACCTTTCCATTCTTCCATATGCTTTGTGCTTCATTAGTGTTTGCTACAAGCATCTACCCAGTCATCTTCCACCTGGTGTGTGAGCCCTACAGCAAATCATTTGTTCCCCTTGCACAGACTTGGTCTCCTGGTTGCTACTGTAAATTCACAATAGTCCTGGGAAGCTGTAATTGCTGCAAAGCCCCCTCACTAGATAAAGAGATCTGGTTTTATCCCATTTCCTGTGGGAACTGTAGGGTCCATCTTTGGACTTTGGCTGAACTGTGAGGTTGAATCGCACATTTCCTTGGATTGTGCAAACTAATATACACCAATTTGTGTTTGGAAGCAATTTCTGGGAGTTTCTTATGATAGCAATGTGAGATGCTGGGGCCAGGCCAGAAGCCTTGGCCTAGGCCCCTTTGAATTCACCCCAAGGTCTGCTACTAGTTCATAGCTCCTTGTGTGAGATTATTCTAGCTGTGAGTGGGGGAATCCTGCTCAGATTGAGCTCTTCCTACCCCACTGCACAGATGAGAGCGAGAGACTGACTGCTGAAGGCAGCTAACAGCTCTGGCTCCCAGGCCTGTGTATCCACAAACACAACCTCCCCCTTAGTTAACGGTAGTGTTTTTGCTGTGCCAGCCCCTCCCATCTACAAACGTTCCCCAACTGTTCTCTATGAACCCATAACCTGTTCCTTCCTTTCTCTGGCCAGTCCTTGCTCTTCATCCACCAGGTTTCATTCCCCTCCTTTTGTGAACTCTCTGGTCCCTCGCCCCACCACCCCAAGTCCATGCATCCCAGAGGCTTAATGGGCACATCCTGGGTTGGGATGACTTACTGTTGAATTTGGGTATGTTCAGGCAGTTATGCTGGCTGCCGCCTCTCCGCAGCTGGCCTCACCTCCCTTGAATTAACTGGAAACAATTAAGATTAATCAGTAAAATATTCTTAAACCAAAAATAAACACGTTTCACAAGGATTTAAATAGTTCTTGGTAAATCGCCTTAAAGTCATACTTTATGTTAACCCAGCACAACAATTTAATGTAGACATGTCCTGTTAGTATGGTATTGCTAATCCAAACAGGCAAACAAATGAGTCTAGTTTCCCAAATCAGAAGATTGGTTTATGACATTTTTGTTTAATACATTTTAATTTTTTTATATCTGGCTACCAGTTTTAGAGCTTTTAGAGGTGCGCCTACTTCACATTTTCAAGAGAGAGCAGGAGCTGACTGTGCTGCTGCTGAAATATAAGGTGGAGCGTAGTTTTAGATATATGTGGTAGGGTGTGGTGTGATTTTTTTTTTTAATTACTAAACTATTTATACACGTAGAGACTCTAGTATGATCATAGCAAGTCTTGTGTAAAGGTTTTTTGTGCCTGAGAGGCTTTTTTCATTTCCATTATGGAGCATATCAGTATAACTTGTCCACACTAGGGGGAGTTGTTCAACTTCAGCAATATCTGTATAGATAAAGCCATATGGATTTTTCAGGGAGACATCCTATGAGATATTTTATCTAGAATATTTTTCTGCTGTTCTGCAGTGTAGACATTAGAGGGAGCAGAAGATACAAGAAATCCAGCATTGTAGCAGATTCTGTAAACAGCACCCTCAGGATCTCCTTTGCTGCTGCTATAGTTCTGCTGCAGTCATTCACTCCAATACAAAACAAGGGCAAACCATTGCTGTTCTGATTTGGTAGCATATTATAGGTACTTTTCATTCATCTTGTGCTGGTGTAAATATCTACAGAAGGCACTGAGAAATTAGGCCAGGCTTAGAAAATTTAGGTTAGTGTATTGTTAGGCCTTTTCTGAACACAGGTGCACAGGTTTAACTAACTTAAAGCCTCCTTTTTAAAACAGTTGCCAAACAACTTGCATTGATTTAATGCAGTAAGGAACTGACTTAAAATAATACAGATCAGCTCTCATGTGATATAAAAGTGCATCAGTATTGATGATTCTTATGCATTTACTGAGTGATTCTTTTGATATTTGGTGCTTTTTCTTGAAAGAGTCACAGAGTCTCTACTGAGGAAAACCCAGGCTGTAGATGTGTTCCCTGGGTGAGGTCAGGCCATGATAAGTGTTCTCTTTCACTCTTCTGCACAGCTTGTGCTGGTGGGGTAAAAGGCTGGGGAACCAGAGAGCAGTGATTATTAGTCAGCTCTGCACTTTGACTACTTGGAGTGCCTTATAGAAGGGAGTGGAAAATCACTGTATTACAGCAGCCCCTGGTTACGTATGCCTGCACCCTGTGCTGCATCTTCTCATAGGGGATATCAAGATATGTGCCAAAATCTTGAGTGCCTAATCCTTCAGCTATGTTCAGTATCAGCAAGAAAAAACAAAATTTGCTTTTCATCCTTACCCCCACACTGTCCCTTGGTGGTATGGCCAAGACCTGCACCCCTCCTTAAAGCAAAAGGACACCTCTGAAGAATGTTTTCCCATGATGGTGATTCCAGCTGGAGGGATGTAATGGGTGCTGGTACTGTCCCAGGGTCTGAGCCCCAGCTCAATATGTGCATTAGCTCTGATTCTGTGTAAGCCATAAGGTCTTTGTGCACAACCAGCCGCCTGTTTACCATAGCACAAGGCTTTTAGCTCTTGAGCTTTCAAGCAGTCAGTCTTCACTTTCAGACACCACTGAATCGTATTCCTGGAGTCAACAGAATTTCCCCTGCTAAGGGGTAACAAGAGAGCATCAATTTGTAGAAATAACTGAACAGATGGCATTTACACTTGACTGGAGATTGCAATTACTGCAGGGCTGGATTGGCCCTTTTACAACAGTGCCTGGCTAGGGACAGAAGTTTCTGCAGGGGAAACCCCTCTAGAGCTTTCTCTTTATTCATCCAATCCCCTCAAGAGCAAGCAAGTATCCTGCTGAGGGGAGGACCAACCCAGCAGATCATCCTTAACAGTGGACTTGTGCCTTTATCTCTGAGCTTCCAGGTGACTTCCACCTCTGGGACTTTTTGAATTCGTGGCTCCCAAGCCTGGAAGTCCCCCCAGCTATATCTCTGCAGAGCCAATGTTCATCATCTATTCATGCTATTTCTCCAGAGAGTTCTCCTGAGAATCTGGAAAGTAGTAGATGCCTTCTGCAGGAATAGCAAGGAGGCCCCAGGGGCATGACTGAATCCTTTGTTAGTGAACAGCACAGTAGTGAGGGAAGGAGCAGGTAGGTGCTTTTTCACCAGTAATTCAAGATTTTCCTCTCATTGTTCATGAAATCTTTCTGAAATCTATTCCTTCCCAATAGACTGGCTGACTGTATTTAACAAACATTTAGGACTCACTCATATTTGCTCACATGGAGGTTTTTTTGTTTATTTTTGCTGATTTCACTGTACTTTGGATAAGATTCTCAGTTACTGTGGAGATTTCCCTTAATTTTGATAGGCTTTGAATCAGGCTTTGGAGTATGAGCCTCATCCACAGTTGTCTGCCCAATAGTCTAGGTTTCTTTCCATCCTATGGGATTTAGGATTCAGTTGAGGATTCCCAATTAATTGCCTTCATTGCCTCATTTGTGAGTTGCCACACTTGTGAGTTAGCGAGTCAGCTTCAAGAAAGAACAATTCATTATAGAATTAGCTTTTAGAGACGGTTGGATGTATCTGCATGATCTCTGACTCTTCAGAAACCGTTGTATGCTACTAGCTTTGCAACTAAGCCCTTATGCTTAAAGTAGAAGCATGCTACTTACCATCTCCCAGGTCTCCTGCTCTTGTTTCTTTTAATAGTACAGAAGACCCATCAGTCAGTATCTTATTGTCACTCAGAGCCTGGTGCGCATACACTTATCAGCGACAAAGAAGGAAACTGGCTTTTTCATCTGTCTGCTATAAAAAGGCCTCATTGTATTTTATTGGGTAAAGGGTGGGGTGCAAACAGAAGAGTGAACTAATTAACACAACAATTTTTATGTATTACTTTAAACATGTGACCCAATTCATAGCTGCACTGAATTTAGACCTAGTAGAAGAAAATGAGGTGCGTGTAAAACAAAAAAAAGAAATAAAAGCCTGTTCTAACCCTGTGAACCCCAAAATCCTGTGCACCCTATTTTGAAAATGTTAGCAATGGAGTAAAATAAAAAGTAACCTTCCTTTAAAAAACAATAAGGTAACCTAACAATAAGGTAAGCAAACCTGAAAGCAAAGTCATATGCCAGCCAGCCAGAGCCAAGTCTAGAACACATAGTTTGGCACTCAGCAATAATTCTGCACAAGCTTCCCTGACTATTTAGCCTGGATCTTACCTGTTGTACAACTACCAATTATGTGGTGTTTCAGAATGTAGAAAAAAATTTACCTTCAATAGTGACTAGGGGCCTGACCCAGAAGCCACTAAAATAACTGGTGGCTGGTCAGGACCTAGGAACGTAACAACCCCACAGTTCATTCAGGCTGTTCAAAGGTAAAAAGTCAGATCATTATCCCATAGTAATACTGATTCCTCCCCTGCAAACTGGGTTTTCAGAGCCTAAATGTTTTTGACTTGGTGTCGCAGGGCACCTTGGTGCCCTGCTCCTAGAGAGTGGAAACTGCCAGGGAGAGAGAGCCCTGGCAGGACATAATGAGCACAGCTGCAGGTTGCCAGGGCAACTGGAGGCAGCGAATGACCCACACTTGACAGCGGTTAGCTGGCTGTAAGGGGCAAGGCCTGGCCCTTATAAAGCCCAGAGCTGAGGCCAAGCTGGTAGTTCCCTGCCAGGGAGGCAGGAGCTCTTGGAGCTAGGATGCGAGCATTTGCAGAAACTGCTTTAGCTGAGTGAAGGAGGGCAGCTCGAAGAGGTTTGATCACCATGGTTTAGCCAGATGGCTTATAGTTATGTTGTAGCCTAGGGGCTTGTGGTTTTGTTGTTGTTGTTTATTACACCGGTGGCTAGGGTGAGGCTATAAGGGGTTGGAGGAGGCTTCATAGGGACCCCCAGGGGGGTGGGGGCCCCAGCGCCAGAGAGGGGGCAGTATTACTAGGGAGCCCAGCATGGGCACAGCAAGCCCCAGAGAGGGGGCAGTATTATTAGGAAGCCCCAGGGCGGGCGCGGCAAGCCCTGAGGAAGGCCTAGTGCTGCAGTAAACCCCGGAGAAGGGCGATGTACTGCGGTGAACCCTGAGAGAGAGGGGGTAGTGGTGCGGTGAGCCCTGGAGAGTGGGGCTAGCAGTGCAGTTGGGCCTGAGAGACAGGTGGCTTGACGAGAAGTCCCAGAGGGGGCGCAGAAGTCCCCAGGAAAGGGGGCGACATTACAGGGAAGGCCCCAGAGAGGGGCAACATTACAGGGAACCCCCGAGCGGGCTCGGAGAGCCCAAGAGGGGGGGCAGCACGACCGAGGAGGCCCAAGAGAGCGGGGAGGTGTACACAGGAGGCCCCAGAGAGGGGCGACATCACAGAGAAGTCCCTGAGGGGGCTCGGAGAGCCCAGGAGGGGGCAGCATAACAGAGAAGGCCCGAGAGACGGGCGTGAATATAGGCAGAGACACACACCAACGTCTATTCCATCTGCGAGGCTTGGGGCGTGGTATCGGGGTGGTTGGAGCAATGCGTAGCCCATAAGGCTAGGGTGCCTGGGAAGCACCCATCATATGAGGAGACCCCCGGTGGGTCCGGGAAAACACGGGGACAGAGGTCCCAGCTAACCGGGCCCAAGGAGACGTGAGGCAGCCTCCCAACTTAACCTAACACCAAAGACGTGGCAGGCAAGAATAGAGGTTGCCCTTGGGCCGACTTGGCACGGAGGAAGGGGCCTCAAGGAGTTCACGGCCCTCCTGCAGGACCCCGCCGTGACACTTGGGTTGTACTTACAGGCACAAAAGAGCTTATGATTTCATTCCAACATCCAAAATCACACCCCCTCTCACTCCTTCAGAATAAATAAGGGTCCCTCTGCCTTAGGCTGTTAACACTTTTAAATAAAACTTCTGCCCCACTCCCCCACCAAAAAAAAGATGAAAGAGATCTATTGCTCCAAAAGTATAGAGCAATATGTGATAGAAAAGCAATTGTGTACACAGTAATGTGATCCCCATAAAGTACTTTTCATACATAGTTTTTAAAGCATTTTACAAAACAAGGCACTTCTGTTGTCTGCATTTATGGATGGACAAAATTATACATAAGAGCACAGGAAAGTGATTTGCACAATGCTCTCCATCAGTTCAGTGGCAAGGACAGGAACCAAACCTGGGACTCTGCCAGTACTCAGTTAGTCTTTAACATACAACTGATATTGGTGGCCATTTTCAACTTAAGCACCTGACCGAGGGGTGGGCAAAATGTGGCCTGCCAGGCCATTCTATCTGGCCCACGGGGCCCCTAAAAAATTTAGAAAATTAATATTTATCTGCCCTGGGCTGCCTGTCATGCAGCCTTCGATGGCTTGCCAAAACTCAGTAAGTGGCCCTTTGCCCAAAATAATTGCTCACCCCTGTACTAAAGCCTCTGGGTCCCCAGAAAGTACAAAGCTAAGAATAATTCAGACATTTGATGGAAATATTCAGGGATCTGATTAAATAAATATTTTATTTATGTATTTATTTTAGTACATAGTGAAAAGTGACCACACAACAATAAGAGTCACTGAAAGTTACTTTAAGATATTTATATAGTCAATGTAGGGACAAAGGACACTTTACTTAAAGCCCAACACCTAGAGAATAATGAACTATTCTGTTGGTGTTTTCTTCATTGCTTCTGTGCAATAGCCTTTCTAAATCACATTTGTTTAGTCCATGTTAAGAACATGCAACGTTCCAGGTGGAGGGTTCTTTTGTGACTGTGTGGATTTCTGTACATACTTGTTCCATTGGAGCTATTGGTAGTTGTGTTCCAGATTATTTGTACATTATCCTGAAGACCTTATCTATATTATCTTTTCCCTTAACATCTCTCCTGTTTACATTAGCAGCAGTATAACACCACCGTGGGAGTACTTCTCTAGACCTGACATTGTTATTGTATCACAGTGCTGTCAAATCCCACTCGCTATGGGCATTTATACATGTGCACCAGGGAAGGGAGGAGGAGGGGGCAGAGCAGCTTTAATTAGAGCGACTCCAAGAACCACTCTTATTAAAGCACCTGGAGCGTTGTGTGTGCCAGTGTCCCCATGCTGAAAAATGGCAGCAGGCACCTCCTAGATCCTGTTATAGTGAGAGAGTTCCTAAAACAAAATAGTGTAGACGTAGCTTTTCCACGCACGGACTTGTAAGTATTGTTAATGTCTTTCCAGAGCCAGCACAGATAGTAGAAACTGAACATGTACAGCCTGTTCATTGCTTTAGATGCTTAAAATTAATAAGCCCAGGCAAATAGAAATAAGAACATTAATAATTAAGTTGTCAGTGTGCGTCTGCAATGGAGTATTATCTTCCTAATCAGCTACAAACTAAAAGGCTAACATCAGCTCCTGGGGTATTTTTCTCTTCCATTTTAAAGGAAGACTGCCTTAACAGCAGGATTTACAAGAAGCAGGGATAATAGAGCCAAATAGAGAATTTATATTGGGCTTTGATAGGTTCTTTGGCCTGTGGAAGAAAGAAAATATCTACCCAGGTTGAATTACTATGACTGAGAAAAATATACCGTATTTCTTGCCTGCTGAGTGCTGTTGTCCATTTATATCCTGTTCTCAAGTGAATACAAATATCCTTGACAATCAAGTATTGTGCGATTCCTGCCAAATGCTCTCAAATATTAAAATACCACTTACTAAAAGCATGCCCAATATTCTTGTCCGAATTATGAGATCATAGATAACCACTATATTTTACAATTCCATTAATGCATGGAGAGGATCAGTTAGTAGAATAAGTTATCAGCTCTGCTATTAAAGTAAGAGTAACCTCGTTTAATTTTTGGGGAAATTAAGTTTTCCCAAAACCCAAGACATTTTATGTGGGAACTGCACTAAGATTAACTAACCTCTGCTTTAATCAATGTGTGTGGTGAGATTGAAGCAGCAGTTTCACTGTTAAGTGCACTCTCACGTTGCATCTCATCTATAACAAGATCACTTGAAAGAGATGTTTTAAGTTCCATATTCCTTTTGAGGTTTTCTTTACTGTCCTCATATTCTATTTTCCCTACCTTTTTATGTACAAGTTGACAATGATATTAGGAATCAAGAGAACATTATGGCTCATGGCAATAGGATAAGGAGCATTTTTCCCTGTAGGTTCCATTCAAATCTAAAGTCAGCAAAGGGCAGTGAACAAAGGTTTTTGGGTGAGCTATATGAAATGGGATGGTGATCTGGCTGAGCTGTTCGCCACACCATGAAAATCACATCAACTTAAGGCATTGCATAATGATATAAAATGGCTCTTCAGCAGCCCTCAGAACTCTTTGACAATAATTAAAACACAAAGCCAATTTAAAAATATATACAATTTCCCCTGCAAACAAATCCAAACTGAAATACTCTTTCCTTCCAAATAGCTTCCCTATTCCAGAACAAAGCATTTGGGACTGATGTTAATCATATGATTTACAGCTCCTGTATGGTATTTAGCTGCTACAGGGGTGAAAGCAGGGTAAGACCCGTCATATGCGAACAAACACCCCCTTTCTCTAGTCTTTGTCTTTGTTTACTAACTGAACATTTTTAGGCTGGGAATCTCTCTTGCTCCGTGTAATAGAATAGCTGGCACAATAGGGCCTTGATCTCAGTTACGGCCTCTAGGGTCTGTTGTAAAAATTAAAAATCAATGCACAAAGACTGTGTTGCCTTAGACATGTCAGTACAAATATTCCTGCCAGAGGCGTGAAATGTTCTGTCCCTGAGTTAAATTCTTACTAGGCCTCCTTAGGTGCGTCCAGATGAGTGCAGATGTTTGTTTCCCCAGGGACAAGTAGTAGCAGTACACCTTGTGCCACTGCGACTTGTCCCTGGGGAACTCCTGTGCCACGCGCACTCTGGCATGCGGGAGGTTACTGTGGGTGGGTTAGGGAAGTCTGGGGCCAGCAACTGTGCTAGCCCCAGCAGCCTTACCCAGGGTCCTGTGGGCTTCCCCAGGTTGCAGCTGCAGCAGGAAGCCTGGCTAGCAGCTGGAGCATGGCTCCAGCCAGCCAGTTTTGGATGGTGCATGCTGCTGCCACATGTGCCACCCCACTTTTTTTCGGCATCAGTTTTTTTTTTTTGACCCTGGGATCTACTCATCTGGACACAGCCCTTTGGGCCACATCATTGCTTCAGGACAGAGCCACACAGATTACTTGGCAAGGCATAAATCCCTGTGCTCTATGCCTATGTTTTTCTGCTTTGGTAGGGTAAAGGGGCAGCTAATGACTTGTGCCTCTGAGGAATGGGAAGAATGTCTCAAGGTGAGATAGGCAGACAAAACTCTTGGGGCAGAGGCAGTATCTTTTATTAGACCAACTAGATAGTTGCAAAAAAAAGATGGCTTGTTAAGAAAGAGGTGGCATTAGCCATCTGACCTGAGATTAATTAGATGCTGCTGAGATGATGGGTTGATACCAGGGATCTAGTAGTAGCTGGCAGGCCATCAGGTCTTCAGCTATAAGTCCAGGATGTTAGTCAGTGAAAGAATGAGACCTGCAGGGATTTGGAGGAGTGGTCTGTTGTTGATCAGGCTTCAGGACTTAGAAGAGTGTTTCCTAGCTCACTGAGGAAATATATGTTCTGTATATATGAACTTTCTGAAAAAGCAGGCTCTGATGTATGCATTTGATTTGTGTTGGACTGTTTTGGTCTTGAAAAAATGAACCTAGTCCTTTAAGACAAAGGCACATTCTGCTGCTGTTTAGAATTTTAGCTAGTTTAGTTAGTTTTAAAATACAATCGTGATTAGTAGTGCGATTAAAAAAATTAGTTGCAATTAATCACAATTTTAATAGCACAGCTAAACATTCAAAATTATGCACAGAAAAACTCAAAATTATGCAAAACTACGCTGGTACTTTGTATGGTTGGGGTCTGGGTGTGAGGTGTGTGCACGTGCGGGGAATTTGTGAAGGTGTGCGGGCTGTGGGTGTGTGTGAAGTTTGAAGCCGGGAGAAAGCGGTTGCCAGCAGGGGGGTCTGGAGCCTGGGGAGGGGGGAACCTGGCAGGATGCCCAATCTGAGTGGGGTCTCCATGAAGCTGTCTCAGGCCTGGGGCACACCCCCAGCCCAAGTTTGGCCCCGTGGACGGTGGGCTTACCCTGTTCTTACCCAGCAGCCGCAGGGATTCCGGGCTGGGGGCAGGTTCTCTGGCCCTGGCCCCGGCCTGAACTTCCCTGTTTATTTGTGGGGAGGTATGTGACATAACTCAAATATGCAGAAGCAGAGGAATTATTGCTATAGAGTGCATACAGAAATGTGTAATCTGTGAGAGAAACAAAATCAGTGCACATGGAAAAATGAAGGGGACAGAGTATCTATATTCTCAGTTACCTGCACCTATGGTTTCCTTGTAATAATTTATAAGGAAATCTCAGGTTGTAGAGAATAAGCATTTAGACTGAAAGAACAACTTAGGTGTTAGATAAATAGGTCA
This sequence comes from Alligator sinensis, assembly GCF_000455745.1. Taxonomy (NCBI): domain Eukaryota; kingdom Metazoa; phylum Chordata; order Crocodylia; family Alligatoridae; genus Alligator; species Alligator sinensis. The sequence goes on from NW_005842017.1 coordinate 1,338,596, forward strand.
AATGCAAAGTCAGATGGGGAAAGGTGAGACTCTTCCTTCACATGGTTCAATTTCAGACAGTTTACAATCTCTACTGTAACCTGCAGTTTTCTTCAATAAAGACATTTTCACGTGATATTATTAAAAAATATCCTTCAGACACCACAATTTGACATAGGCATTGGACATGGAGTGAATGACAAGTTCAGAAATCCTTGCATACAATATTAATGTCATTAGTACAGTTAATATTAATACTGTCATTGGTTATGAAGTGAATGACTTTTTTATATGTAATCTTTTGAAAACTTGCAGGGCATAACATCTTAATTTTAGCTCAGCCATAAGGTTTGATTGGTTTCAGAAGGTCCATAGGAATTATATACAATGTTTTACTTAGTTCCAATAGAACAGGGGTGGACAAACTGTGGCCTGCGGGCTGGATGCAGCCTGCCAGGCCATTCTATCTGGCCCGCGGGGCCCCTAAAACATTTAGAAAATTAATATATATCTGCTTCTGGCTGCCTGTCATGCGGCCCTCGATGGCTTGCCAAAACTCAGTAAGTGGTGCTCCGCCCGATATAATTGCCCACCCCTGCAATAGAATGACATCATTTCTGTTTCATATGCAGCACAGGGGATGAGACTTGCACAAATAGATTATAAACAGCAATGAGAGAGAGGAAGAGCCTAATTAAGAAATGAAATAATATAACAACATTGGGATTTTAAATCTAACTCATTTGGAGTCTATTTTCCTGAACTAAAATGTGAGAGAGACCCTGTAAAATTATGCAAAAATTGATTCTGTACTGTCAAGAGAAAGTAGAATTGCAGATTTTCAAAATCAATACCATCACATGGCTTTGTTTCAGACTCTTCCTGTCCCATTTTCAGAACACTGCTTTGCTAGGCACTAAAAGCCCAATGAATGCTATGAAAACCGGCTTTGTTCTGCATGTGTTCTGTATTTGTCAACTCCTTTCCTTTGCCCATCCAGAAATAGCAAGTAGGAAAGATCTTGGGGGTTTTGTGTTTGCTTGCTAATATTTACATGGTAACTTAGCAAAACAGCCATGTTTATAGTGAAATACCACTTTGTTGCAATATAGTTAAGTTTCCTCTGCCAAATTTTACTCTTCTACAGCATTCAAGCAATGCATGCTCTTATACAAATGGTTTTAGACCTGGAATGAGTGTTTACAGAGATTTTTGTATAAAAACAGATTTAATATCCGTGGTGGTATGACTATTGCCAACATAATTTGTGCCAAATGACTCATCTAGCTGGCCTGATGCCCCCCTGAATTAGAATTCAGACTTCAAAATGAGAGTGAGGCCAATAATGAATGTATTTTGTATTTATCTGGCCCTTGAACTTATATAGAATAGTCTTGTGCTTGTCTGAAGCTTGCAATCATGTGCCTTGAGGAACAGTTTATTAACTAAGGTATTTCAGTTGCTCCAGTTAAGCAGCAGAAGGGTTTTTTTAGAGGTTATGTTTAAAGAAAAAGTTTTTACCCTCTCCAGGCTGTGAAGGGACACTAGTCTGACTTTACCACATAGTATCTATGATACTAAACTTAAAAAAAATGGCAGAGAGTATCTGAGCTAAAAGTTGCTTTTAGCAAGGGTCTTTGCTGCTGTTTCTGTTTTACAGCACTTTGAATCCTTTTCTGTTGTGCATTTTTTATGCTTCTCTACAAATGGCCCTTGTGGCCTCATTCAAATTTGGACCTCACTGTAGTGGGTTCTCAGGTTATATAATACCAAAATCTTTATTTTCCTGGGCCAGCTTGCCCCACAGGACACAACATCAACCATAAACCCATGAACCAACAGATGCATGAACCATAAAGGGTTCACCCTCTCTTCCTCAACCCTGAAAGAGTTTTCTGGCTCATTGCTATAGCCTTCCCCTTCTCTCCAGCTCTATTCCCTAGGAGCTTTTAAATTCCTCCAGGCCAGCCAATTATCTTCCTCAGCTGGCCCAGTTCTCCTAAGCAGGCCTGCAATCATTTGCTCACTGCCTGCAGCTGGGCTGCAGCTCCTGAGCCATTCAGCCTGCTACACACCAATTTACAGCTCCCACCCACTGGAAAAGAAAGTTCATATTGTTGGCTGCTTGGATTGTAATGGAGGTATCAATGCCAGTTGCCACATATTACATACAACCCAGGCTAAGCGCTATATTGCAATGTGAAGGTGATAGACATCACAGCCAATTACTCTTAAAGGGAAACAGCATTTATAATTTCTGCCAATGGGACATAAAACAAACTACTTGCACATGCATGGTGATGTTAAAGCAACTGTGACAGGGTAACCTAAAAAACCTGTATCTCCAAGTCCTTTGGTTCAGGAAGGTGCTTAGATATCTTAGTAATCATGTTAAGATTACTTAGATATCTTAGTAATCATGTTAAGATTACTGAGATACCTAAGTATCTAAGAGGTAAAATTAAGTAAATGCTGGAATCAGGGCTTAAATTATCTCACAGATGCAGTATCTATCTTACATTATCTCACAGTGACACGAGGGGCAACAGGTACACCAGCCCCAGGTTCTGACCCCATGGGGGAGAAGGTGGAGGGCAAAAAAATACAAGCAGCTGAACTACTGGACCAGCCACTGTCATGATCCTGGCAGCACAGCCACCCTGCTCTGCCCATGCACTGCTGTACCCACTGTGCTCAGGTGTCATGTTACCCTTTTGTACAGAGGAGTCAAATGGTTAGAGTCAACCCATTAAGCTAAACAGGTTCAAATGGTCAAATTAAGTGTTAATATGAGCTATATACAGCCAAATAGAAGAGAATCCTGAGCAGAACAACAACAATAAAACACTGATGCCCAACTTTCCAGTCCTGTAGGCCAGATGTCCTGCGGACTGATGCTGTACAGATTCTGCGTGGGACCTGACCTCTATATGGCTGGGAGGCAGTGTCCAGCAGCGGGGACAGCTTACCCAGCAAGGTGGAGATTGAGACACGTCCTGATCTCCATATGGCTGAGAGGCAGCTGCCTGGCAGCCAGGACAACTCTCCCCACCCTGCGGAGATCAGGACAGGTCCCAATCTCCACATGGCTGACAGGCAGCAGTCCTGTCAAGCGGGGACAGTTCTCCCTGCCCCCTGTGACCTCTTGTTGGCTAGGTTGGAGCAATTTGCTTCCAATAAGCATCTACATGTGTGCTTCAGTGCATTAGTTTAATGCGCCAATTTCTAGTACCTGTATCTACAAGTATTAGAAAGTGGTGCATTAGACTAATCTACTGCACAGTAATTGCTATGCACATGTAGACGATGATGCTTTACTGTGCATTTGCTTAGTTTAATGCATAGTAAAGCATCTTGTGTAGATGCACCTAGGGAGGGTGATGAACCACGGGAACAATCCCAAGCAAAGTAGTGGATTTTCCATCTCTTGGTATCTTCATATTGACTGGGAGCAGTTCTGAAAATTGTGCTGTAGTAAGATGCAAACCACTGGGAACCTGGGGGGTAATCGAGTGAAAATTTGTGAGGTTTTGATATGCTAAGAGATCAGCTTAGATATTGAATAGTCCATTTTGGTCTTTGCCGTTGATTTCAGTGAGTATAAGATCAACTCTTGCTAGCTTTATTCAGGTCAACACTTTCACATTCTGTATTCAGTTTTAACTTAACAACTCCAAACCTAAATATTTTGCCAGCAGAGACTTCGTTGTTATCATGGTGGCACTTGGGTACTAATAGGTGATAATATAAGAACATAGATGAATAGATTAAATAGTAGTTGCAACTGAATTTTTTCAGCTTCAGCAAGATCAGTTGTTGCTGAAGAGATTTGGATCTCTTTTCAAGCTCAGTTGCTCTGCTAAAAGGGTTTGTTTTGAAAATTGTAAATGGCAGGCAAAAAGCAGCTGCAAGTGAATGAATTCACTTTATTCACCATTAAAAAAGCAAGCAAACAAGCAGAGGCAGCAGTATTTGATATATCTGTTAACTAGATAAATTCAGAGAGGCAACAATAGAAGCATTATACTGAAATGTAACAGAAACATATCACAGCACATTTCCTAGGAAATCAAGAGTAACAGTGATGTCCAGTACACTTATGGAAATAGCCTTGTTTTCATTTAAAACCTATGTAGAATTGCAACCTGTCTTTCCATAATACTCCGTTACTACCTGCTACAAAGGAAGGCAAAAACCCCCACAATCCATACCAATCTGACCATGGGGTCAAAATTCCTTCCTGATACCAAATATAGTGATCGGTCTGACCTGGAGCAGAGGGGCAAGTCCCCCTAGCCAGGAACCTCTGGGTTTAAGTCCCAGCAGGAGCTTTGGCACACCCCAGGCAAAATCCCCAGCCTTGGCTGCAGCCAACACCCAGAGCCTCTGAGGAAGGCTTAAAAAAAATGCCTGATACATGTACAATCTGCTATGCACAACCTTGAGGCAGGGATTATCTTTTTCTTATGGGTTTGAACAGTATCTAGTACAACAAGGTCCTGTTCCTCAACTAGGGATGCTAGGCATTACTTCAATATAAACAAACTCATTAAAAATTGTAGCAATTTTCTGTTGCAGGGGTTGTCAACTGGGGGTATATGTACCCCCAGGGTACTTGGGAAGGCCCTAGGGGGTATGCGCGGGCAGGTGGGGACAGAGTGCCACCACCCTGCACCACCACCTCCAAGGAGCAGGGACGGGGTGGGGCAAGGGCAGCAGCACCCCTCTGTGGGCCACACAGGCGCCTCCCAGCCGGCCGGCCATACACAGAAGCAGGGGAGAGGGAAAGCTCATGCAGCAGAGCTCCGCCGCTGCCCGGCCCCGCCCCCCCCCCGCTTTACATCTGGCTGCTGGGGGTACACCCATTAAAACAGGTTGAAAACCCCTGTTCTGTTGTATTCACAGCACTGAAAAAGGAAGTAATGAATTCTCCTCTCCAGGAAGGGAAGCTTTTGGGTGACTTGTGGTTCCTAATATTTTGATTTCTCTTCCAGCGTAGAGAATGATAAGAGAGAAAATTATACACAGGGTTACTAGACCCATCTGTGTTGGCAAGTAGTCTTCCCTGTTGACATCCTGGCCAGGTAATCCCCATAGGGTTTCATGTATTTGGAAGCAGGGTCTTCATGCCTGGCAAGGAAGGGGACTGTGCTCCATATTTATGCCCATTTTCCCATGTTCCATACAGGTGAACTTTTCTAAGTCCTAAATCCATTGAATGTGATAAAATAGTCCATGATACAATAGTACAGTGCTCACTCTCAAAGTGAAAGAGTGAACAGGTAAATGATGAGTGGCCTGGGTCATATTAGGGGAAAGTAATCTTCTCTAAGCCTTAAGGGAGATCATCTGAGAAGGAAAAAAATTGGTTTACTAGTAAAGTTGTCTTTGGAGAAAATATGTTAACAGGTTAGATCAAGTTATTTCACATCCAGGAATTGTCACTAGTGGGACTTTATTAACAGAGTACAAAATAAGATGGGGAAGGGGAAAGAG
>NW_005842017.1:1344080-1349408 GCF_000455745.1 Alligator sinensis
GTTTCTGTTTAATTAGTTACTATTTCCTGTCAACAATATATCAGGTTAGGACTGCCCTGCGTGATCTTTGTTGGCTGATGCCATAATGTCCACCCTACTCGGCTTTTCTAGTGTATGAGGATTTGCTGATGAGTTTATTTCATGGAGCACATGCCCTTCTGGCTTAGAGTACAGAGGCTGTGCCTCAGGAAAAATAATTGTGATAGGTCTGTATGAAGCCAATGTTTTTCCAATGCTGCAACTAACAAAATCGAGAATGAAAAAATATTCCGTCTTGACTGGCAGACAGAGATGTCAGTTCTAAACAATGGTGATATAGTGCATCTCTAAAATATGTAACCACAAATTAAGCTGTCCAGACCCTGGCATCTTCAGCTATACCAGTTCATCAGACTAAATGATGCAATAGTGAGTGTCAGAGCAAGCACCACAAGCTGCCTCATCTCACCCATACCTGGATCTCAGCCCAATCAACCATTGTAGGAAGAATCTCACAGGTTGTGGCATAAGGCATGTTTGGAGATGAAACCTGGTATTTCAGCTGCACTGGAAAACTGGTATCCTTCCTCTACAAGGATGTGTAATAGTCCACACAAAAAGATTCTTCACTCCCTTTGGTAGACAGCTGGATGAAAGAGGATGGCTGGTCTACAATGTAGATTGAACCCTCAAGACAGGCTTGGTGATCTCCACAGCAATAGATCCATTCAAACAGGGGAACAAATGCCATGCCTTCTCTAAGAGTCGGTCAGCTTTGATCAGCAAGGTTCTGTAGGTGACATGACCTGGAGGTGCCACAGATTGGTGGGGAGAGGAGAGATTTGGGGTTAAGTATTGGTTTTAAATAGAATGTAAACATCTCCCAGACTGTCTGTCATGAGGCCTTTGGTTCAAGGGGCTCAGATAACGTGAAGGGGGAGATTTCCATGTTGTTTGGGAATGTATGCATGTTTGAAGCAAGTGAAATGCCATGCACACTTGCTCCTTCTCTCCTTGGACTAGGAGTAGGCATTTAAGGTTTTCCATGTCTTGCTAGTCTCATCCTGCTGACCCAGTAATAAACATGTTTGTTCTTGTCAAACTGATAGAGCAATTAACATCTGCTGTACAACTCATCCATAACAGAACATTCTTCTTCACTTTACAGTTAGACTAACAAAAGGAAACTCAAGGGAACAGGTTGAGCCAGAAACTGCTTTTAACTAATTTTTGCATCTGACTCCATTTCTAGTTGATGATGTCTCTTTAATATAAATAAAAGATGTCCAGAAAGCACTTTTTTTCTTGGTTCCCTGGAAGACAGAGATTTTGCTAATGCCATGCAAGTAGGAGTGTATGAAGCTTGGCACCCTGCCCTTGTGCAGCTGGGTAATAACAATGGGCAATGGCTGTTCTAAATTTTACAGCCCACAAGTGAAAGGGAGTGAGAAAAACATGCATATAGGATTAAGTGAAATATTTAAGTCACCCTTTTACTTTGTTCTTCACACGGGGTGCTTTTACTCTCTTCCAAGCTAGCATTACATATTTGGGACTCTAGCTAGGGATTAGGAATATAAAACAGGAAGGGACCTTGTGGGTAATCCAACACAGTCTCTTGTTATTGCAGGCAATCATGTTACATAATTTCTTTAATAAATATATCAAGCTTAACCTTAAAATCAGTTAGGTTTCTTGTATCCATTACTCCAGCTGGAAGGCCGTTTGACAGTTTCAGTCTTCTGATGGTTAGAAACCTTCTGCCAGTTCCCAAACTACATTTATTAATGGCCAGTTTATAAGAATTTATGCTTGTATCAATATTCTTCTTTATCTTAAGTAATTCTTTTCTTTTTCTTACTTATAGAGTACAATCAAATCCCCTTCCAGCCTTTGTTTTGCCAGGCTAAACATATCTGATGGGCTCTCTCTTTCTCTGGTCATCCTAATAGGCCTTTTCTGCACCTGATCCAGTTTGATTTCATATTTCTTGAACCTGGGTGAGCAAATTGTACATGCTATTCCTGATGAGGTTTTGCCGATGCTTGTTCAATTGAATTAATGCTTCCTTATTGGTACTGGACTACTTCTGATACATCCTAGAATCTTATTTGCTTTTTTATGGCCATATCACATGGGTAGCTCATAATTATCCCTTGGCTGAGGCATCCATATACTTCTTCCCTGTCATTTTCAAATGAGAAACTCCCAAAATTTATTGTTATCCTAAATGCTTGAGTTGGGGTTTGAGAGGTTAAGTTTCATTCTGTTTTTATTTCCCCAGTCCTAAAGGTCATCCAGTTCTTCCTGTGTGATATTCTGATGTATATTAACAATGACTTTGAATTTTATGTTGACAGCAAATTTCACCAGTGCACCCCTGCATCTTTGATCCATGCCATTAATGAAAATATTAAATGAGATTAGTGCCAAGACTAATTTTTGATGCATTCTACTAATAATCTATTTGCATTCCCTTTTTCCCCTCCCTCCAGTTCTTTGCCCACCTTATCGGTCTTTTATGCACTTCTATCTTCTCCAGCTTTGCTAAATACTTCTCCATGTAGCACAGTAACAAATCCAAAAAGATTGGAACTACCTTATTCCCCTTGCCTAGAAATTAATCTCTTATCAAAATAAGATATCAGGTTAGTATAGTATGATCTACCTTTGGATCAAACATCTTCCCTTATGTTTAGACGCGTTCAGTAAGATGAAGTAACAAATACTGCAGTCACCTGAATACAACACATTGAGATCAAGTTAAATTTTTACATTGAAAACAGTCAGTTTTGGGGTATGTTTTCTTTGATAATTAGTAAAATGCTTTAACTAGAAAGTAGTTATTCATACATACTTAACTGAGAGGAGTTCTGAGAGGAGATAGGACAAAAGAAAGAAGGGAAGCTAGTGACAGGTAAATGGTAAGTAAGAGAGGTAATAACTCACAAAGGTCAATTTGCCTAGACATCCAAATGCTTCTCCAAACTCATTTGAATTTATTTTCATTTAAAATCTTTTTGACAGTCTTTCATAAAAGACTGATACAGCAATGGCTTCACTGCTTCTGGTTTAGAAAATAGCCTACTCAATGCTGTGCAGCTTGCCAGAGGGTGCGGCTCTAGAGCATTAAAAGTTTACCATATAGACACGGCCTAAGATGGATGGAATCAGTCTGCAGAGAGAGTCTTTCTCAGGGGGTTATTTTTTTCTGGTCTGGCAAAAGCAGAAAGCTCAGAGATTAATGAAGTGTACATATGGTTTTGTATATATGTATGTTTGTAAATACAAAGGAATATATGGGTACATGTATAGAACAACCTTTTCAAATGAAAAAAGAAAGAAAAGTAGTTTGAGTTTGAATTTTGGGTACAGGTCCAGCTGTTGTCTTAACCTGAACCCACTGACATACCTAAAATATCTCATTTTGATTTTAATGCTCCTCAATCTGAAGAATGTCCCATAGTATAGCATGCCTACAAACTCAATACTGCTGTTAGAGAGAACCAGTAATAACTATTCCAAAAGGAATATGCTTTTACTTATAGTCCTAAACATCCTGTCACAGACAAACAGCAAATACATTCTATTATGGCTAGCTAAATCCTTCTCATTTTTTTTTAAACAATATGAATTGAGAACATTCTTGTTAGGAATTTTTTAGGGTTTTTTAAAAGCTGATCGTCCACTTTTTTTTACAACAGAGCTTTCTTTCTTTGGTACCAGTGTATCAGTTAGCAGCTCCCACAGCAAACTGATGTGGGATAACAACTTGCTGAATGCACCCTTGTGAGCATTGCTACTTATTCCAGGAAATCAGGTCCAAGAATCAGCTGCCTCCTTCCCACCCCCGCCCCCTCTTCAGGTTCTCATTGGCTGCTATCCTTCTGCAGAAGCACTGCATCTTAGTGAATGGATCTCCCCACCCCCACAGATGAAATAAGAAGTCTCCCCTTGCTGTCTTAGATCACATTGCTCTGACTCCAGCCCAGTCTACAGGGAAGGAAGGTAAGTAGCAGAAATAACACTAAAAATACTTAGAAAAAAAATGTTTGTACTTACTGGGGGAGGGGTTTCCATGCCAAAGATATTGAAACAGGATTGCTTTTCTTTTTATTGAACTCACTTTTGAATCCAGAGCTGTTGGGAATTCATCAACCGAAGTACTTGAAAGAAAAGCCAAAACATAGTTAGGACACACATTTCATAAGTGTTTGTTAAACCCACAAATTTTTCTAACTATAAGCTGTGCATTGTAGAGCATTCCCATTATAACGTGGGAAAGGAATAAATGAAGAACAAGCATTCTCACTTATGTGGCTGAGACCAATTCACCTACAGTAAAATGTTACAGCTCCTCAGGCAGCTCATGTAACTTGATATAGCTCCATCCAAGTCAACAGAGTGGTGCTGATAAATACCAACAAGGATCTGTGAGCCACAAGACTTTTTACGTGAACATAAAGGTTGCTTCTTATATTTCATATCAAACCCTTCTGTTTAACCTAAAAATATTACAAAGCTTTTTGGACCATATATTCTACAGTGTTCCCCTTTATGTTAAAATCTTTCTCTCAAAGTCAGTCACAGATTTTTCATCATCTATGTAAAATTTGTAAGCAAACTTACAATTTAATATTCATGTGATTTCAGTATAGAAGAAGAGGACTCGTTTATATTTTGTATCTAAAATATTAAATAGTCTATTAGAAGCAAGCGCAGAAAGAAGAGATTAGTGTATTTGCTCATATTACTCCTCATGAAAATAGAAGAGCTTGCCTGATCTCTTGCGGATTGCTCACTTGGAATACTGTCATTCAGTGATTAGCTAAAAAAGATAGATACAACTGCATCTTAGAAAGAAAAGGATGTGACAGATGGAAGCTTGAGAATAAAGATGATTAAAACGTATTCTTTTTATGTTTGGTTCATAATGCTTTGCAAACCCAAAAGCATGCAGGCTAAGAATTATAGCAAACCAGCTGAGCCAAGCTGAAGACTTGTTGATACCGGTAATAAAGAACCATGGCAATACACTCTACAAACCTAGAAGGTTATTGAACATTTTCACACATGCACATGGGTGTGCACATACACACACACACAGACACATTCTATAGTGCAATTTAATTGGTGAGACAAGTTTTTGTGACTTGAGATACTTCTGTGCTATTTTCCACAGAAGGAATGTAGAGTTTGGCTAAGACAATGGTCACACTGTACTACCTTGAAATCCAAACTAAAGAAATGTTGGTTTAGGAAGCTGGACCAAAGTCAGGAAACAGATACTGTTTTGGAAATATACATTATTATCACACATTGGGAAGTATTTTCTTCATATGTTAACTG
>NW_005842017.1:1349439-1360447 GCF_000455745.1 Alligator sinensis
AGAATCTTACTGTGACTAAAGTGAGGTATTGGATAGGGAAATAATGTCAGTCAGTCATTTTTAGTCTTCTCTGCAGACAACTTGTAGTCCACAAAACAGTCTGGGTGGCAAACAGAAAGGTGGCTGTTCTCATGGCATTTCTTGTCTCTAAATTTAAATACCATTAAAAAAAACTTGAAGCTAAAAACCTATTAAATATTTCGCTGCATTTGCAGTAGTTGCCACAAGAATGGTCATGAGTGGGTAGGGAAGGGAGGTGTGCTGTGTGATTCTAAGGAAGTGAAAATGTAGCCCCAAGGACAACCTTGTTAAACCATAGTCTTTGTGAGAATGATTGAGAATCACCAGAATCTTATTGCAAACATTTATAGTGGGGTTTCTTGGATTAATAGACATACTCTCTAGAACACGAGCTACCTTGATATCTATCTGTCACCCAGCCATGCATTTGGTCCAATAAAAGATATCGCTCACAAAAATCCTTGCCTCTTGTATAAATTCTCAATTATTATGGCTACAACATCACTTCAACTCCACCCTTGAAATCTAGCAGTTTGTCAGTTGCAAGCAGAGTTAGCTTTGAGGGTAGGTGATATGGGAGACTGCCCAAGGCGCCATGGTCAGGAGGGTGCCGTACACACATACAACAGTGCTCTACCCCCATCCCACCTCACTGGTTTCTGCCCCCTCCCCACCTGCAGCTGCTGCTCAGGATGAGCCAGGCTGGGTAGTGTGGGCAGTTGCAGGAGCACGTTCTCTGCCCCCCATGATGGGGCTGGGGAGATGCACGCAGTGCTGGGGACTGAACTAGGGACAAGGCCACCTGCCCAGGCAACCATGCTCCCCCCTTCCTTTCCTGCTTCCCACCCCACCTGGCTGGGGCTGCTGTGCAGCTGTGCCGGCAATGTCATGATCGCTTTTGGCCTCAGCAGCAGCTTGATATGGGCACTCGGGCAGCAGTGGCCTGAGCTGACAGCTGGTGGATGGCTGCAGAATGGTGGCCAGGGACAGGGATAAACTGGGGACAGGTCCACTGGGCAGCTGCACACCCCTAGCCCCTTCACCCCTGCCCTCTGCTGCTCTACCTCACCACCTGCCTCTGCCTGTAGCACCACCACTGACTTGGTGGGGGAGCTTGGGGGGGTTGCCATTTTCCTTAAGGCTGGCTCTGGTTGCAAGTAGCTTTATTGACACACTGTTTCTCAATAAATGTTTTTTGCTAGATCCTAGATCTGGTCCGATCTTTCCTTCTGCCTCAGCTGATACAAATCGTTATATCTCCATTATGACTGAGGATCTGCCCCAAGACATCTGGGAGAATTGCTTTCCCTGTCACTGGTTATAGCTTTCTTGCTCTTATTTATTTATAGTACTCTTCCAAGCACGGTACAGAACTTATGCTCATATTTTGGGACAGCCTGGGAACTCTTAAGGCTAATAGCAAATATTCCTCTTCTGTTCTTACTTCAGCTGAAAGAATGAAGATTAGCAACAAGGCATTCTGTGTTGTCACTTTATTTTGTTTTGTTTTTTAATGTTGGAACTGACATCTGCCCCCTTTGGTTATTTACTCAGTAACATTCCCCTTGGTTTTGTTAGTGAAATCTATGTTAAAACTACTGAAAAAGCAGATCATTTAGTATTGGTGGATATTTCCAGATACAAAATAGTTTTATACTGAGTTCATTTTAGAAATATACAAATTGTATACAAAGATATCAACCTCAAGCAAGGTTTAAGGGCGAGAATAATAATAATTTATGTATTTATTAGATATATATTCTACCCTCCCCAAAGAAGGCTTAGGGTGGGCTTACAATAAAAGGCAAAGCAAATGACCTAATTTTAGTCTACCTCCATTGAAAATCAGTGTCTTTATATATGGCCTGCTGATCATTAAATTTTTTCCCCATTATTTTCTGGAATGTTGATCTGAAGTATGATCTAAGTCCAGTCACATCTGTTGGCATCTTGGAAACTGACTTCAGTGAGCTTTGGATCTCATCATCACTGAATAGCATTGTCAAAGGGTTTATTGCTGCATTCAGAAAGCAGGAAAAAAAATTTTAAAACTGGTGTAAACTAACTTATTTTCCCCTCCTTTATCTTCAGGAAGGTCACACAGTTAAAATGTCTGATCTGGAAAAGGCCATGATTGCCATCATTGAAGCTTTTCACCAGTATTCAGGAAAAGAGGGAGACAAACACAAGCTGAAGAAATCTGAATTAAAAGAGCTCATTAACAATGAACTCCCTCATTTTTTAGGCGTGAGTATTCCCTTTTGAACAAAGAATTGCCCTTTTCCCTGTTGTGAATCAAATGTCAAGATGCCTGATGGCACTGCCATGCTGAATATGTTTGCAGTGGCCTTTCTCAGCTCCCATGATGTTTGCTAAAATATCTCTGGGTAGTAGGCCGTTTCCCCTGGAGATGGGAACAGTACATATACTCAGGCTGCGACTGAAAAAAGGACTTAGTGCAGTGGGCTGGTTCCAGTATTTTAGTCTTTTGTACTATGTTGTGTTTCCTGGGAGTAGGAAAGAGACCCTGTAATTCTTACTGGATACCTATGGGATGGGCAATAAAGAGAGGATACCTCATTCAAAAAGCAGTGTGTTTTCCCTGTGGAAGCCATTTGTGTCTCTTTCATGACTATTAATCTATTTTAGGTATTTCCAAGGCACTTGGCACTGGTAGGCCAGATAGTGCCCCTTGATAAGTACATCCAGAGGAAGGCACAAGGAATCAGTCTCCATTCCTGCAGCTGAACTAGGAATGGGGACCAGAAATTACTCCTGAGTGCCCCAAAGGTCACCATTGTTCAACATTAGCCTGGTGCAGAGTATTTCTCTGCCATTCTTCACCTATTAGGAAGCTTAGGATAAGACTGTGCAGCTGGGTGAGATGAGGAGATTTAGGATGAGAGTGGTGCAAGTCTACGTTGCCCCAGCTCAGGTGTGCCATTTAGTCCTTTGTATCTAAGGACTGTGATGGTAGGTGGTTATGGAAGAGGAGAGAGGACAAAGGCACTCACAAAAATACACATACTGCTGTTGCTCAAAGTATGTATTTATAAATGCAGGAGCCTCATTTGTGAGCTCAGAATGTTACTTTGTTCCTTGCAAAGGAACACTTCAGAGAGTGGGATTGAAATCTGGCTCAGCAAACATTGCCTTTTGATCCATTCTGAGATTACTTTAAAAAGCTTGATATATTTGGAGTCAAAACTGATCCTAGAGATATTTCTTTATTTTTTGGATTATTACAGTAGCTCCTAGAAGATCCAGCCAAGATCAGGACCCCTGTTTCTGACAAAGCTGCTGAAGTTCAATGAGACTAAGTATACTGGTACAAGTAGATACTGAGTCCCTGTTTCTGGCCTGAAGAGCTTGCAGTCTACATTAACAGCATAAAGGCAGGAATTATTATTGTACACATATCATGGATGGAGACCTGAGACATAGAGATTACCTCTTCAATTACCTCTTCAAGATGGTGTGGGAAGTCAGTATGGCAGAACCAGGAACTAAACATAAATTCTGAGTCCCAGTTTAATGCTTGAATCAAAGACTACAATTGTTCCCCTTTGCTGTTTTTTATTAACCTCCAAAAATTTCTGACAAAGCTGCTGAAGTTCAATGAGACTAAGTATACTGGTACACCCAAGCTGCACAAAGAAGCATTGGACTTGTCCAGCCACTAGTATTTATATGTACAAATGCTTCTTTTGTTCAACAGAAAGTCTGTAATGTTTTTGCTTCCCTGTTCCTGGGCCAGTTCCCAGCACAGATTAGAGCATCTTGACAGGTGTTCCAATTTGTACGGACTCCCAGAAGCCCTGCAGGGAAGTTTCAGCTCTTGGGCATTGCCATGGTTAAGGGATACTCTGGCCCTGCTCCCTGTGCTGAGGGCTGAAGTAGGAACTGCTACAATGACTTTATACCAGGCAGTTATTTCTCTTATGTGGGAGAGGCCTCTACAGGCCAGTTTAGCTAGCTAAAAAGCAGCATTGTATTGGGTCTAGTCCCCTGCTGCTATAGGCAGCTGTATTTTATACTGCTATTCATAAACTGTTCATACTCTTCCTTAACTCTACATAGATTACATAGGTGTAGTATCTCCAGATCAGGGCTAGGAAAGCGTGTACTGGCAGTGTCCATGTTGTAGGTAATACTGGATAGCACAGTATTACCAAGCAGTAGTAAATAGCTAAATAATCAGGTGTACTGCAGGGGTGTAACTGAAGGCATTTATGTATGATCTTTTGTAAGACTCTCGGTAAGATGCTCCAAAACTCAACTGGAAAATTAGAAGGACAAGGAAAATACCCTGGGATTTTGAAATCAAGTCACTGTTAAAAACTGAAAGCAGCAAGGAAGTTTTCTGACCCACAGCAGGGAAAATTAAAAGGTGCTGCATGTTTCCCAAGTTAGTTTCCTTTTTTGGAAGAAACTTAAAAAGTTTTCAGATTTAAGAAAATACATTTTAAGTGGATGTGACTTCCAGACTTCATTCACAGCAGTGGTTCTCAACCTTTTCAAACCAAGACACCCCTTGGAAAATGCCAGCTCTTAGTTTTCACTTGATCTTTGACTACAGAAAAATAATAGGGTAATTCTTTTGTTGTTGCAAAGAACTGAGAAAGATCACAGCAGGTCTGAACACTTTTAACATTATAGATTCCTGTTTAAAATCTCTGAGTTTATCTTGTGAATGATGTTTGCATTCCTAACAATGCTAACATTGAGTGGCACCCTAAGGCACCCTTGAAAGGATCTCAAGGCACCCAAGAGTACCCCAGCATCCTGGCAGAGAGTCACTGATCTAGAGATTTGACAAAAGCTCAAGACCAGAGGTAGTTTTTTTTGGACGGTATATTCTTGTAATAAAAATACTCTGATGGAGGGGGACTTGGTACTAACTATGTCAGGACCAAATCATATTCCATGTATCTACAGTTACACCCACTCTGTATTTTTCTGCCTTCTGTTTGAGCTAATTTTTCCTTAAGGCAGCTCTCTTCTCATACTGAGTTACAGCCAGATTCTTGTGTGCATGTTGATCACTTTCAAAGGAAACAAGCTTCTTTTTTGCTGTTACAAAGTTTCCAGTCAGATTACCTTTAAATGCCCACCTTAATCCATTAATGGAAAAACAAACAGGTCAGTGGTGTTATGTGTTCATTATCACAGTAAACAACTCGTGTTTGGTTACTAGTTCATGTGGGACTCTGGTAACAGGGAGACTTATAAAAGCAATCATGGATCCCTGCCAGTGCTTGGAAACCAACATGAGCAAGCACTGGAAACATGTCTAAATTAAAGAAAGGAAAATACTTTATATGTGTTAGAATAAACATTTAATAAAGAAGCCAGACACCACAGTCAGTTCCATTGGAAACCTACTGGGTAATGTGTATGCTGTAGTGTATTTTAGTTCCATTTGAAAAAAAACCAAAACAGGTTACCAACCAGGTCATCTAAATCTTATTTACAACCCTATCCTTCACCACTTTTAACTAGTTTTCTTTATTTTGACTAGGAAATCAAGGATCAGGAGACAGTGGACAAAGTGATGGAGACGCTGGATTGTGACGGTGATGCAGAATGTGACTTCCAGGAATTTGTAGCCTTCATTGCTATGGTCACCTCAGCTTGTCATGAATTCTTTGAACATGAGTGAATCATCAGAGAAGCAGCCAATAACTTACTGTGTGCTATGTAAAGATAAAAGGGAGAAACAATGTGAATTCTAATTGAGAGAGCCTGAGAGAGCTTTAGGGGCTACTAGGATTTAAAGTCTGCTAGGCCTAAGTAGCTTATTAAGTTAAGTATGCTTTATGAATGGAAACACGTATGTCTCTTTAAAGATTGTTTGCTGATGCCAGCCTAGCTCTCATACAGTATTTGTATGCCTTGCCTATAACTAGAATGCATAGCATCCTCCTGCTATATGGCTAGATAGGTGCACAACTTCAGAGGCAACTAGTTAGATCCTCCAAAGTGTCCACATTTTATTGTAAAAGCAAGAAAAAGGAGATCAACTGGTAGGTGATATAAAGGAACTGGAGAACATAAGTCTGATCCAAAATCCATTGAACAGAATGAAAATACTCCAATGGACTTCAATTAGCTCTGCATCAGGAACAATGTATAATACTAATAAAGTCAAGATAGTAAGTACTACACTGAATAGCTACACAACATTTTTATGAACACTTTTATTTCTTAGGAGCTTATTTACCCATAGGAGCTTATTTACCCATACCAATGTTTTATAAAATGCACACTATACTATGTAACATGCTGGATTTGATATCTTATTCTTACAGCCTCCTTTTTAACTGCCTGTAGAATTAGGAGCTAAAGCAATTCCAGTTTATAGATGTATTGTAATAATGAGGTAGCTAGAAAAATAAAGCCTAGGAATGAAGATACATGTGGACATCTTTTTCAGCATAAAGGTAGGGGTAAAGGAAGGATATATTCAAGTGATGACATTATGTTCACAAAAAGGCAGACCCAACATATAGAATACATATATTATAAACAAAACAATGAAAAAGTCACTTATGTTATTTAGACCACAAGACATTTGGGCACCTGTATATGAGACGGACCTCTGCTCTGATGCATGCTAATTAGTATGCATTGGAGCAGACTTGATTAATAGAGTCTGCTGCGAGACTGCTGGAGCATGCTAATTAGTGCACTCCAACAGTCTTCGCGTCACGGGTATTCAGCATCCCCACGTTTCAAAATTGCAGCAGCAGCACTTGAACTAAAACTCAAATGCTGCGGGCGCTTTAATTAGAGCAAGCTCTCAGAGCCGCTCTAATTAAAGCACTCCCCTCTCCACCTCAGAGTACATGTGTAGATGCCCCTTGTGTCTTGAACTTAATGGAAAATGTGCCTTTCTGTCAAACATTATGTTTTTATATATACCTTACTTAGTTACACCCAATCATTGAGAAGAAACCATTTATTATTATTATTATTTTTATGCTATCTTTATAGCTACCATAAGGAATTTCATGTTAATGATGGGTCTTTTATCCCTGACAGAGATTTAAAGCTGTAATATCCTTTACCTGCTGTAACTCTTCTTACATAAATATATTCCATTGAATCTGTTTGGCCAGAATAAGATGAAAATCTCTGTGGACTATCAAAGACTACTGAGTTTAAATGAACTTTTACTGACTTCATGTAGGATATAAGCAAATTTAGCTCACAAAAACTGGCTACAATTTACCCTTTTCTATTGCTCAACAGTGAGTCAACATTATCCTCAAATTTTGGACTAATGAATACTGAGCAGCAAATTTAAAAAATAAAAGTTGGCAGTGTCAGTTTGAGTTAGCTGGGTCTACGCTGTCTGGACTGTATAGGGCCTTCATTTTCAATCTAGTGTATGTATATGGTTTCTGGGATATGTTTATAGATAATCCTAAAGTTTTGTGTATAAATATAAAGAATGAACACAGAGATGGCCATTTATAAATAATTTTAAACAATTTTATAATTTAAACACTTTCATTTTCATTTAATTTCATTTTACACAATGTCTTAAGTTTTACAAAAAGGAAAGATAACTCTTTCTAGAGCTCCTTCTTTCAACTGTGGAAAAAGAATCATCTAGTAACATCTTTGTAAGAAAGGTACAACCCTGTGTTCAGATTCAGATTAAACAAGCCGACTTACCAAAATATTATGACAACATTTTGAAGTTAAAGCATTTACACCATTATATTTTTCTCATCTTCAAAAGTACTTGGTCCTATATTTTATCAGTTCTTTGTACTGCATGTGTAGTTCCCCATTCTATAACCAAATATGTGCTGGTGGACCTAGTGTTAAGGTACTTTATCATTCCAACAGTTTGAAGTGAAACATCAAAGGGAACTAGTGCTTATCCCATGGTTTTTCTTGGCTCCATTTACAGGGACAGTGGGCTCATTCTCTAGCCAGGGCTTGGCATAATGATGCAGAGAGCTCAGGACAGCAATGAGGCAGGGAAAGGCCTCATTGTCTACTCTGCTCTGCATTGCAGGTCTTCATAGATTGTCTCATGTTAGCCATTTCTTGTGCCTCTTTGGAAAAAGATGGGATGGACAGGAAGCTGATCTGTTCTGCTCTAGATGCATGTTCTTTTATCTACTACTTATCAAAGAGCAGCTGGACAAGCCTCCACCAATCTTTCCATTCAATATTGTTTTAACAGGACAAGCGTAATGCTTAACAGAGAGTGTACTGGCCAACCTTTGCTGCAAAGGTTGATGTGACCTACATGAGGTCTGACTATTCTAATCCAACCTCTAGGATTCTCAGGCAGGTGCATTAAATCAACTGTGAATGGCAGTATTTGCCTTCCATATACCTGGTACATGCAAACACAGTAGGCAAGCTGGGAGTAGAGAGGATGGAGTACTTGAGCCAGGCATCTGGCTTGGGTTTTACTAGGATGAATAGGAGTTTGGTTAAGATGAGCTGACCAAGGCAAGCAAATAAACCCAACAGGCAATGTTCTTGAGTTCTGCCCTGAAAAGAGAGAAAAAACACCACTAGGGACATCTCTGTTTCTACTGGGACCCAAAGCAATGCCTGGCCAAGGCCCACTCAGCCAGCAGCATAACTAGGAATGGGTGGGAGGAGCATCTCCCCCAGTCACCAACTTAAGAGGGGTACCAAAACTACCTACCAGCCTTGGGGAGTCTGCACCCCAACAGCATACCCATGCCAGGAACTCTAAAACTGTCCCTGAATGCTGTAGCTTTAAGAACAACCAGTGGAGCAGGCACAGCATGCATAGAAGCAGTATCTGCTCAGCCAGGACTGTAGGAGTTCCCAGCATAGGCAAGGCTACTGCTGCCCCCTCCCCTCAGACCCATGCACCCTGCCCCCCCACTCCTGGGTCCCATGCTTCTCACGCCTACTCTGAACCTACACACAGCTCATCCCCTGGCTCCTGAAACCAGGTACACCCCCCACCTCCTCTACAAGGTTTGCCCCAGGTACCAACTCTGCTTTGCTTTTTATGCCACCATGATCAACTCAGCACTGAGCTAGCAGAACATTCACTGCAGATGAGGGAAGAGTGGGCAAGCCTGTACAAGGTCTTGAAAAACTTAGTGGTGGCCTTACACTGTTCCTCTTGAAGAAATAAGTGTTGGGGCATGCCAAGTGGGAGTACCCAGGAAGCCCTAACAATTGTTACTGCTGTGGGTGCTGGCCAGAGTCAGGATGTTGCGGAAAGGATATACCTCATGGATTTGCCTCTGCTTCCTTCCTAAATTCACCCTATATGCCGCAGGGCCCAGCTTGGGTTCCAGCAAAATTGCAGCAATTCTATTCAATAGGCTGGAAGTATTTGAAATACCTTTTTTGGAAAATTCTCACTGTTTTTTTGGCACCTCTCTCAGTCCCTCCAGCTTTACTGTAACATAACAAAGATGAAGGGTGCATGTACATGTGCAGGGCAGACATCTCTAAAGGCACTATAACTTTTGAACTTTACTTAAAGTACTTTAGGTACAGTGCCTTAAATCTTAATAGATGTTCCACAGTTTGGTACAAGTTTCATGCCTTGCTGTACTTCTGTATAGTAGGAGCTAGGTTATACCTGGCGGTAGCAATTTGCAATTACGTCTTTGGAAAGCCCCAGTTAAGTAATATGTCATAAAGGTAAACTAGGTAGGCTGAGATACCGCAGTTCACCTTATATTTAAAACCCATATAATGAGGTTTAATTAAGGTGACTTCCACCATTTAAAAAAACAATGTTCTAAAGTTGCATACATGTATACTGTGACAGCTTTAGAATGCTTTAAATAGTGAAAATTGTCATGTGTATAGACACCCAAAGAGTCTGGTTCCCCCATAGTTACTGCTGTAGCTGTGCGCTGCAGGCATGCCTACACTAACCACAAGTAAGGCTGTGCGAAACAGCACTGTTTTGTTTTGACTTCCATTTCGACAGGACAGTGTTTCGTTTTGAGTTTCATTTCGAAAGCACTGTTCTGTTTTATTTCATCAAAACTGTTTCGCTGTTTTGACACTGTTTCGACGTTTTGCCCATAGGCTATAATGGGAAAGCACAAAACTGCCTATAACTTTGTCATTTCTTGCCTGATTCGGATGAAATTTGCAGGGATGGTAGCCCCTTCTGGGCGCATCCACACATGTAAGCACATGAACTTGCAGCAGCTCAAATAGAAGTGGTGCAAATTTTAGCTGGGGCTTTTTGCCTTGGTGCAGGTGCTCGGACACGCACTTTGTTGTGGAGCAAATTTTGCCACTTGGGGCAAAATAGCCCTGCCTGGTACCTCCCAGATCTGCAGCCAGGGGGAGCTAGAGCCTGGGGCCAGCATCTGTGCTGTCCCTAGCAGTATAAAAGCTGCCTTGTCCTGGCCCCATCACTACAAAAAGCTGCCCTGGCAAGTAGCTCAGGGCTACTTGCTCTCAGGAGCTTCTGGGGCCCAGCCAATTGGTACCTGGGGACAACAGGACTGCTGAAACAGCCCTGAGAGTTCTCTGTACCCTTTACCCACTGTAGCAGTCTGGCTGTGACCTGCTGTGAACCTGCCAGACCTAGATGAGGCATCTGCCCCTCTGGGCCAGCTGCCAGCGGGCTGTGGCTGTAGGGTTGGCCTTTGTGCAGCACTACTGCCCTGCCCGGCAATCTGGGTAGCTATCACCCAGAAGATGTTCTGGGTTTGGTGGCCTGCTTTGAACTATCAAAGCATGTCCTCCTGGCTCCAATTACAGCCCCCTAACAGGGGCTACCACCCCTGCCCCCACAGGGCCCACGTGCCCACCCCAGCCCCCTGATTGCTGCCCTGCCTGGCCCCATCTCTTGTCAGATCCTGCAGCCCTCCCAATAGCTGCCCTGCCTGGCCCCCACCCCCCCACTTGTACCTCCAACCCCTGATGGCTGCCCGCCCCAGCCTCCGGCACTTAAAGAAAAAAGCCTCTACTTACCCAGAAGGGACTGTGAGGGCTGACAGGA
>NW_005842017.1:1360518-1362187 GCF_000455745.1 Alligator sinensis
GGCGGGGAGGCAGGGGGTAGGGCCAGGCAAGGAAGGGAGCGGGTGGGGCCAGCAGGGGTCCCCCCCCCTCCTCCAGCCCCCGGCCCCCCTTACCTGCACCGAAGCCCTGCTGCTGGCACAGTGCCAGCCCTGCATGGGCAGGCAGTGTGCTTCAGCACCAGGGTGAGGGCCAACTACAGATATGCTGTGGCTGCCAGAGCATCTCTGTGGAGGACCCAGCCTCCCGTTGCTGGGTCCACTTTTTTCCCCACTATGAATGCTCTGGTTCATAGAAGATCTTGTGCTCTCTGTATTCAGTGTGGGACATAAGAAACCAGTTTAATAAGGAGTCCAAGGAGCACTGAATGTAGATGCAACAACATTAATTGCAGAACACATTTAAATTACCCCACATGCAGTTCAGCTGGAATCCAAAGTGCCATTAGGGGGCTTCCAGAGGGAGTACACGTTGGTAGGTAAAAGCACTCTGAATATCTTTAGCATCTTTTGGCTCCATTCCACCTTTCAAATGTAGACAAGACCTTAGGAACAGAACTCCACCTGACCAAGCTGAACCATTCTTAGTGCTTCATTATAGGTACCACCTCATGATTAACAGGAGGTATACTAGACTACAACTATAAGCAATTCAGTCAGGGGTGTTTCATCTCTCTCCAATTTGGGGACATCACTAACTCTGACATAAACACCAGTGTTCAGGACACTGGGGAATGACAATGACCTGTCCTGTGTTGCCCTGCCCAGGCCTAGGATACAGCCTGAATTAGCCTCACAGAAGTAAATGAGTACAAGGAATAGACAACATTTTTCCCCATCTGGCACGGTCATCCTCAGGGATCATTTCTTCACAAACAAAGGGCAACTGATACATTTTTTCCTGTTATTCTTTTCCCCCTCTGACTTCTGTCTTAAGTCTCGGATTCTGGCAGAAAGCAGGTCACTGTTTTCTGGATCTAGCTCTTAACAAGAAGTCCTAATTGCATAGTCTGGCCTCCTCCTGGTATTGGCATGGATCTCCAGTCCTTTCCCCTTTCTTTCTTCTATCTGAAAATACACCTTTCAACTTTTCATGTGTTGCTTGGTTCCTTGCCCAAATCCTCTACATGCTGGGGGGCAGTATGATGTGATTAGAGAACAATTTAGTGTCTGTAATTAAGAAAGGATAAGAATATGACTTGGACAACTCGAGACCCATCTGTTTCTTCTCAGTAGTGTGCACAGCATTAGAACAGATGTTAAAAGGAAGTGAATGGCAAGTAAGATAAATTGCAACATGTGTTTTTAATAAGGGCACATTGTATCCAATTAACCTAGTACCTTTCTTTGGTGTAATACTTATCAGTGCTGTAGCAAGCAAGTGCCGAAGTGAAGAGGTGCCAACAGGCGGTGCCCAGCTGGGGTGGGTCATGGGACAGAGCTCTAGCAGCTGATTTGGGCGGGGCAGGGCAGCCTCTGCTGCTGTGTGCACTCCCAGGCAAGCAGGGGGTGTGCTCCTTGGATCTGTGTGCAGAATAAGGGTGGGCTGCCATTGTGGGCTTTGCCCTGGGCACCAAACTTTGTTGCCATGGCACTAATACCTACTCCAGGCGTGGCTGGTGAACTCAGACTGGTGGGGCAGTAGAGCATCTTGCAGCGGGGGGAGGAGTCGCAGCCGGCTGGGAGTGGGCGG
>NW_005842017.1:1362197-1367695 GCF_000455745.1 Alligator sinensis
TTCCACTCCTGGCCAGCTGCAGTCCCCACCCTGCAAGATGCTTCACCGCCCCATCTGTCTGAGTTCACCAGCCGTGTCTGACCCAACACACTTGGGGTTGTGTGTGGTAAAGTGTGTGCTTTTGGTTGTGGTATATTGTGGGGTTTGGGGACTCGAAGAAGACCATGTCCCTCCTCCCTCATTGTGTCCAGACCATTGTCTTCAGATTCCTTTAAAAAACCTGTAAAACCAGATTATGGACTCTGGAGTGCAGCCAGGAGCTCTGCCCACCTTTGAATTGATTGGTCTGCATTAGCAGTGTTCAAATAATGCTGTTTCTTGATTGGAGCCCTGTAAGGATGTCAGAAAAGTTATTTAAGTTTCAGGCCACCTGGGTGGAGGACTTTTTTTTTTTTTTTCTTCCCCTGAGAGCTGAATGGCTAAATTGGGAGCCAGAAAACCTGCTCCCCATGAAGGGGTCTCCTCCCCTTCCTCCTGCTTCACTGGAGAGGCAAAAGCTATGGGATGGGAAAGCCTTGAGGTACAGAGAGAGAAAGTCTGTCTCAGGGCTTGAGACCCCTGTTTTCTCTCTCTTCTTTCCCCTTATGCTTTTTCTGGGTTTTGAGTGGGATGATACCATAGGGGCTATCAATCCCTGCAGCAAACTAGCCAAGGTTGGAGCTTGGCAATTTTGCTGGCATGCTCTGGGCCAGGGCTGAGAGCCTGGCATGTTTTAGTTGCTGTTGTAACTTCTTTTGTGTTCGGCATACCTGTGTCGCTGAATCCCAGCTGCATGTCTTGCTGGCAATTTTGGTCACACAGGCCTTGAATGGGATGATGCCATGAGTGTATTATTCCCTAGTGCAGACTGACCAGGAATGCAGCCCTGACAGTTACTGGCCCCCTGTGCTGGGGGTTGTAGTGTTTCAGCATGGTGGTATAGCTGAGACTGGATGTCCAGGCTGCAGCCATAAGACTGGGCTCTTTTTGCTGTTTCACAATTATTACATTTCGGCTCACCTGTGTGGGGCTGAACCCCAGCCATATGTTTGGCTGACAGAATTGGTCCAGGATGAAGCCCTGGCACTTCTTGTTTATCCAGGCCTCAGGGCAGTATAGGCCTGGCCAGCTCTTTGCCACCCAGTCCAGGCCCAGCAAAATAGGCCTGGGCCTCCTTTGGTCTCTTTTGCAGTTTATGCTCCAACCAGGCAGTGTAGTTGGGTGCTAGTTGTAGTTCAGGCCCAAGCCAAGATAGGCCTGGTCCCTTTTTGTTGTTTCATAGGTTTTGTTGTATGTTCAGTTCCTGGTCCAGGACAGGGCTGAGTCCCTCCTTTTATTGTTTTAAAGCTGTTGTGTCTCAGCCTAGCTTTGTCACTGAGCCTCTCTGTACATTTGCTGCATGTCTGGGGATGGCATGGTTTGAGTCTGGCACATGTTGTTGCTTTTGTAACTCTTTGACCTATGCAAGCAGCATGGTTGGCGCTGATTGCAGTTCAGGCTCTTGCTGTTTTCCTGCCTTTTCTTTGAGTTCTCTTGTGGTTTTCTGCCCCTGCAGAGCTGGGATTAGGACTAGAAATTTTGGGGTGCAATATGCTGATGAAAGCTGCAGTTAAACCCTTAAAGCTACCACATGGAAGTAGAGATCGGTGCTACAGCTTTGCAGGGAGCAACAAGGAGTCCCTTGCAATACAGAAGGACTTGGGCTCTCTAGCATGGGCGACTGGTGCCTCTTGAGTCTGGGGGAGCACTCGCAGAAGTCGGTATTGGGGGCAGCAGTGGGGACGGAGCTGGAGAGCACCGCTAGCAGAGTTGGTGGCAGGGACATCCCGGGGGATGGGGGCACATGCCCCCATGTCCTCCTACCAGTCGCCTATGTTCTCTAGTAACTCCCTGTGGTGCAGCAAACCCATTGAGTAGCTCATAAGACTCTCCGGTGTGGGTCTACCCTCTCCAGTGCACTGCTGAAGGGCAGGTATAGGGGTGCAGGCCCCCAGAACTACCCATTGGGGAGCCCCAGGTCCCAGACTGCCTGGGTATGGGTAAAGTCTCCATAGGAGGGTACCACCTATACACTCTATTTTGTAGTTGATAGTGTTTTAAAATTATAGTTAGTGTTTATTTTTTGTTTTGTCTTTATTCTTTGTAATAAATTGGGGGGGGAGGGGCTGTGCTTGTGAGAGAAGAGTTGTTGGTTTTATTGGACACTTTAGTGTTTCACAGGTAGTTTGGGTGGGGGATTGAGCCCAGGCAAAATATATTTAGTACTCCAAAATTGAACCCAGCCCTTTTGCTGAGCACCTGCCAACAGCACCAAGGGTTACAATGGGTTGACTGATTTCTCAAGGTTGGGGAAGTGCAGTATCTTTCATCTGTCTGGATGCCAGCAGAGCATTTCATACAGTGCTGCATGAACACCACATGCCCCCGGAGGCTGGGGGGGCAGGGCGAGCTCCCGCAGGCGGCAGCAGTGCTGTTGGCGGTGGGAGTGTGGCAGCAGCAAATGGGGAGCTCCCGCAGGTGGCTGTGGTGCTGTCGGCAGCAGGAGGTGTTTGGGGGTGGCAAGCGCTGACCAGTGAGCGGTTGGCAACCACCCGCAGACGCCGCCAGCAATCGTGGACCACCTGCAGACACTGCCAGCGGTGTCTGTGGTGAGGTGGGGGAGTGGCAAGCAGTGTTTTCACAGTGGGTACACTGCCATGCTCAGGGGGTGCACATGCACCCATGTGAACCCTCTACGTGACACTAATGCAGTGCTGCATGAGAACTTTGTTAAATGGCAGAAGATGGGGATGAAGGAGTCCTTGTGTAGTGCGTGAGGGGGAGTGTTGGTGGAAGCTCTTCAAGGCTTAGTTGGCATTGCTCTCATGTAATGTTTTCGTTAATGCAACCAGAATAAGAAGCGGGCATAGGCGTTGACTTTTATTTTTGCTAGCGTGGGGGGTCCTAAGATGATGGATATGTGGAAAGTTTTAAGTGTTTCAGGTGACAGCCCTCTTCCTGAGGAGGGCCAATGCCCTTGGGCCCCCGTGTACTTGGTACTCATGGAAGCAGATGTGCGTTGGTGAAACTTGTTGATGAAAAGGCTGGGAAGCTTAATGCAGAGGAGGATCAGTACATAGAAGAGGAACTAGATGGCTGTAGGGCTGGAGCACCAAATCTGGGCTGCAGTTCAGTGTTACAAGGTGCAAGGTCATGCACTAGGCAGTTACAAGGGGGACTTCTACTGTACACTGAGAGCTCCCCAGTTGGAAACCACTAAGGAAATTTGGATCTCCCAGTTGATGCGAGTTAACTGTGAAACAGGGGAAAAACCTGCTAGGCCTCAGAAATGCTCAGCCTGGGTGTTGTGCCAACGTTGTGTACCTTAAGATCCTATCAGGGTGCTGTGGTGGCAGGCCACACCATTTAGCACCCCTAGGTGTGCCAACGTGATGCACAAATTTAAGGTGGTGCTTTCCAATGGGGACCCTATTGTAAAAGAACAAGAAGCAATGGTCTCCAGTTG
This sequence comes from Alligator sinensis, assembly GCF_000455745.1. Taxonomy (NCBI): domain Eukaryota; kingdom Metazoa; phylum Chordata; order Crocodylia; family Alligatoridae; genus Alligator; species Alligator sinensis. The sequence goes on from NW_005842017.1 coordinate 1,365,682, forward strand.
GCACAAGGGAGCATTAGGTTGGATATTAGAAAAAACTTTTTCACTAGGAGGGTAGTGAAGCACTGTAACCAGTTACCTAGAGAGGTGGTGAAATCTTCATCCTTGCAGGTCTTTAAGGCCCAGCTTGACAAAGCTTTGGCTGGGATGATCTGGTTGGGGATGATTCTTTGAGCAGGGGGATGGACTAGATGACCTCTTGAGGTCCCTTCCAAGCCTCATTTTCTGATTCTGTGATTCTAAAAGCATGCCAGCCTGCTGGGGCTTTTTGGAGTGCTGGGGAATAGGAGCCTTACTCCCTGTTTCCCTCATCAAAACTCAAGAGATGAGTAAGAGCGAACCCTGGGGACTGTGGAGGGGCCATGCCTTGAGTCTGAAAAGGTTGAGAACAGCTGAGCTGGAGGCGGCTCCAGCTGGAAGGGGCAGCAGGGCTGGCTGCTGTAGGGGTATAACTAGATGAGGGAGGGGGTGCTGCCAGGGCCTGCCTGCCCTTCCCCTCCTGCCTGGGTTCTCAGCATCTTGACCCCCGCTAGCCTTCCCATAGCCAGAGCTTCCTGGCTGGGCCAACGGCAAGGTCCACAGGGCTGGGCCAGGGCCCCACCCAGCTCTGAATATGACGTGGCTGCAGCCGGGGTGGGTGATAGATCCCAGGGTTGCCCTGTGCGTGGCATCTTCCACGGAGGCTGGGGCCAGAATGCCAGATGGGATGTGAGTGCGGGTGGGGCTGCGTTGCAGGTGGTGCTGTCTGGGCCCAAGCTGGAGCCCCCAGCCCAGGCATTGTAACCCTGGGCAGGGAGGGGCGGCGGGTGCAGAGCTGCAGTGGCTGGGGTGCGGCCGGGTGCAAGCAGGTGGGCAGGTCACTCTGCCTGTGCCTGTCCCCAGCCTGGCTGAGCCCTGCACTGAGCTGCCCACACCAGGGCGGTGCAGAGGCAAGGTGGCCTGTAAGATGTACCCTGCGACTGACCTCAGCTGCTGGCACCTGAGCAGTGAGAAGGGATGGCATTGCTGGTGGCACCTGGAAGCTGTGGGCAAGGCGGAGCAAGGGCAGATGGCGCTGGAGGCCCACAGCCTTGGCTTGGCTGCTGTCACTGCGGCTGTAGCCGGGAGCTAAGCCACCTTGAGCTTGGCTGGGGCTGCAGGCCCTGGGGACTCCCTGCCTGTGCCCTGAGTCTCCTGTTGGGACGTGAGCAGGCCAGCCCTGTGCTCTCGGCCACTGAGGTCATGGCCCCTGCTGGGGGCTGGAGCCCCCTCAACCAGATTTGTGTGGAGCCCTGGAGCTGAGACTGTTTCCAGCCGAGCTGTGGGTGGGGAAGCCCCTGCCTGCTGTCCTGTGCAGGGCTGGGCAAAGTAAAAACGTCATGACTGGTTCAGATGGTGGCAGGAAACACTGCTTATATCCCTGGTTCCCCTGTGCTCTGCACTGCTCCTCTGTGCAGTCTCTGGCCTCACTGCCCTCCATCACTATGGGGGCTGATGTAGAGGTCTGAACTGTTCTGGCCAGAAGGGGAAACATGAGTCCTTCTTGCCTGTGAGAACTTACCTGCTCACTACCTCCTCACTCCTCACAGCTCCCTCCCAGCACGAGGCTGCTGCTGTTGGCCATTCCCACATAGTGTGCACCACTTAATCCATCTCTGTCTCCACCCCTTTTCTTTTTGTCTTCTTTGCAAAGCCAGTTCTTCAAAGCCTTGCCCAAGGCCTGCACAGCACAGGAAGCAGCACTGAATGGGATGCAGTTCTATTCTGGTCTGCGGGCAGAGGATGGGCACTAGGCTGGTGACTACGGGGGACCTTTCTTCATGTTGCCAGGTACCGTAAGAGGAAAAGGTGGTTCCAGGTGTTCTGTCCAGAAATCTCCTGCCTGCTGGATCACATGTGTGGAGGTACCCTTTAGGGTAGATGGGGTCTGTGTTGCCTGTCCCTTTTGCTGGTTTTCTGAGGGTGATTTGGACTCGGGCTGTATCCCAGCCTAAGATGGTAGTGCAGATTCTTGTCATTTCCCAGCGTGCTGCTGAAC
>NW_005842017.1:1367726-1368254 GCF_000455745.1 Alligator sinensis
CATTATGTCAGAGTTAGTTGTTTCCCAACAGCTGATATGTGGCTCAAACCTGGTTGCACTGCATTATAGTTAAACCCCCCTGGTACCCCATTGCTATAATGTAGCAGAAAGCCCCCTTTTCCTCTTGCCTGCATTTGCTCTCCCTTCTTTGAATATGTTTTTCCTCTTCTACCTTTTCTTTCTTCCTCTTTCTTTCACTTTAAGATAAGGAATTGTGTTTTAAAATTTGTATGTGTGCGTTTTGTATCTCCCCTTGTATTTCAGTATTTTTATCTATTTGTGTGCCATGGCATTACTTATGTAGCTTATATTTTATACTCCTCACCTTTCTGTCACAACCCAAGGGTGTGATTTTGTGTGTGCGCGCTTCGGCACTGCTAAATTATTTCCCACCACGAGGAGCTTTCTTTGCAGGGTGCATTTCTCAGTTGCAAAGAGAAATGCACGGTGCAAAGGAGTTCCCGCCACCCGCATGCAAATTTGTGTCCCACTATTGGCCAGTTCTAAATTAGTCCCATGTGGCAGCTA
>NW_005842017.1:1369074-1373831 GCF_000455745.1 Alligator sinensis
GACCCCTGGGGCTGACAGATGCCATCCAGTAGCCACCGAGGGGGAAGTCCCACAAGGGTCAACAACCCCTGGATTGGGCAAACCTGAAAACTGGGGAGTTACCAAAGTCTGCCAAGGACAGATAAAAAGCAGTGAAAAGTGACCCTCAGCGGCACCCTCTTGATCTCCAACTTGACCAGCACCCGACCTGTCCAGCCAGAAGGACCAGCCAGCGACCCCCTTCTGGAGGACACCACCACGCTGAAAGAAGCCTTGACTGGCCATCGACGGCAGACTCCAGTGCTTGTAGGATAGGTATACCTGACTCTTGTAGCTTGTGTGTGTGTGTGTGTGTGTGTGTGTGTGTGTGGGGACCAGCCCCAAGGTTTATGATTTAACTTCATTACAGTGTTTCAATCCGCCTAATAAACCAGAATTTTAAGGATCCTGAGCTGGACATTTGTAGCCAACAGTATCTCTTGGGTGGGATCTGTTGTGAAGCAACAAGGGCTATTCAGCCAGTAAGGTAGAGTCTCTTGTTTTGATATGTGGGGCTGTTCCTTGATGGAGTTTTGTCCCCTGTGATACAATTGTATCCCACTTTGATTTCTGGTCCACCCAAAGTCTAAAATGAACCGTCTGGCACTGACAACAGCACTTCTATTCAAGTAGCAGTGAGGGAGTCGATTGACTCCATGTCTCATTATAGTCTACCCAATTCCTTTTAAATTCTTTCTTCCATAGGGGTTACCAACCCTCTGACCTTTTTGTGGTCTGTAATGGTTCCATTAATCGGGCTATTATTTGTTCTGCTACTAGTTGCTTCTGGTAAGGAGGCCCTTTTTCATGCCCCTGCAGACTGTTTTTAACTCCAGGTGTGAAAATGTTAATTCAGGTGAGCATTAACTCGGGTGTGGAAATAACTTTCACTTGAGTATTGGATGCACTTTCAAAATGCATGAGAGGGCTAGATTTTGTTTTATGAATCTGAACAAGAGATGTATATTTAATTTGAAGGATTAATGAAACAACATGTTTTGATTATTTTGTCTAGTTTGTGGTTTTTATACATACAATATGATATACAATTCTAATATAAATTTATTTTTGGTTTGCTTCCATTTAATTTTAAATGAGAGGACAGTAGGTCCCTAGCTTATTAGTAGAGGATCCAGGTTTTCCATTCCACATGGAAAAATGTGGATTTTTCTCCTTTAAAGGGGAAAAACAAGGGAAACTGGGGATTTCCACTTGCAGGCTGGTAGAGTTTCAGCCTGCAAGGGGCTGGTTAGGGCTGCGGGGAGCAGGATGTAGGGGGCACCACGTGCATGTACATGTGCATATGCACGTGGCAGCCAGGTAGTGTGGTGGAGAACAGTCCCTGCAGCTCCCTCCAGGAAAGTCTATGGGAGAGGGAGGGAACATAGGTGACATGGTGGGAGTCGCAGGGGAGCACAGGAGATGGGGGGGGGGGGGGGGGTGTCCCCCCAGATTTCTGCACCCACAGTGGGGTGTAGGGTCACAGCTGGGCCAGACCAGCAGCAGCAGGGGGCACAAATCTGTGCTGCTGCACCTCACCTTTGGCAGTCAGGGCAGTGCAATGCTCCCTCCTGTTTCACCTGCTGGGCTATGGAGGCAGTTCCTGCCTGGAGCTGGTCCAGCCTAGCTGCAGCTCCACCCCCTGTGCCTTGCTGTGGGTGCAAAAAACTAAAGGGGCCTGTGCCCTTCTGCCCCTGCAGCACATTGCTTGTGTTCACACACCCCCTTCCCCACATACTCACTTTGTTCCCCACACACCGGCATATCAGGGCTGCTCAGTACCACAAAGCGGGGAGGGGACAGCTGCAGCTGGACCTGCATACTGATAAGTGAAGGTAGCAGGGGGAGCTCTGATTTTTTCCATGATAAAACCAAAATCAAATGCCAAAATGTACTGGTATTCTAAGTTGCTTTAAAACTGTACATCTATAGTAATAATAGGCTTAGTCTCTGGACAGAGCACTCTGATTGGTTGTCTTGGTAGCCAATCACAATGTGTACTGAAACAACCAATCAGGGTGCTCTGGACAGACAATTATAGGTCCAGAGGCATTTCAAACAGCTGTGCAGGCAAGTCAGAGCGAGAATGAAGCGTCAGGGCCTCCCACTGCGCAGCGGGCAGTCTCTGAAGGGGGGAAACGAAAAAGCAGTGAGGGGCCTGATCCAACACTGCCCCCCCCAGCCTGCCTGCCTCTCCCATGGCTGTAGGGCAAGATGCTGGCAGGCCCTGAACTGCAGGGGGTCCCAGTGCTTCCCTCCACAGCAGCGGTGTCCCCAGGACTGCCCAGGCGGGCTGCCAGTGGGTAGGTGCTGCCTGGGGGTCGCTGCCACTGTGGTGGAGAGAAGCACAAGGCCCCCCCAGCTGAAGGGCTGTACGACCTACCAGCAGCTCACTCCCCAGGTGCTGGAGATGCAGGCAGGCTCTGGGAGGCGGGGGAAAGATCATGCCCCTCACTGCTTCTGCCCCTGAGCCCCTGTCCCCTGCAGCCCCTACACAGGCTTGGGGCTCCCTGCTGTAGGTCTGTGTTCCCAGTTTAACTTGTTCCTCTGCTTTATCCCTTCAGACCCTCATGCAGGAAGGTGGTCCAGGCCTGCCAGTTCCTGGTCTTCAAGCAGGTAGAGGACAGTGGCTGGGGAGAAGACCTTTGAGTCTTGTGAGCAGTGCAGACATGTGCAGAGCACCATGTCCCAGCTCCACAACACCTGCTGGGACATGGTGCTCATGGTCATCAGGTAGGAGCCACCACAGATGAGCGGGCTGCTAGCACTGGCACCACTTGAGTGTTGTTGTCTCCAGCCACAGATGGCAGAACCTTGGCCAATACATCCAGTTGTGGAGGACAACTGCATCTGTAGTCTTGGGGCACCTGTGCTGAGTGTTGTAGGAGAAGCTAATTGCAGCAGATCTGGTTTGTGCAAGGCTTTGCTGTGAGGGGTTGTTTCTGGGCTTTGCAGGCAGGGACCTGCTGAGGCTGTAAGGGCTTTGGTCTCTCCTTGTTTTGTGGCAGGAAGTCTCTGACAGTGCAAGGGCTAGCACGTTGGCATGTTTTGCCTCCTGAATTTATAAGCCCCCTGCATCTTAATGAGATGCTGGGACATGGGAGCTGAGAGAGTTATGGGTCCAAAAAAGTGGATCCCTTGAGAGCAGCACCATTGCCCAGAGGGTTCTGAAGACGGCAGTCGAGACCTAGACATGGACTCTTGTGGAGTAAGGAGACTGCACAGGGTGCTAGTGGATCCTGTGTTGCTGAGCAGATAGCCTGCAGTGTGTTGTAGCACCTGAAGCTCTGGGGTTGGTGAGGTGGCACTAACCTTCCTTGGATGCCATGAATGCACCCATCTCTGTGGTTGGGCTGGCATCTGATCAGCACAAGCTTTGATCAGGTGCAGCTCAAGTGAGGGTGCCGTGGTTACCTGAATGTCGGAGACCAGGGGAAAACTCCAGGGAGCCCAGGGCCACATGGCAGCCTAAGGCTCTACATTCCTGGGGTGCCCTGAAGGAGGCGGGTCTCTATCTGACCTTTCCTAGGAGCACTGCCTCTATCCTGCCTGCATTTGGTTTGACCAGCTGCCCTGTGTTTAAACAAAATAGTATAATCACTAGCCCTAAACCCATTGCTGGGTGGTGCCCCTCCTCCCAGTTGGCTCCATGTCACTGCAGGGCCTGGAACCCCCCCCCCCATGCAGGATTGCCAGGGAGGTGGGTGCTGGCAGTTCCATTCTGTGGCCTGCCACCATACAGAGTTGTCCCCTGGGTTCCAGCTTTGAGCACCATTTGTATCAGTATCCTGGTAAGGCAGCATGTGATGGGCCAGCTTTCCCCTCCTGCTTCTCCCAGGACTTTCAGCCCCAGAAGGAAACATTTGTTTTAAGATCCACACCAGGGAGTTCTCCTTGCTGCAGCAGTGTTACAGGGTGGAATCTGGTGCCCCCTGGTGGGAAGCCCTACTCACTGTGCTATTGATGGCCATTGGGCTTCTAGTTTTGGGAGGTGCCATGTTGCCAGAGTAGCGCCGTGGGTGCTTTCCTCTGTTCTTCTCATCTTCAGGGGGCTCACACAACCCAGTGGTCTGTCTTTTGTTGTGTTTTTAGTAGGGGATTTCTGCTCTTAACTTGTGTGTGCTAACCTGCTCCCTTGGACTTTATCTGGGCTTTCTTCCTAGCCCCCAACTTGCAGTTCTAATTTGGGGCGCTCTCTCTAGCCCCCAATTAGTCGACTTTAGCCATGGCTCTTAGTCATGCCCTTTTCACCCAGGCCTCCAGTCAGTCTCTGAGCCCATGGTAACTGCCTCAGCCTCTCTGTACTCAGGGTCCACAGGTTCTGCCCCAGCAGTCTTGCTCTCTCTCGAGCCTGCTATAGATTTCATAGACATTAGGGCTGGAAGGGACCTCGGAAGATCGAGTCCAGCCCCCTGCCCAAAGGGCAGGAAGTCAGCTGGGGTCATAGGATCCCAGCAAGATAAGCATCCAGTTTGCTCTTGAAGGTGTTCAATGTAGGCGCTTGAACCACCTCCGGTGGCAGGCTGTTTCAGACCTTGGGGGCTCGGACAGTAAAGAAATTCTTCCTTATGTCCAGCCTGAAAAGGTCTTGTAGTAGTTTATGACCGTTCAACCTAGTCGTCATCCCTTGGGGCGCTCTGGTGAACAAACGTTCCCCCAGATACTGGTGGTCACCCCTGATAAACTTATAGGTGGCCATCAGATCACCCCTGAGCCTGCGCTTTTCCAGGCTAAAGAGC
>NW_005842017.1:1374270-1380127 GCF_000455745.1 Alligator sinensis
GGGGCCACTATGATGATTGACTTCCATCAATCACCACCCTCTAGGTCCGACCACGGAGCCAATTCCCCAGCCAGTGGATCGTGGTGGACCCAAGGCCGCAGTTGGCCAGTTTTGCCAATAGGTGATCATGGGATACCAGATCGAAGGCTTTTTTTGAAGTCAAGATATATGACATCAATCTCTTCCCCCTTGTCCAGGTGATAGGTCACCTGGTCGTAAAAGGAAATGAGATTGGTCAAGCACAACCTACCCGCAACAAACCCATGCTGGCTGTCCCTAAGGGTGTTGCCATCGGCCAGTCAGTTAAGAATGGCCTCTTTGATGATTTTTTTCTAAGACCTTCCCCAGGATAGAGGTCAGGCTGATGGGCCTGTAGTTTGCCAGATCCACTTTTCCCCCCTTTCTTGAAGATGGGCACCACATTGGCCTTCTTCCAATCATTGGGCACTTCACCAGAGCGCCAGGAGCTCTTGAAGATCCATGCCAGGGGCTGAGCTATGATGCTAGCCAGCTCCTTGAGTACTCTGGGGTGTATATTGTCAGGACCAGCTGACTTGAAGGTGTCTAGTCTCTCAAGGTGTTCCTTCACAAGGTCAGCATTGATGGAGGGCAAGGAGCCACCCTCACTTAGGCATCCCTGTCCTGTAATAGGCAGGAGTGTCCCATGGGACTTGTGAAAGACTGACGCAAAGTACCCATTTAGCAAGTTGGCTTTTTCCTGCGCGTCAGTCGTCAGTTCTCCCTTTTGGTTTAGCAGGGGTCCAATGTTGCCCTTGCTTTTTCTCCAGCTCCCCACATATCTAAAAAAGGACTTTTTATTGTTCTTGATGCTTGTAGCCAGTTGGAGTTCCATCGCAGCCTTGGCTTTCCTGGTTTGCTCCCTGCAGGTCCGGACCAGTGCAGAGTATTCCTCCTTGGAGACAGACCTACACAGGATGGAGGATGGGATCTGTCTTTTTAGATGCAGGAGGACCACCAGTTCCCTGGAGAGCCAAGGGGGCTGCTGTGCCCTCTTGCTGTCTTTCCTCCGAGATGGAATAGCCTTAGCTTGTGCATCTAGAATCGCTCCCTTGAGGAGCAACCACTCTTCCTGAGCTCCCCTCCCTTTGGGGTCGTGGTCCCTTAGGGCCTCACCAACAAGTCTCCTGAGCTTGTCAAAGTCGGCTTTTCTGAAGTCGAGGACCTCTGTACTGCTGACTGACTTGACAGCTTTTCGGCAGATGGTGAAGGTGATTGGCTCATGGGAGCTGTCGCCCAGCTTCCCTTCAGTTGTTAGGTTGCTGATTTAGGTCATCCCCGGTTGCCAGTACCAGGTCAAGCAGTGCTTTGCCTCTTGTTGGCCTGTAGACTTCTTGAGTCAGAGCTCATCCATGCACATGAAGAAGCTTTGCAACCGTTCAGATTTGGCCGAGCATTCTTGCCATGAGATGTCTGGGTAGTTGAAGTCCCCCATGACAACCATAGACCAGGAGCGTGCAGCCTCAGTCAATTCCCTGGCGAACTCCTGGTCAAGGTCTTGATTCTGGGAGGGAGGTCTGTAGTAGACTCCTACTGTTGTGTCCCCTGTGCCGTGTTCCCCACGGATTTTAACCCAGAGAGTTTCCAGTTGTCCACCCTGGGTGCTGATGTCGGCTTGTAGGGATGCGTAGCTCTCCTTGACATAGAGAGCTAGACCTCCGCCCCTTTTGTCCGCTCAAGCCCTCCTGTACAGGTTATAGCCGTCTATACCTGTGGTCCAGTCATGGGTGGAGTCCCACCAGGTCTCTGTTATCCCTATGACATTGTAATTGTTTGTGTTGAGCAGGAGGACAAGTTCCTCCTGTTTTATTCCCCAAGCTCCTAGCATTGGTGTACAGGCATGCAAGTATCCCCTTGGGGGCCCTTGCCTTGCCTGCAGCTTGCTCTAGGGCTGGGGCAGGGGTGGGCTCCCTTAAGTGCCTTGGCCTGCTGTCTTTGCAAGGGTTGCTCAGTGGGCCAGCAGAGGCGGTAGCTCCCCCTCCCCCAGCAGGCTTAGTTTAAAGCCTGGTGGAGTAGGTCAGCCAGTCTGGCTGAGAACAGCCTACTCCCCCGGGGAGAGAGGTGGAGGCTGTCCCTTCCCAGCAGCTTGCTGCCTCTCTCACCAAAAAGCGGGCTGTGGTCATGGAAGCCGAAGCCTTCCCAGTGACACCAGCGCCGCAGTCTTTGGTTCACTACCTGGATCCTTCTCTCCCTCCGTAGCCCGAAACCGGAAGGATCGAGGAAAACACCACCTGCGTCCCCAACCCCTTAAGCCCTGCTCCTAAATCCCTGTAGTGCCTCATGACCTGGCTGGGAGCGCTCCGAGCCATGTCCTTGGTGCCCACATGGATGAGGAGCATAGGGTAGTGGTCTGTGGGCTGGAGGAGTTTAGGCATCTTCTCTGCAATGTCTCAGATATGGGCTCCCAGGAAGCAGCAGATTTCCCAGGCCAAGGGGTCGGGGTGGCAGATTGCCCCCTCTGTCCCCCTCAGGATGGAGTTTCCCACACCAAACACTTTGCGTTCTCTCTTAGGGAGAGCAGGGGCAGTAGCTACAGTTGAGCCTGTGTTGCCTGCAGGAGCTGGCAGCTTGGCAGACTCTGCTGGGGCTTCACGAGGTTCACACCTGTTGCAAAGCTCCAGCGGGGCAGGGGCCTTGGTGTGGCGGGCCTTGGGGCCCTTGACCACCTTGGTCTAACCCTGTGGCTGGACAGAATGGGAGGTGCCCAGGTCCTCCCTTGTCCTGGAGGGAGACCGTGGTCTACCCTCCATCTCCCGTGGTAGAAGGGCCTGGCAGTAGGAGTCCTCCTGCTTGCAGTCCCTGATGGCATGCAGTCTCTGGACTGTGGCTTGGGCAGACAAGCGTGTCTGTTTGTGCGGCTCCCTGGGGGGCTGGGCGAAGTAGGGGCCAGGGCAATGCGAGACTCTCCCCGGTTCCTACTTGGCTGCCTCCCACAGCTGAGCTGGGCTAGTCCCCTCCCACCACAGGCCCTGCTTGGCTGCTGCTGGGGGTTGGCGGGGGGGGCTCCGCAGCAGTTGGGGGTTGCTGGGGGGCTTTGGGGTGTGGGGGCATGATGGGTTTTGCCCGTGCATCTTGCACCGCTCCCTAAGCCCCTCTCTCTTTCTGCCCCTGACTCACTAAATCAAAGTCTCAGCACCTTCTGTGAGCACCTGCAATCCACTTATTGAGCAGCCTTCCTGGTGCCCTCTTGTAACCTCCACACTCTCCTTCAAGCCTTCTTTCTGGCAAAAATAGTCTCCATCTCTGAAACTTTCACTAGTCCTGCAGAGCTCCTTCTCCTTCAGGATGTGGGCCAGAATGACTGTAGCCTACAGGCCAGGCTTCTATACCCCTTTGAATCAACCACCCTCTGGCCACCTGCCTTCCTACTGTGATCAGACACAGGGGTGATGCACCAAGCCAGTTGTGTTCAACCTCCAACCTGCCAGCAAGGTCTGGCTCATGGAGCTGTATTATCCAGCCTGCAGAGCTCCCCATGGGTCCAAAAGATTTGGTGATGTGGGTGCAGTGGCAGCATTAATTGCCACTCCCCTACTGCCAAACTTCTGGACACACAGGAAGCACTGCAGGCCAAAATAATGTAGCTTTGTACTGTAGATCCTACAAGTGCATGGGGCAGGGCCAGCATGCAGACTGGATTTGGGTGTGCAGGGTGGGGTTGCTGTGCTGGATTGCACCCATGTACTGACCCCACATGCCTACCCCATGCTGGATCTGGTGTGCCCCCATGGTCTGAAGAATAGTGTGCTGCACCCCTCTCTAGGAAATTCAGGATCTACCCATGAAGGCACTTGACTGGCTAGTCAGATGTGCATCAGGGGACAGGATGTTGTATGCGTAAGATTTTCTTCCCAAAAATTCTAGAGAGAAATGGAAATGGCCAGAGAAGGGCAAGCGTCTAAGAGTTGCTGTGATAGCTGGCCCTTGTCTAAAGTGTCCCAGGTCTAGGATGCTTTAGTCCCCCAGTGGCTTAGTTGGGAAATGCAAGCTGACAGTCTGGCACACAAGACTTTGGCTTGGTCAAAAGTGGAAGCTGCAAAGGTGTGATTCTTTAAGCTGGCAAAATCCCCTCTGTTATGAGTTAGTAAGACCCAGGTGAGACTGGTAGAGCTGAGACAGTATAGGCCAGTCATGGGCAAAATACCACCTGTGGGCCACATCTGGCCTGCCAAGGGACTTTCTGTCCCCCCATGGGTCCCTCATCTTCAGCCAGCCCAAGCTGTGGCAGGTGCAGCCAGTCCTGCTGCCCCTGGGTGTGCAGTGGAGCTGGGGCAGCGCAGTGGCTGGACTTGCTTCTTAGTAGCCTCTGCAGTGGTGGCACCTTCCACTGCCACTCTTTGCCAGTGCTGACCCAGCAGTGCACAAGCACTGTGGCCTATCTGCCCCGTACCCACTGCTGGGAGTGCTAGACGGAGTGAGCAGGCAGGGTTTCCATGGAGACCAGCTAGGACCTGTGCAGGCAGGGTGTGTGGCTGGGTAGATGGAAGGGGGCCGCGAGCGTGCGGGGAGTGGCATTAGTGTGGTGCTGCTCCCCACTTGCCTGCCTGCCCGCAGCCCCATCTGGCCTGCCTGGCCATGCGCCTTGCCTGGGTGGGTCCCTGCCAGTCTCCAGGGAAGACTCCAGGATCGCTGGGCAGTGATAGCGTGGGGCTGGGGCCCAGGGCAGAGCTGTGATCTGCTCCATGCAGGCCCCTGGCTGTGGAATTGGCATCTGTCACAGGGATGTTGGGCATTGGGTCCCAGCTCTGCTCTAGGCCCTGCACTGTCACCACCCTGCAATCCTGCCCTGATCCTGGCCCTGCCCACCCATCCTGCTCCTGGACACCTGCTTACCCGTGGCCCTATCCCATCCAATCAGCTGCTTAGGGAGTTTTGATGAGCTGGGGGAGGGGTGCTGACCTGGCCTGCAACAACTCACCAAAACTCCCTAAGTGGCCCTTAGGCCCAAATACTTGCCCACCCTTGCTACAGGCCAATTATTTTGGGTGGAGGGCCGCTTACTGAATTTTGGCAAGCCAGCGAGGCCCGCATGATAGGCAGCCAGGGGCAGATAAATATTAATTTTCTAAATTTTTTAGGGGCCCCATGGGCTGGACAGAATGTTCTGCTGGGCCGTATCTGACCCCCGGGCCACATTTTGCCCACCCCTGCTATAGGCCAAGGAACTGGCCCTGGCACATCTTGGCTTGTTCAGTGGCCGGGCCGTGGAAGACGGGGGGGTTGGGTTTAGGACTGAAGGACGTCCCTGAAAGTGTGAGAACAGCCGGAGTATGTCTCAAAGGGGCAAGTGATGAAATCCAAGTCGGGGTGTATCACAGTCTGCTGCTTTTCTTATAACTTGCTTTACCTGAAAGTTGGTATCAATCCTGCCCCCAGGTGCTCTTCTTGAATTGCAAGACCTGTAACTGGCACTCAGGGGTGGTGTAACTGTCCCTATTGCAGCACCACTACTTTGTGGGAACAGCAGATGGGATCCTCCAGCTAGGGAAAGCTCTTGTCCCAGGCTTGTAACCACTGGACCATGCAAGACAATCCAGTCTTGGGGCCACTGTTATAGCTGCTGTCAAACGGCCCTCCTCTGCCCGCTCCACACCAGGTTAGTTGAGTTGCTTTGCATCATCAGCGATTCTTTGGGCGAAGTGACCTGGTGGCACCCATCGCCTCTCCGGCCATGGACGGCCGTCGGCTCGAACCTCATCCACCCTTTAACCGGTCTCCGCAGTCCTGCCGGGTGTCCACGGCCGCTCCTCGCCCAGCCAGGGGGTGCTGGTTTAGTTGCCGAAACCTGACGGCGGAACGGGCCGTGCTGGGAGCAGAGGTCTGGCCTGACACGTGGGCC
>NW_005842017.1:1380927-1384253 GCF_000455745.1 Alligator sinensis
GTGGGTGCAGCTGCTGGGCACAGCGGTGTCCAGGCGGCTCTGGGGGTGGAGGCCTTGCCTGGGGTCCTGGGCCCTGTGGGGGCGGGGGAGGGCCCTGGCCTGCTCCCCTAGCCAAGGGGCTCAGAGGGGGTGAAGGCAGCAGATACCCACCTTGCTCCCAGCCTGGGCCGTCTGCTGCTCCTGCTGTGTTCGGTAGTGCTGCCCTGTGCTGGGATTTGGTGATCGATTGCTGACCTTGCCACTCACCATCACTGTCGGAGCTGACTGTGAGGCCGGCCGGCAGAAGTCCTTTGTTCTTGTAAAACTGACCTGCTCCCTTACCTCTCCATCGCAGCGTGGGAGATGGCAGCTCCTGGTCGTTCTCGCTTGGTGAGCGTGAGCGTGCTCGGTCCATCTGCCTGTCTCCACTCCTCTTCTCTTTGCAGAGCCAGTTCTTCAAGACCTTGCCCAAGGCCTGCACGGCACCAGGAGCAGCACTGAATGGGATGCAGTTTTACTCTGGCCTGCAGGCAGAGGATGGGCACTGGGCTGGTGACTACGGAGGGCCCCTCTTCCTGCTGCCAGGTAACCGGGAGTGAGAAGGTGGCTCCAGGCGCTCTGTCCAGAGAGCCCCTCCTGATGGGGGTGCTTGGGAGCGATGCTGCCTTGCTGGCTCTCTGAGGGGTGTTCAGGATCAGGCTGTATCCCAGCCTACAAAGGCAGTGCAGATTCTTGCATGTCTTAGTGTGCCAAACACTGCTTGGTATTGTCAGAGTTCGTTGTTCCCCAGACAGGTGATGGGTGACCCTCCCATATTTACACTGTCTCAGGACCGTTTTGGTTAATGGTAAGCTGGTGTATGTTGTGAGGCACCAAGTACTGTATTCAACCAGTTAGGTCACTTTTGGTTTGAAATGTGGGGCTTGATGAAGCGCTGTCCTTGAAAGCTTACTTTCGTTTGAAAAGTGGGGAGTTGGGTTCAGGTGGGGTATGAATTAAAATGCAATGCAAGTTATTTTGCAGTCGCTCTGTGAGAGAATGTTCTCTGAACCAGAGCATTTCTGATGTTCAGAACTGGGGCTTGCTTGTTTTAAAGGAGGAATGCTCTCACTCAACAGGTCTCCTGATCACCTGCCATGTTGCCAAGATCCCACTGCCAGAGGGTTACAGAGAGGAGATGGTGCGCTACCTGCGCTCGGTGCAGCTCCCAGATGGAGGATGGGGCTTGTGAGTAGCAGAAAAGCTTCTTTTCTTGGTGCCTTGGCTGGGTCCTTATGTGCACTGGAGGGAGGGAGGGAGAGAGAGGAGGGAACAGAAACAAAAGGAAGGTGACCTGGGTCTGTCTGCACGTGTCCACATCATGTAGACTTACACAATTTAGCAAGAATTTCCAAACCAGTTTCCAGCCCATTGAACAGAATTGTTGCAATCTCACGGGAGCCCAAGCTGGGCCTTGCAACATGCGAGGTGAATTTGGGAAGAAAACCAAATCCAGTGCCATGTACCAAATCCATCCTATTGTCCTTCCATCAGGATCTTACTCCTAGCCAGCACCACACTGAAATAAATTGGTGAGGCTTTCCGGGCCATCCCACTTGCCATGATCCTGAAATTTCCATCCTCAGCAGGGCCACTGCTCAGTTCTTTAAAGACCCTGTGCATTGTCCAAGCCTGTCCTGCTCTTCCCTTGCCTGTGGTGGGTGTACTGCTGTCTCAGTGTTGTGTTGAGCAGGAGTGGGCCTTGGTGCTGCAGTGCCCTGGCACCCAGTAGGAACCAGAGATGTCCGTCATCACTGGGACATCAGTAGGGACCTTCCAAGTGAAGGCCTTGAAGGTGTTACCACACACTTTAGGGCAGCAGAAACCAGGGATGTTGCCTGTTGGGTTTATTTGCTCTGCTTTGCTCAGCTCACCTCAGTAAACCTCCTGCTTCAGATTAATTCTAGTAGAAAACAAACAAGATGCTTAAGCCAAGCACTTGGGCCTCCAATCCTGGCCTGTCTCCTGTATGTGTGTGTGTAACAGGCATGTGGAAGATAAATCAACAGTATTTGGCACAGCGCTCAATTACACCTCCCTGAGGATCCTGGGAGTTGGGCCAGATGACCCTGACCTTGTGCGGGCTCGGATCAACCTCCACAGCAAAGGTAAGCACTTGCCTGTGTGCACTATCACCCATCCTATGCGGTAAATGTGGTGGGAAGGTGTTTTGAGAGGTGATTTTCTATCTTTATGACTCCTGCACCTTACAGTGACAGTGATCCATGGGTTCATTCCTTTGCTGCTTGCTAAGTTTGCCACGTCAGAGGTGCAGTTTTCAGGAGCTTGCAAATACCCGCTGAACTTAGAGCAGCCCAGTCCATTTCCCAGCTGTAGTCTTGCTGTGAGTTGGTTGTGTCTTAAGCCATGAGCAGTCCTGTCTTGGGTCCCTCTGTTAAGTGTTCACATTCACCTGGCTCAGCTTTATGGAGTGGCTTAGTGGCCTCACCTGCCAGCTGGCTTCTGGCCAGGCAAATGTGCCTTTTCCCAGGTGACCCTTCCCAGCTGTTTCTATCATGTTACCACAGGCCTGAACCATAGCTCTGCAGTGCCTCTGGCCTGCCACAAGCACCTGTGTGGAGGACTTCCACCTCCCCACTTTCTTTGCAGTGCCACCTGCTTTCAGAGAAAGGTAGAAACACTGCCAGCCCCTCCCCAGGTCTCCTGTCCCATTCCCTTACTGAGGGATTCAGGGGCTTCTGTTAACTCTGCTTTAGCCAAAATTTCAGTTAGGAATCCCTGTGTCCCTGTCTCCTGGAACCTGTGGTTATAGATAAAGGTTACCAAAGTTGACATCCTGTCTCCGGCCAAGTCCTGACCCCGATAGTACTGACACCTTATTCAGTAGGGCTGACTCTGCCCTGAGACCTGATGTCTGTCTTTCCAGGTGGTGCTGTGGGAATCCCTTCCTGGGGGAAGTTTTGGCTGGCTGTCTTGAATGTTTACAGCTGGGAAGGAATGAACACACTATTTCCTGAGATGTGGTAAGTGCTGTTCTTCAGGGTGGAGCTAGTATTGCGTTTAGATTCCCAGCTACAGCTTGCCCCCTTCCAACAGCACACATCTGAGAGACTTGCAGCCCCATGCTTGCTCTGTGCCCCCAACCCTTCTCCCTTACCCAAGTCAGCTGAGGGCCTAAGGAGTAGGCCTTTGCATGAAGGAAAATAACCCTGCCTGCTGGGAAAAGCCAGTCATTATCCACTGCTCCCCTGTTCTCTGAATGAAAGTCAGCTGTGTCAGAGCTGGATCTATCTTTGTCATAGCAACAGCAAATTCCAGCAAAGGAGCCCTCTGTGATGGTGTAGGGA
>NW_005842017.1:1384284-1391464 GCF_000455745.1 Alligator sinensis
GTGCTTTGCTTCAGCTTCCAGCATTCTCCTTTCCATAGCACCTGTAACCTGGGGAGACACTGAGCATCTTGGCCCCTCATAACGCTCCATCCATGATCTCTGAAGGGCTTGCCCCATATTTGACTCCCTGCCTCTCTGTCCCTGGGTGTATCCATGTTCCCTGAGCTTTGTCCATCCTGTGCACTCCTTCCCCTTCCCCCTCACACACTCACGACAGCTCCATCTCTTTTGTGTGACAGGCTGCTCCCTGCTTGGTTCCCGGCACATCCTTCCACACTCTGGTGTCACTGCCGCCAGGTTTACCTTCCAATGAGCTACTGTTATGCCTCCCGACTGACTGCTGAAGAGGATGAGCTAGTGCAGAGCCTCCGACAGGTGAATTACTCTCCCTAGGGGCATGGTGGTGCTCAGCTTCTCAGAGCTACTGCCTTTCCCTCTGAGTTTTCTTTTCCTTCCCCTGCCATTGTTTATGCTTCTTTCTGTTGACATCTTTTGTGCTGTATTTCCACTCGGTGGGCAATTGCATTCTGCTTAGAATAAGCTACGTGGCATTTTCTGCCTCACCTTTCACTTAGGGCTGAGGCATATAGCGTCTGTGATTTGTCCCTTGGCATGTTCATGTGACAGATTGATTCTGAGTGCGATCCAGGCTTTCACTCACATGAAGAAGGCTCTCGCCCTTACAGAGGCAGTAGTAACTTTTTCCAGGGTGTGCTGTGTCGTGCCAGTGCTGTGCTGTATTAGCACAGAACTTAACCTAAAGGTATTGAGTCCCAAAGGGCCTGACCTATACGTTGCAGGTCAGAGGATTTCCCCCAGTTCCTCCTTTGTGGAGGTCAAGGACTTGCATTTGGGAGTAAAGCATGTCCTCCATGAAGACATCCAAACTTGACTTGGAGACCTCAGCAGATAGAGACTCCACAACTTCCCTTGGTAGTATGTTTCAGCGGTTTTTCTCTCAGTTAAAAATTTGGTGCATGCCCCCTTTGGATTTTTCTGGCTTCAGCTTCCAGTCATTGGTTTTTGTTTTGCCTTTCTCCAGCAGAAGTAATGGCACACCAGGATAGAGCAGTGATCTGATTTTGTTTACAGTAAGATGAAACAAGGACTGCAAGGTGGGAATTCCTCTGCCCTCCATGGCTGTTGTGGATGCAGGCATTCACATTGTTAGGTGCTTTTCAGCCAGCGGGAGGGGTTGGGAGTTAGTCCTTCTGGGACAAGAATTGGAGGAGGCTTTTGGGAAGGGGACAGGGAGGTGGGTGAGAGTTGAGAGTGACAAAAAAGGAAGCAAAGTATAGGGATGCCTGGGATTTTAAAGCACTCAGGCTCCTAGCAAGACGTTCGTAAGACACTGAACATATAGTCATTGGGCATACCCAAGGCCTGTGTTTCCCAAAGGGTGAGTAATTCTGGGGCCCAGTTTGTGATTCTGGAAAGAGAGAGATCTGATGTGGGAGAGTGCTGAGCCTTGTCCTCTGTGAAACAGACCTGGCTTTGTGGAGCAAGCCCCTTGTTAGTCTCCTTCAGAGAGCTGCTGTGAATGGAGGGGTGTGGAGAGCTGCAGTTATGCCATGATCCAGAAGGATATGCCTTTTGACTGAATGGGTTTTCCTGGTTGCTGAAGCTGGAGTGGCCTTTCCATGGCCCTTGTTTCTGGCGCTGGAGTGGACTGGTTAGGACCCCAGGTCCTGCTTTTCTTTTTGGGGGGTTCTTTTCCTGCCAGCTTCTCTCTTCTAGCCTTTTGTCTCCTTTTTCTCCTAAAGTGGTACTAGATGTAGCTTCCACAAGGTCACACGTGGAGACCTGCAGTGCAGAAGTGGTTGAACACTGCAGTTCTGTACTAGTAATCTGAGCCTCAGTGTGGGAATTAGTTGTCTTTCCCCAGTTGCTAATGAAACC
The DNA here is from genome assembly GCF_000455745.1 of Alligator sinensis. Lineage (NCBI taxonomy): Eukaryota > Metazoa > Chordata > Crocodylia > Alligatoridae > Alligator > Alligator sinensis. Next base: position 1,386,184 of record NW_005842017.1, read on the forward strand.
ACTAAGCTCTGTGGGGATAAATGCATCCATCTCTCTCAGGCTTCTTTCTCCTTATTCTGCCCTGGTTGCAGGCAAGCTCATCTGCGTTTTTCCCTTGCTAGGAGCTGTATATCCAGGACTACTCCAGCATTGACTGGCCAGCCCAGAGGAACAATGTGGCTGCCTGTGATCTGTATACCCCGCACAGCTGGCTGCTGACAGTTGCCTATGGTGAGTGATGTGCTGGCTGGGTTGGGTCACTAGCACAGTGTTGTCTGCAGATTTGTGTTGAGTACCTGCAAGTGAGCTGATATCAGAACCAAAACCTTCCTCATAGCCTTGAGTCAGATGAGAATACTGCCCCATGCTTCCTACCCTGGCCTTATGCACTGATGTGCTGCTGGGTTCCACCCAGTGGGAAAAGCGTGGACCCATGGAGGGTAGGAGTGTGCCTAGGAAAGCATACATAGAAATGGCTCTGGGATCTTAGTTGGCAACTCTGGTTCATCCCCTCTAACGTTGCTCATGCTACCTCTGCTTGTCTGGGGCTGAGCAGCAGCCAAATAAGAGAGGAGGGTTTAATTCTGGAGGTGCAGCACTCTGGGCTGGGCTCTGGCTGTTCTGTGGGCTCTTCTCCTTGGGAAGCTGGCTGGGATCCTGGCCCTGCCTACACAGACCTTCCCTCTCAGGCTATCCAGGGCTGCTTGGGTCCTAGAGATACAGGAGCTGGGACTATATAGCTGGAGAGAGTTCCCTTGTGCATGTTTCTTGTTCCTGGCCCAGCCATACTGAACTTGTACGAAGCCTACCACAGCTATCACCTGCGCCAACGAGCCATAGAGGAGCTGTATGACCACATCAAGGCTGATGACCGGTTCACCAAAGCTATCAGCATTGGCCCGGTAAGTGGTTCTTTTACCTCCCCACATGAATGAAGGCAGCACCAGTTCCTGTGCAGTGCTGAAAGATGGGCCCTGTGCCCCTTCCTCTGCATGGACACTGTCCTTATGGATTCCCTGCCTCTTGTATATGGGCTGTCATCATTACCTATGGCACTAGAGCAGCTGGCATCTCTGTCCGACTCGGGGCCCTGTTGTGCTGCATATGGTAATACTTACTCAAGGATGCCAGTTTTTCCAGAAATGCTTAAAGCCTCCATCACAGGGCAGAACATAAGCCCTGAGTATTGTCCTCAAGGCTGACCAATGATGCCAGGGCTTGGTGGGATGGGAGCTGGTGCTGGCACATCTGTATCAAGGGCAGCTTGGTACCCACCCCAAGGAGAGTAATTGCATTCTGCTCCTTGCAGATTTCCAAAACCATTAACATGCTGGTTCGCTGGCATGTGGAGGGATCAAGCTCCCTGGCTTTCCAGGAGCATGTTTCCAGAATCCCAGATTACCTCTGGTAAGGCTGATCCTGTTAACTCTGTCCAGGGGAATGGGCTTATGTCTCCAGCACAAGCAGTGCCCAGGTCCAGAGTGGGGAAGGTCTTAAGCTGTCCTTACACCAAGGAGTAGAGAGTGCTGTGGTCCAGGAGTGACCTGCAGCATAGGCCTCAGGAGTCTTAGTATGGGCTAGGTGGAGGAGGAGAAGGGCCTCTTATCTGGTTAGCCCTCCAGCCAGCTCTGTAGCTCAGGGGTTGGTAGCCTTTTGGGAATGTGGACTGAACGAACACAGCTCAATTGGAGGCAAGCTGCTGCTTGCAACCTGTTTGCTTCCACTGCTGCTTCTCTGGGCACCAGTCCTCCCTGCTATCAAACCGCTACTGATGCCCTGGCTCTGTGGGTTGAATGGAATCACTCAAGGGCCTGAATCCAGCTCCTGGGCTGTAGGTTGCTGATCCTTGCTGTAGCCAACAGTCCCTCGTGAGCAAATCCCTATTGCTCCAGTTCTGCCAGTCAGTTGGGGGCCTTGTATTCTGAGAAGGATGACACAGGCACACAGGGTTCCCAGCGTCTTTCCCCAGATGCTGTCTGTGAAGCCCAGCTCCCTGCACCCTGCTGGTTCACCTGAGTGTCTGATGTCTTCATGGTGGTGGTGTGTGGCTGATTAGTGCTGCATTCTGCAGGCCACCTCAGTGCTGTGCTCTTTTCCCACAGGCTGGGACTTGATGGGATGAAGATGCAGGTAAGGTGCCCGAATCCAAGCAGTGAAAATGGGAAGTTGCTGTTAGTGGGATGGGGCTCAACCATGCTGAAGGGGGATACAGAGATGGCAAGGGGTCAGACCCCAGTCTTGCTATGGTTAGAGCTGCTGATGTTTAAGCCCTGCTTCCTATTGCTGAATATTGCTTAGATGGATGGGCTTCTGAGGCTGAAAGGGGTGCTCCAGGAGACCTCTCCAGTCTGAATTGCTGTGGTCCTTTGCCCCAGTTGCCTGCAGAGCCTCACCAGTCCCTAGGCTTTGTGGGGTAAAGAGGGGTGCAGGAGGGAATTATACCGCCTTTTAATTCAAGGACAAGAATCCTCATAGGCTTCAGCCACAGCTCCCTTCACTGGGTTTAGGATCCAACACCAGGCCAACGTCGTCCTCATGCCGAACCTTTTGGGGATACTTGCTGCAACCTTTATGGACCTTGCATCTCTCTGCTTCACTCCCCAGGCCTGACTCTTTTTCCTCTTGGTCTTATTTTACCTATCTGATGCTCTTGCCTGTGCACTGTGTGACTTGTGCATGTACAAGATAAAACTCTATTGTGTGTTTATCATGGTGAGAAATCAATCCTGTTGCTTACAGGGTGTGACTCTTTCATGGCACTGGAGAACAGCCGGTAGCCTAAAAACTCCTCAGTTAAATAATTTGCTGCTCATTCACAGGTGCCAGGAAGCTGGCTGGAGGGAGATAACAGGCTACTTGAAGTTTAAACCCATTCCCAACCAGCACTGCCTACTCCTTCCCTCCCAGAACACCCAGGGCTGCAGTGGGCTGGGAAAACCCCTCGCTGCTGCCATCCAGGCTATGTTGTCTGGTGGGGCTTGCTGCTGCCTTTTCCACCCCCTGTCGGAGGTCCCAGGGCGCAGCTCCCAGCAGTAGCTGTGTCCAAACGAGTCTGTCTGCAGCCTCTGGCTCCCTGTACTGCTCTGGGCAGACAGCTGCAACCCCTCCGCCATGGAGCCCCACACCCCGCTGGTATGTTATTGGTTAACTGTTTAACTGATATAATTAGAGGAGGTTGAATGGATAATTTTTAAAACAATACTTACATCCCTAATCACGACAGGTAAAGACTAAGACTTTATTTGCAAAGGAGGAGGCTGAGGAGGATTATGGTAGCGGTTGATCAAATCACAAAGGATGTGGATCAAATGAACAGGGAATTGAGCTGGCTTGGAACCGGTTCAAATGGATTGGAACCCAGTTCATACTGGTTTGAACTGGTTGAAAGCGGTTGGAAATTATTGGAACAGGTTCAAACCAGTCGAAAGCGGTTCCGACTGGTTTGAACCAGTTCTGACTCGTTCTGACTGATTTGAATCAGTTCCAACTCATTTTAACTGGTTCCCATGGGTTTGACCTGGTTCCATCAGGTAGCATCAACATTTAATATTCTGGAATCAGCATTGCAAACAAAATTGAAACAATTCTATATGACTAGCATAGATTGTATAGATAAGTTTCATCACAGCATGTTCTCTCTGTTTCAGGGCACCAATGGATCCCAGCTCTGGGATACAGCCTTTGCTATCCAAGCCTTTCTGGAGGTACAGTTTCCTTTTGTGCTGCATTCCCCAGTTCCTGAGGAGGTAGCATTCTGCATCACCCTTCATGCTTTAGCTGTTTGGTCCCAGCTTCTACAGTGTGTGTTTAATAAACAGGGGAATGGGAAGCGGTTTGTGAACCTGTACACCTGAAGTCCAAAACTCATTTGGTCATCTTGTCTGACATCCTGTGAGTGATCAAGGAGCGTTGCCTCCTGTCACTGCATCATCAGACAAAGCCATGTTCCCGAACATTTCCGTTGAGCCAGTAGCAAGCAGCTACGTCCTCTCCTGCCCCATTGAGGGCATAGGCAGTCCTCCAAAGCACAGGCCTTATTTAGGGTAACACCAGCTGTGCAGAGAAGTCTCTGCAGCCCCTCCCTGCTGCAGTTCTGTGCTTGGCTCTTATGGGAGAGACAGCGGTGGGTGCAGATCCCATGGGATATTTAGTAATTTGATTTCTCCCCAGAACCAGACTCCCTGGCTGGCAGGTAGCAGTGCCTGTCTGACTTTGTCTACGTCCTTCTTAGGCTGGAGCCCAAGACAACCCAGAGTTCAGTTCTTGTCTAAGACGTGCCCATGAGTTTCTCCGAATCAGCCAGGTGAGTGCTAGGCTCATGTCGTAGATGTGGGAAGGCTGCATTGATTTTTATGAGACTAGTGTGTCCATTGCCTCTTTCTAAATTTATTGGCCTGTTCCCAGCTCTTCTCATTCACTCTACACATTAGGAGCTTTGCCTGTTATTAATTCCAGTGAGATTCACAATGGCTAAAAGGCTGCCTCTGCCCAGGCTCTGATGACTTGACCATGGTGCTGTATGTAAAAGAACTCCACAGGCGCTGTTTGTAGTGATGGGGCAAGAAGGAAGTTGCAGGCCCTGATCTGCAGTGACCTGCTCTCCTCTCCTTCTAATCCAGGGGTGGGCAAAATCTGGCCCACGGGCTGGATCTGGCCTGCAAGGCCATTCTATCCAGCCCGCGGGGCCCCTAAAAAAATTTAGAAAATTTAATACTTCTCTGCCCTTGGTTCCTGTCAAAAATTACAGGAACCAAGGGCAGTAGGACCCAGGGGAAGCCTGGTGGGCTGCCTGGCCCCACCCCCCAGCTGGAAGCCCCAGACATAGTTTCTGGGCTGGGAGCACATGGGGTGCGGGAAGCTCAGGTAAGTGGGGGGGAGGGGACCCTAGGCAGCGAAGGAGTGGGGGGGGGGCCCTCCTGCTCCATGCCTTTTGGCCCCTGCTACAGCTGCTGGCAGCCTGCATGGGGCTGCCTGTGCCGGATCTGAACAGCCCCATGCAAGCTGCGAGTGCCTGCGGTGTGGGGTGGGGGAGGGGCCGCTGCCCCCCCACTCAGCTTTTCCCTGGGCTCCTTACCTGTGTGGAGAAAAGTGGCCCCTCCCTACCCCATGGCCAGCACCCCACGCTGCAGGCGCTTGCAGCCCACGCGGGGCTGTCCGGAGCAGGCAGGCAGGCTGCGAGTGGCTGCAGCGCTGGGCGCCGGCCATGGGACAGGGAGGGGCTGCTTTTCCCCACCCCACTGTGCTCAGCAGCACCTTGTAACCTGGCCCCATGGCCAGGCTGGCAGTGGGGCAGGGTTCAAAC
>NW_005842017.1:1391474-1395787 GCF_000455745.1 Alligator sinensis
CAGGGGCTGTGAGCGGGTGCAGTGTGGGCCACTGGCCATGGTGCAGGCGAGGGGCCGCTTTTCCCCACGCTCAGCACCAGCTTCTTCCCTGCTGGTCAGCAGGGGTTCAGGGCTGTGCGCTGCCCCCCTGCCTGTACCGTGGGGCTGGGGGACACTGGGTGTGAGCAGGCAGGGAGCATGGGGCCCGCACCAGTGTCCCGGGGCCAGCGCCAACGAGGCCCAGAGCAGGGTGGCAGGAGTGTGGGGTCCCAGCTGGCAGGGGCTCTATGGAGCTGGGCTAGCTCCACAGACCTTTGCCAGCCTGTTGTCCCACTTTGGGCCCCACCGATGCTGGCCCTGGGACACCCAAGATGGTGACCAGGAGGTGGGGCACCTGTCAAGGGGTGGGGCCCCCATGCGGCCCTCGACAGCCTGCCAAAACTGGGTAAGCGGCCCTCCACCCAAAATAATTGCCCGTCCCTGTTCTAACCTGTGGCCTTGTATTTTTGCAGATCCCGGACAATCCACCTGACTACCAGAAGTACTATCGCCAGATGAACAAGGTATGGCTGGCCATATTCCCTATGCAGAGTTTGCTGCTGGAGTTGGCTAAGGGAATGGGAATTTCCCTGAGTCCAGATTTCAAATTCTAGACCCACTTTATTGACACACCAACCTGTCTGAGGTCCCTGGCCTCCAAAGAAGCGATCTGGCATTGCTTGCAGCACAATTGCAGGAGGGATCATAGGTGGCGGAGGGTGGGTGCTGACAGGGCTTAGCTCCTCCAAATGCGGGGCAGTGGGAAGGGCTGCAAGGCAGCCTGGTCACAGGCTTTCAGTGGCTGCAGCGAGGGTGGGGAGGGGTGCACACAGCGGTGAGGGAGGGAGTGGGGCTGGGGCAGTCGCTGCACAGCCAGGGCAGGGCGTGGGATGGAGCTGTGAGCGGCTTGTCGGGGGGGGCACGGCTTCTGCTGCTACGTGCACTCCAGGAGGCACAAGGGGGTGTGCACCCCGAATCTATGTGGGGTGGGGTGAGCTGTCACTGGGCTGGGGCCAGGGCTGTGCTGGGCTATTCCTGGCAGGGGGGCTGGGCTGGGCTGTGCTCAGGCTGGGTGGCAGTGGTGTTGGAAGGAGGATTATTGGAGGGGGCCACCCCAAAATTTGCCATAGCACCCCAAACTCCCCTTCCTAGTGCTGCCGTGCACCTCAAGTGGAGCATGGCCCAACCCCACCCTGCTGGGAAGAGCCCGGTGCCACCTCAGTCCCAGCCCACAGCGGCAGCCCGTCCTCACCCTGCATGCAGATCTGGGGCATATGCCCCCCTATGCCTTCCCAGGGTGTGCACAGCAGAGGGAGCTGCCACTCCCGCCATGCGCCCCCCCGGACAAGCTGCCCATCGCTCTGTCCTGTGCCCCACCCTGGCTCTGCAGGGCCTGCCCTTGCCCCACTCCCTCACCACAGCAGGGATCAAAGCCCAGTGTGCAGTGGCAGCCACCTCTGCCCCGTGAACAGATTGGGTAGGGGGGGCACATGCCCCCCGGGGCTCCGTTTGTCCCACCACCCAGCCTGGCCAGGGCCCCACTCACCCCAGCCCCTTTTCCTGCCTGTGCCCCACTTCCTCCCTCGCAGCTGGGGTCTTGATCTGCCCCACCTTTCCCCACAGACTTACCTGCTGGGGGAGGGCATGCGTGCATGTGTATATGCACTCAGGCCCTCCCCTCCCCAATAATTTTTTATCCCTCTGTCTATGAGGGATTCTCCTAGGTTCACAGCTTCTGGTAGCTACAGGGGGCATTTATAGATGTGCTCTGGGAGGAGGGCATGGAGGGGGCGGTGCTTTAGTTAGAGCAGCTCTTGGAACCACTCTAATTAAAATTCCTGGGGCGTCATGTGCATCAGCATCCCTGCACTGAAAAATGGCAGGGGCACCATAACTAAAACTTGTTGAACTAGCTTTAGTTAAAGCACCCATGCTGCCATTTTTCAGTGCAGGGATGCTGATGCACATAATGCTGGAGTCTGCTGGAGTGCAGTAATTACCGTGCTCCAACGCACTGTAATTACAGCACATCGGAGCAGCCTCACTGCATGTGTATAGGTGCCCATAGAGGCTAACGTGTGCTAGAAGAGCTATTTCCCCTCAGGTCTTTAGCGCAAGCACAGCTGTAATTGAGGTAGAAACTGGGCAAGAAAGTCGCATCTCCCCCTGTGCAGAGGCAGAACATGGCTGAGAAGCATGATTGCCAATTTAGAGCTGATGGGATCTGATTCTCTGCAGGGCGGATTCCCCTTTAGCACCCGGGATTGTGGCTGGATTGTGGCTGACTGCACTGCGGAGGGGCTGAAGTCAGTGATGCTGCTGCAGGAGAAGTGCCCCTTCATAACAGAGCATGTCCCTCCCCAGCGCCTCTTTGATGCTGTGAATGTGGTAAGGGGCTGTGGATATTTAGCTTTCCACATGCTGAAAGTTCATTTGATCAGCAGCAGTATTTGTGGGAGTCAGAGGTGTATCCTCCTTGGATGCCTTATTTCCAGACAGCTTGAACTTCTGATGACACACACGTTCACTATGACCCTTGCACTTGGAATGATAACATTCAGCATCATGGAAATTGCATGTCATGTCTATGACTCCCTCCACAACTATAGGAACTTCCCTAGGATAAAGAATTTATATTCTTATGAACTGCTGGGCACTTCTTTGGAGAATTCCTTTTGGATCACACATGGTGAGTCTGTAATCTATTTTTTATAGATGCTTAGGTCTCGTTTTGAACAGCAATGTAGGCTTGTGAGCAAGTGCTGCTTCTTGAGCAGCGATGTGTTATATTTTATTTTGCGTGTTTAGGGCTTCATCTCAAACCCCACGCACGCAGGAATTGACCGCTCAGGATAGTCAAAACTGACCAAAATTGGTTCTCAAATAATGCAACTCAGCAATGTGTGCTGCAGTCCATTTGTCTGGCAGCTAGATGGAGTTAGTGCAAAATGTTTTTTCTTTTTTTAGTAGAATGAAGGTATTTAGTAGAATGATGGCTATACCTTGTACAGGAGAGAACAAGTAGATAAAAGGGACGGGGATGTAGCTCTCTATGTTAAGGAAAGCTATGTGTCCCTGCAAGCTGATGTTGGCAACCAGGGTGGACGACTGGAGACTCTCTGGGTTAAAATCCATGGGGAACATGGCACGGGACACAACAGTGGGAGTCTACTACAGACCTCCCACCCAAAGTCAAGAGCTTGATCAGGAGTTCGCCCAGGAACTGGCTGAGGCCGCTTGCTCCAGGACCATGGTTGTCATGGATGACTTCAGTTACCCAGACATCTCATGGGAGGATCACTCAGCAAAATCCGAGCGGTCGCAAAGCTTCCTGTCGTGCGTGGATGACCTCTACCTGACTCAAGAAGCCTACGGGCCAACGAGAGGTAAAGTGCTGCTTGACCTGGTGCTGGCTACTGGGGAAGACCTAATCGGCGACCTAGTGATCGATGGGAAGCTGGGTGACAGTGACCACGAGCTGATCACCTTCACCATCCGCTGTAAAGCTGGCAAGTCAGTCAGCAACACTGAAGTTCTTGACTTCAGGAAAGCTGACTTTGACAAGCTCAGGAGGCTTGTCAGTGAGGCCCTAAGGGACCATGACCCTAGGGGGAGGGGAGTCCAGGAAGAGTGGTTGCTCCTCAAGGGAGCGATCCTCAATGCACAAACTAATTCTATTCCATCTTGGAAGAAAGGCAGCAAGAGGACACAGCAGCCCCCCTGGCTCTCCAGGGATCTAGCAGACCTCCTGAGGCTAAAAAGAAAGGCCTAAAAAGGATGGAGGATGGGAGTCACTTCCAAAGAGGAATATTCTGCATTTGTCCAGTCCTGCAGGGAGCAAACCAGGAAAGCCAAGGCTGCAACTGAACTCCAACTAGCTTTGAGCATCAAGGACAATAAAAAGTCCTTTTTCAGATACGTGGGGAGCCAGAAGAAAAGCAAAGGCAACATTGGACCCCTGCTAAACCAAATGGGACAACTGACAATCGACACCCAGATCCCTTGCCCTCCATCAATCCTGACCTCGTAAGGGAACACCTTGAGAGGCTGGATACCTTCAAGTCAGCTGGCCCTGACAATCTACACCCCAGGGTACTCAAGGAGCTGGCAAGCATCATAGCAGCCTCTGGCACAGATCTTTGAGAACTGGTGCTCTGGTGTAGTGCCCGAAGACTGGAAGAAGGCCAACGTGGTGCCTATCTTTAAGAAAGGGAGGAAAGTGGATCTGGCAAATTATAGGCCCATCAGCCTGACTTCTATCCCGAGGAAGATCTTAGAAAAGTTTATTAAAGAGG
>NW_005842017.1:1396366-1403383 GCF_000455745.1 Alligator sinensis
CATAGATGCTTCTCAAGCAAATCCCGGGATGTCATTCTCCCCTTGTACTCGGCCTTAGTGAGGCCGCAGCTGGAGTACTGCATCCAGTTTTGGGCTCCACAATTCAAAAAGGATGTGGAGAAGCTTGAGAGAGTGCAGAGAAGAGCCACGCGCATGATCAGAGGTCAGGAAAACAGACCTTACAATGACAGGCTGAGAGCTATGGGACTCTTTAGCCTGGAAAAGCGCAGGCTCAGGGGTGATCTGATGGCCACCTATAAGTTTATCAGGGGTGACCACCAGTATCTGGGGGAAAGTTTGTTCACCAGAGCGCCCCAGGGGATGACAAGGTTGAACGGTTATAAACTACTGCAAGACCGTTTCAGGCTGGACATAAGGAAGAATTTCTTTACTGTCCAAGCCCCCAAGGCCTGCCACCGGAGGTGGTTGAAGCACCTACATTGAACACCTTCAAGATTAAATTGGATGCTTATCTTGCTGGGATCTTATGACCCCAGCTGACTTCATGCCCTTCGGGCAGGGGACTGGACTTGATGATCTTCCGAGGTCCCTTCCAGCCCTAATGTCTATGAAATCTATGAATTATTATGATTTGTCACTAGTTTTGGCCTAGGAAATGGAACAAGTGCCCAGTCAAAGCCTGAGAGCCAGTGACAGGCAGGATTCTGATTAGCCTCAGCCATCTGAATGGCTTCCAAATGGAAGACTAGCTGGTCAGCATAGGGGTCACAGCCTGACCACCATCAGCCCAAGGTCACCATAGTGAAGAGCAGGTGTACCAAACACGTCCTGGGAAGAAACCCCATGTCTGAGTTCCCCAGGATGGCACCAGTTGTCTTTCTGTCTTCTAGCACTTGTTTCTTCATCCCAGTGAGATCCCAGAGGGAGGAACAGGGCAGCCAGCATTTTAACATAAACTAGGAAGCTTAACTGATAGGGCTATGCGAAATTTTGCTGACCGTTTCGATTCGATACTGTTTCAACTCATTTCTAGCTTTAAACAGCGAAATCAAATCAAAACAAAAGGCTTTGAAACAGCCTCGAAACAAAACAAGATTAGTCAAAATCACCAGCAGCCAGGTGGTGGGAGACAGGGGAGAACCAGGGCTGTGCTCCCAGCAGCTCCACAGCCCCATGTGGCTCAGCCAGGAGCGCAGCCCTGGTTCTCCCTGCCTCCTGTAGCCGGACTGCGGGAAGCTGATCACAATGCTGGGGAAGGGAACTGAGCCTGATGTACAGTCGGAGGCGGGGTTTTTGCTACCTACCCATGGTTATGTGCATGTGTTATGCACTCCCACCAGTAGGTGGCAATGCAATCAGCTGCCTGATGATGGGATTTACTGAGGGATTGGTGGACTGGTGTGTGGGCTTTGAGACAAAGCACTGCAACACAGACTCCTTGCAAAGAACAGTTTAACGTTGGCCACTGCTCAAGAAGCAGCATCTGCTTATGAGGCTACACCGCTCCATTTAAAGGAGATTCAAGCATTGTATGTGAAAATTACATCAACTGAGACTCACCAAGTGTGATCCAGAAGAAATTCTTCAAAGAAGCTTTAGGGCTGTATCCAAGAGAGTGCAGGACCAAATCCAGGAGGGAGAGTGGATCCTGTTTACCATTGACTCGAGCACAAAAAAAATATCCTTTCAGAGGGCCTGATGCGCAGAAGTGAGCATCTTCGCTGGCTCACGGAGGCTTGGTGACCAGGTAGCCATTCTGGAAAGGGCATGTAACATTGCCCCTTGAAAGAGGAACAGTCAGACTGTTAAGAGAAGCCAGCTGTGGAGCATTTGGTTAAGGATAGTGTGTCCCACTAGGGGTTTTAGAAGCTCCCAGAAGAGAAAGCAAAGGGGAGGAGGAAGCAAACTGTAAAAGGGACAGCTCGCTGCACAGAGAAGCCAGACTGCTGTGTTGGGAGCAGAGCAGAAAGGGGTTCTTGTCCTAGTGTTTGGGGGAGGAAAGAGGGGTTTGTTTCATTTGTTTGTTTGCTTAAACTCAACTTTGCTTTGGAGAACTGGTTGAGGAGCTCATAAGGGAGAAAATTCTCCTGCAGAAGCCAGTAAGATAAATGACCTGCTTACAGAGGGATAAACATTTTTCTGGCTGCTGCTAAATGGTCATCTCTGAGGAGGAGTGGCCATGGTAGAAACCACAATCTCTGCTAAGCACTGGTGAACAAAGTTGGTTCTGATCCTATCTCTCCCTCTCGCTCTATCTGAGCAGTTGCTGAGCATGAGAAACTCTGACGGAGGCTTTGCCACGTATGAAACCAGGCGGGGAGGCCGGCTGCTGGAGTTGCTGAACCCCTCGGAGGTGTTTGGTAAGGGCAGTGTCTCCATGTCTCCCTCCTGGTGCCCTGTGCCATGAGGGGAAGCCAGCCTAGTTCTGTGGGAAGCAGTGCCCAAAGGCAGGTTCTGCATAATGGAGCATGCAGTCTTGGGGCCAGTGTCTGTTACTGGGGATGGTGCCTACTGCACACCTGTGTGTGTGTGTGTGTGTGTGTGTGTGTGTGTGTGTGTGTGTGTGTGTGTGTCCGTCCCATGCAGACAGGGTCTTGGGGCCCAGTCAGTGCTTGACAGAGTCTCCAGCAGGTTGTCCAGGGTTTCAGGGCTGTTTCCTCTCCCATTTTGGCAGGGGACATTATGATAGACTACACCTATGTGGAGTGCACATCAGCAGTCATGCAGGCGCTGAAACACTTCCATGAAGAGTTCCCTGAACACAGGGCACAGGAGATCAGGTAAGGGCAGAGCCAAGAGGGGTAATTTGGGAGAGCGCGTTCAAACTAGGCATGATGAAACCTGCAGTTCAGGTGCAGTGACACCTGCTAACATGCACTGGACAGGGGCCCTGGTCCTGCAGCCTGCTCTCTGCAGTGCTAGGGAAGACCCTAGCAATCCAGGTACTGGAGCAGGGCCCTAAAGGCAGAAGTTTAGCCCTGATCTGGGGATGGGCTTTGCTGAGCCACAACAGGTCAATGGTCCCATGCTCCAGCAGGCCCCATGCCTACTGCAGAGCCCTCTGTCTGCCAGGTGGGTATCTGCTCCTTGGTAGTGTTGCACAGGTACGGTGCGGGGGAGAGATGGGGGCACCCCTTGCCACCCTCTGACACCAGCACTGGATGCACCCTCTGCAGACGAGAATGTCTTATGACCACAAAGCATAGCTGGTCCTGCTAAGTCACAAAGCAGAGCTCTCGTGGCTATGGTCTGTCATGACTGTTTGTCTAGTATGTGTGGGAGGGAATGTTGGCAAGAACAGGAAGTGGTCCTCTCAGCCCAGCTGTTTCTGGATGCAGAGGCTGAGGTCATGCCCTCGCACTCTGATCCAGACAGCTTGACCCTGGCAGTAAAGTGTAGTGACATGACTTGGGCTGAAAGCTCTGGAGTACTGATACTGTTGGGTGAGGTGTGGGAAGGGACCATCTCCATTTGAGCCCCAGGGGCACAGACCTTGACCCTCTGCTGGTCTGGAAGCTCAGAAGTAAATGGGGAAGGTCTGTCTGGCCCATTTTGCACCTGATAGCTGGCAAGGAACCCTGTTAATAAGGACAGGCTACACTGCACTCCCAGAGGGAATGGGAATGTCCAGGTAACCCCTGCAGTGGGCTGTCCAGAGCAGGGAGCAGATGGGCAGTGAATCAGTCCCTCTCCTCCCTCTGCCTAGAGAGACGCTGCGGAAAGGGCTGGAGTATTGTCGCCGGATGCAGAGATCTGACGGGTCGTGGGAAGGGTGAGTGACTGCATGCACATGGTATCACATCCTCCTTGTTCAAGGGGAGAGGCTTGCTCCCAGCAGCCCTTGGGGCAGGTGCAGTCTGGGGCAGTGAGCAAAGTGCCCCCACTCCCAGGCCCCCGGTGGCAGAGCTGGCCTCTTCCTGCAGCTCCTGGAACCACCAGCAGCCTTGGTTATTTCTCTCGGTGTGATAGCCATGCAAAAGGGCCCCAGCTCAGGCTGAGCCCTGTTATATTGGGCCTGGTGGGAATGTACCTGGAGTCACTTGAACCCCCAGGTCCCAGAGTCTGCTGAAACAAGAGAAGGGAGGGGGGATGGTTATGGGGCATGGTGTGACTAACCCCAACTTGTGCCTGCCACAGCTTGGGGTGAGCTCTCTGCATAACCCAAAGTGTGATACGCCACAGCAGCACTCGCCCTGGTGCCCAGCAGTGCCGTTCTGCTCCATGGGCATTGGGGTAGGTGCTGTCCCAGCCAGGAGTTCTGCTCTCCTGATTGGTGATCTCCCTTCCACTGTCAGGAGCTGGGGGGTCTGTTTCACATATGGCACCTGGTTTGGCCTGGAGGCGTTGGCCTGCATGCAGCACATGTACCATGACAGGTGAGTGAGGAGGCCCAGCCAAGGCTTTGCAATCTGTGTCCAGGGTATGGCAAGCTAACGATCCAGCTCCTGGCCAGGGCACAGCCCAGGGATGCCACTGGGGTCCCTTGAGCACAGCAGGGGCTGGGATATGCTGCTGCATGATGGGGGCAGGGTGCGGAGCTTGGTGAAATTTGGATCATAGCCCTTCTCAGTCCTCCCGAGAGGCTTTTAGGTTACAGAGATCCTCTCTGCCTTCATGCCATCCCAAGGGCAGAGACTTACAGCCACTTGGCAACTCAGCCATTTGAATTTTGGGGTCCTGCTTGGCAGCCTGGTCCCTGCCTGCAAGCTGTACGCTGGCATCCTGAGCTGTGCTGTGGGCCCCCTAAGGAAAGCTGTCCCAGCCTGTGGGTTGCTGCTCACATCCTGTAGCCAGGCTGAAGGCCAGGCTGGTTCACTGAACTCTGGTTCTGGTGCTTCAGGTCCCAGCCCAGAGAGGAGTGTACTTGTTCTACTCTCCCCTACCAGAGTCCAGCCAGTGCTTCCTCAGCACACAGCCACACAGGGAGAGGGCAGTACTCAGGCCTGCTCCCACCCCCAGCCCTGTCCCCTGTGAGCTGGCCTGGACTAGCAGGGGGCAGGAAACATACTGGGGATCTTTCCCATTCTGGGGGTACCACAAATCCTGTGTTTCCTGCTTGAGCTCTGTGCTTGGCATTAGACATCAACCAAACCCTGCAGATAAAACAACCCCAAGCTGAACAGTGTTCCCTGTCACCCTCCCTTCTCTGAGCCCCTGTCCCCACAGGTCTGAGGTACCCTGCTGTAGGTTTTGTTGATAGTGACACTTGTGCCTCTGTTTTATCCCTTCAGAACTGCATGCAAGGAGGTGGCCCAGGCTTGCCAGTTCCTGGTCTCCAAGCAGATGGAGGATGGCGGCTGGGGAGAGGACTTTGAGTCCTGCGAGCAGCGTAGATATGTGCAGAGTGCCACATCCCAGATCCACAACACCTGCTGGGCCCTGCTGGGACTCATGGCCGTCAGGTAGGAGCCACCATAGCTGTGCAGGCTGTTGACACTAGCGCTCACATTGCTTGAGAGCACTGTCCTCTGCAGCCTCAGACAGCAGAGCCTTGGCCACTACCTGTTGTGGAGGGCAACTGCAATCAATATTCATGGTCTTGGGACACCTATGATGAGTAGTGTAGGATGATTTCATTGTAGCAGTTCTGTTTTTTGCACAGCTTCACTGTGATGGGTTGTTTCTGTCCCTCTTTTCCAGCTTGGGACACAAAGTGTCAGATGTGTGAAAATGGTTGCAGAGGGGATGTGAGACATGTGGGGGCGGTTTGTTTAGCTTCCTGGAGTCAGGACTGTTCACCTCTTTGGCTGTGCTTTGCAGGTATCCTGATGTTGAGGTTCTGGAGAAGGGCATCAAACTTCTGATGGACAAGCAGCTGCCCAATGGTGACTGGCCTCAGGTACGCAGCTCCTCTCACCTGTCTAATACATCCGTTCCTCAGCACTGTAGAGGTTCTCAGAAGAACTGAATACAGAAATGGGTCACACACATGCTCTGTGTGTCAAGTTTTCTTGGCATGTAGGAGCAGAATCCCAGCTGTGTGGGTAGAAACCAGAGGAGGCATGTGGTATCTCCATACTTGTGGCAATAAGTCCCACAGTTCAAGGACAAGCACCTGGACATGTTCTGCTTCTCCTCTGTTTAACAGCCACCCACATTAATCAATTGTTGGGGTGTGGTAGCTGTGATAGTTGTGGCTGCCAAAAGAGTGGATCTTGAGAGCAGAGCCTTTGCCAAGCCAGTTCTGAGTAGGGTGATGGAGATCTTCACCTGGACCCTTGTGGAGTGTGGGATGTCGGGTGCTATGCTGCTGAGCGGACCAGCTGTAATGTATGTACCAGGTGTGGTTCTGTTGCTGTGGTTATCTGAGTGTTGGGTAGCATAAAGGGACCCAAGAGAGTCCAAGGCCATGTGGTAGCCTAAGGCACTGCATGCCCAGGCCTGTGATGGAGGGCATGTTCTGAAGGAGACAGGTCTCTATCTTTGTCCTCCCAACAGCACTGCCTCCTCCCTACATATATTCAACTTTCCCTGCTGCCCTTTATGTAAACAAATAGCACTTTTGTAATTGCTAGGCCCAACGCCCTTGCTGGGTGGTACCTCCCCCTAGCTGGGTGGAGCTCAGCTCTAAGGTTGGTTGCAGGGCCGTGTGTCTCCCCAGCATTGTCGAGGAGGCAGGTGCTAGCAATCTTCTGTGGCTTGGCGTTATGCAGAGCTGTGCCTGGGGCTGTGGCACAGCCCATCTCTGCCTGGGATTTGAGCATTTGCATGGATCAGTATCCTGTCAAGGCAGCCCGTGAAGGGATAGCTTTCCCCTCCTGCTTCTCTCAGAACTTTCAGCCTCTGAAAGAAACATCTTTTTTAGGATCCAGGGCAGACTCCATATTGGAGATTCCCAAGGATGAAAGCTGTGGCTCTGTTTTTTAGCTGGGTGAGTGGTCTCGTGTGTGCCGCCTGCTCAGAGCACAGTAGAGTGAGATTGTGCTAAGAGTAATGACTCTGATGTGAATGAGCATGAAGATGAGGGGCACATTTGTCTGCCAGAGGGTGAAAAATCCAGTTCTGTCACTCCTGAGCCCTTACGTGTGCTGCTGGCAGGGATGATGGCCCGGTCCT
>NW_005842017.1:1403406-1407113 GCF_000455745.1 Alligator sinensis
TCCTGCGGAGCTTGTTTCCTTTCTGTCTCCATCCCTGTTCAGGAGAACATCGCTGGTGTGTTCAACAAGTCCTGTGCCATCAGCTACACCTCCTACCGAAACGTCTTCCCCATCTGGACACTGGGGTGCTTCTCACGCCTGCACCCCAACAGCTCTCTGGTTGGCAAGTTAAAGCCTGGATCCCTGGATGGTGCAGAGACGGTTCTGGCTGGAGGAAAGCTGAACCGGGGGGTTTCCTGCACCTGAGCTTGGGCCCTCAGCAGTGAAGCCTAGATCCCTACAGGTGTAAATATGGGAGGTTGTTAGGCCCTGCAGTGCTCTTCTACTGGTGAATTCCACAAACTAATTTTTCCTGTAGTCCTAGATTGGTACCTACCTGTGTGTGGCTTTGGCTCCTTCACAGTCAGGTCCCCTGCCAATTGGTGGTACGGGTCTTTCTTTAATTTTGTTCCAAGAATCCTTCTATTCAAGGCTGCATCTTTCAAGTAAAAGTGTCAGGACAGGCAGAAGTGCTTCACAGCTCCTTCAAACTCAAATGTGCCCACATCATTTTGGACAGTACAGGGTCTCTGGGCTGAATCTATACAGTAGCATTGGTGGTACTGTGCCACTCCCCTTCTGAAATTCCTGACAACTGGGGAATCTGTATAGTCTTCTGAAAACTTTTCAACTCGCCTGGAAAAGCCAGGCTGCCTGTGTGGTGCTGTCTCTGCAATGTGCCTTCTAAGTGCCTTCAGTTTTGGAGCAGGCATGCAGGGAGTGGTACAGATCCCTTCTCTCATGGAGTTGGAGATAACTTGCTTCTGCTGCTGTTCAGCAAACCCCTTCCTTCTCAGCAATAACTAAGTCCTCATCCATAGATCTCAAAGGAGGTAAGTGGCATCATCCCTATTTTACAGATGGGGAAGTACAGCACGAAGCAGTGAAGTGACTTGCCCAAGCTTGTCCAGCAGCCTTCCCCATGGGAAGAAACCCCAGGCCTGGGCTCCTTTCTCTCTTGCAGCTCTTGTTACTTATGTTTTTAGGATGAAGCATTGGAAACATTCCTTCACACTGCCTCATAGCCAGTTTTGGGTGTTGCAGGATTTCCTCGTCCCAGTGAGGTCACACGGGGAGCAGTAGGGCAGGCAGCTTTGTTAACATGAGCAAGGAAGCCTAATTGAATACTTTTCAGGCATAACAACTGGCAGTAATAGATAAACTTGGGGAATTGTGCCCTTGACTGGCAGGTGTGTGTAACTTCTATACAGAACACTTAGTGTATGACAGTCCTGTGAGACTGGGAATGTCACAAGGATCCCCATGGAGATTACATTTGTGCACACTTTTGATCAGGAGTCTCCTGAGGACTGTGAACTCTAAATGTTTAACCTGCAAACACCAAGGGTGAAGACATCTTCAAATGATGGTGGTTAATAAATTGCTAATTGTGTTGCTGATGCTAATGTACTGTGTGCATCTAATATCTTCCTGCAAGAGCTCTTTCCTGAGACCACACCTGACTTTCAAATTAGGCTGATCTGAATTGGTCAGAGACCATGTGGTGAAGCAGTGACTCATTTTGGTTGTGCCAAGATTTTGACTACTGGATTACATCATGTTCTGGTATGTTCCCAGATTCTTACCTCTGGCCTATCCTGCCATGTAAGTATGTGACAGTTATCACAGACTCATACCAGGCTTGGACCAAGGAGAAGACCAAAAAGCATGGTTTAGTATTCCCAAACACCTCACCATTTTGTGATATTCCAAACAGATTGATCTGAACCCTCAATTTAGAGCTGGTGTGGGCAATTCTGTTTCCTCTGCAGGAGTTCAATAACATATTCTGACCAATGTAGGGACCTCCCTAGGCCAGGCACTGCTGAAGAATACCTCAGAGGTTAGGGCAAAGTAGGAGAGTGATTTATATGGTAACTACATGCTAAATGGCCAGGACTTCTCTCTCTTGAAGGAGCTCCCAAGCTTGTATTAGGCAGGTGCCTCATGCCTTGGTGGTGTTTAACAGTGTAGGTTCTTTGCAGATGCTGCTTGTTATTGCTAAGTGTACTCCCTGGCAGAGGGATGAGGTGTGGGAACAGGTGAAGAGAATTCAGAAGGGTTACGCACGGAAGAAGTGAGACCACACCAAATCCACATTTTTCCACGATTAAGTGAAACACCTGTGTGTGTGTGTGTGTGTGTGTGTGTGTGTGGTATCGGTTGGACAGAATGTTTTATTGGTATATTTACTTTAAAGCAATTTGGAATCCTACCAGTGCCTCAGTCACTATTAATGAAATAAATTCTAAATACCTATATATTTTGGCATTTGATTTTGGTTTTTTTTAATCATGGAAAATCAGAGCTACCCCTGCCCCCACCCCCTGCACTCACCAGATGCGGGTCCAGCTGCAGCTGTCCCCTCCCCACCCCACCCCACTGTTTTGTGGTGTTGAGCAGCTCTGAAATGCTAATGCCCCTCCTGACCTGCAGCCCCTGCCTAACCCCCCACTTGCTCCCTCCCAGCGGCAGTTTTCTTCCATATCAGGATGCAGGTCCAACTGTGGCTGTCCCTCTCCTGCTGTTTTGTGCTGCTAAGAAGCCCTGACACACTGGTGCCCTTCACTCCTGACCTGCAGCTTCTGCCTGCTCTCCACTTGCTCCCTCCTGGCAGCTCCTGCACCAGGACACAGGTCGAGCTGTGGCTGTCCCCCCTGCTGCTTTGTGGCTCTGAGCAGTGCTGGCCCCTGCTGGTCTGCTCTCTGTACCTGTTAGCAAAAATAAGGTTCAAATTTTGGGGGGTCCCAAACAAATTCAGCTTTGGCTCAAGCCCCCTCCCAGAAACCTGCGACAACTAGATTTATACTGGGGTGTCCTGAATGAACAAACTTCTCCCTTGCGAGCAATGTACCAACAAAAGCTAGATTTATTATAGAACAAAGGGGAAAGAAACACAAAGTACAGTTTAAAGCACTTTTAAACTCTAAGGCTTATGTTCTGAAATCCAGCCCCACCTGGGCTCTTCTTAGCCCTCCTGGAGTCCTGTGGCCACTCACTCATTCCAGGGCCCCCTGGCATCTGCTGCCTGGGCCTACTGGGACCTCCATCTCCCCTACAGTCCCAACCACTTTCCACCAGATGTTACCCAGCCAGCAGCACACTGTCTGTTCTGCCTTCTGGCTGGGGTTATAGACTGCAAGCCCCAAACCTAGAGGGTCACATGATTCACCTGAATGCCATCTGCTACCCTGTAGCCTGAGACAAGCCATGCTGAGATGCGCTTCAGAGCCCATCTAAGTGCCAGGGCTCCAGCATGTAAAGATGCAGGGTTTGGCATGGCATTCCAAAACCTCAACGGAGATTCGGCATGTCACGCCAAGCCCAAGATTTTAGGCTGGGTTCCACTGGGAGTCCTGGGAATGTCTCTGAGGATGGGTGAGACTGTGGTCAAAATGCCTTTTTAAATATTTTTTTTGTTTTGGGGCAGCTGAGAGCATTCAGGCCTTGTCAGGGAAAGAACCCAGCAGGCCTGTGGGCTTGTGAAATGTCTCTGAGGCTGAGCATCAGGCTGGCAGATGAAAGGGGAAAGTTTGTGGCTGCTCATGGCCTCCTTTTGCTGGGCAGATGGTCTTTTCACATGGCCTGTCACATTTTTTGGGGGGGTGAGGCCAAAGGGTACTGGGATGTGTATGTGCATGTTTCTGGGAGGAAGCAGTTTGAGCCTG
>NW_005842017.1:1407123-1413437 GCF_000455745.1 Alligator sinensis
GAAAGGAGCAGGAAGACCTGTTTTGTGGGTGAAGGGGCTGAGTGCTAAGGTGGTAAATAAAAGCCTGGGAATTCAAGTATGGTGCTAGGGACAGAAATTACACACAAACCGGTTTAAATAATCAGAAACTGGTTTAAACCTGTAATAGAACACAAGCTCAGTTCACATAAACCAGTTTCATAATAGCTGAAACTGGTTTAAGATTAACCTGATTGAATGTGGTATCAGACTTAACTGATTTAAGTCAAACCAGTATATAAAACTTCTGTCCCAGACCCCTTCCTGGTTCTAGTTAAATCACAGTCCCCCAGCATGCTTTGCAGCCCTGGGCTGGGCTGTGCAGCAGCAGAAAAGGGTCGAGGGGTGGGGGGAGAGGCAGGGGACTGCCCCCCACCCTGCAGCAAACCCCAGCTGGGATCTGAAGCTAGGGAGGGGGGGTTAAACCCACCTTCCCCTGAGTATAGCGCTTCCCTGCTGCTAAACTTACTGCAACTTACAGCTGGCTGTGACTGTGGACTACAAATCCCAGAGGCACCTGGAAGCAGGAAGAGGAAGTGATAAGCAATCCTGCCAGAGTCCTGCTGTTGTGATTTTTGGACTGCAAATCCCAGAGATCTTGGGGACAGCAGGAAGAGGAAGCAAACACACAGCCCATGCTGGCTATGTGCCAGAGAGGTGAGATCTAGTGCCCTCTAGCTTCTGGCCTGAGCCACTTCAGTCATCTGGCTGCATTTGCTGAATCAAAAGTAAATGTGTGTCCAGTTGTTTCTCAGTTTAATCTTTTAGAGTCATTCATAGATTGTAAATCCGGAAGGGACCTCGGAAGATCATTGGGTCCAGGCCCCTGCACCAAGCAGGAAAGAGAACTGGGGGTCAGGTGACCCCAGCAAGGTGACTGTCTAGTCTCCTCTTGAAGATTTCCAGGGTAGGTGATTGCACTACCTGTGGAGGGAGCTTATTTCACAGTCTGGACACCCTGACTGTGAAGAAGTTTTTCCTAATGTTGAGCTTGAATTGGTCTTCCAGGAGTTTGTGGCCATTACTCCCAGTTTTCCCCTCGGGTGTAAAACAGTTGTTCACTGAGCCCTTTATGCACTCTCCTAGTGTAGCGGTAAGCTGCTCCCAGGTTTTTCATAGACATAGATTTCATAGACATCAGGGCTGGAAGGGACCTCGGAAGATCATCGAGTCCAGCCCCCCGCCCAAAGGGCAGGAAGTCAGCTGGGGTCGTAGGATCCCAGCAAGATAAGCATCCAGTTTCATCTTGAAGGTGTTCAGTGAAGGCGCTTGAACCACCTCCGGTGGCAGGCTGTTCCAGACCTTGGGGGCTCGGACAGTAAAGAAGTTCTTCCTTATGTCCAGCCTGAAACGATCTTGAAGTAGTTTGTGACCATTCCAGCCTGAAACGATCTTGAAGTAGTTTGTGACCATTGAAGTAGTTTGTGACCATGAGGTCCCCCCTCAGCCTTCTTTTCCCCAGGCTGAAGAGTCCCAGATCCCTCAGCCTTTCCTTATATGGCTTGCCTTTTAAGACTCTGGTCATATGGGTGGCTCTTCTCTGGACTCTCTCAAGCTTGTTCACGTCCTTGTTAAAGTGCGGTGCCCAGAACTGGACACAGTACTCCAGCTGCAGTCTCGTCTGCGCTGAGTAGAGCAGAAGAATCACCTCCTTGGTTTTGCTGGAGATGCATCAGTTAATGCATATCAGAGTATTATTTGCCCTACTGGCTACAGCATTGCACTGCCAGCTCATATTCATACTGTGGTCTATTATTACTCTTCAGCTTGGACTAACCTACAAAGACTGAATCGATTCAGCTTCGGACTTCTTGACTGTCTGTACTTAGCATGGGTGTGTGCAAGTGATCTTAGGTCTATTTTCATGGTCCTTGCTGGGTTCAGAATTTTTTTTTTTCCTGCCTGGAGACATGCCATTCTGAGATTCGCTCCAGAGCCCATCTGACCAGTGCCAGGGCTCCGTCTCGCAAAGATGCAGGGCTTGGCATGGCATGCCAAAACCACTTGGGGTTTCAGCATGTCACACCAAGTCCTAAATTGTAGGCCAGACTTCAGTGGGAACCCTGGGAATATCTCCTAGGATGTGTGAGTTGGTGTGGCCAAGATGGGTTTTTTAAATTTTTTAGTTTTGGGGCAGCTGAGAGTATTCAGGTTGCAGCTGATAAGAAACCATCAGGTCCGTGGGCTTGTGAAGTGTCTCTGAAGCTGAGCCTCATGCTGCCAGTTAAAAGGGGAGGGCTTGTGGCTGCGCATGGCCTCTTTTTGCTGGGTAGGTGGCCCTTTCACATGGCCCATCTATTTTTTTTTTTTTTTTGTGTGGCCAGGGGCATTGGATTATCTGTGCATGTTTCTGACAGGTGGCAGTTTGAGCCCTGGGTCTCCAGGGAGGTGAGCAGGCAGGCCTATTCTGTGGGTGAAAGGCCTGCGTGTTAAGCTGCTGGAGAAGCAGTGGGTAGCTCATGTCTGGTGTGGGCAAATGATTTTCAGTCTGATTTTGTGGTCCTCACTGGGTTTAGAAATTTTTTTTTCCACTGAGACATGCCAAGCTGAGATGCAGTCCAGTTTCATAATATGTAGAGTTTCATAATCTGTACAAACAGCACCAATTTGTTTAAGATCCAATGCACAAACAGCACGAAGAATATCAATTGCTGGCTGTTTACTTTTTTACTGCATACTGTCTTGATTTATCAACAGCACTCTGAACAGCTGTGGACTCTTTTGCATTATCCGTTGACAATGCAAGATGCTCTATCCATGAAATTAAATCCAGGAATTTAAATCCAGCTCTACTAATAGAGGACCATAATGAAAATGGTAGCCATGTAAATGCAATACTTTGTGTAGTTGGTGTTTTTAGAACTGTAAGGGCACCTACATATGTGCTCCGGGGTGGAAGTGGGGGATACTTTAATTAGAGTGACTGTGAGTTGCTCTAATTAAAGTGCCCACAGCATCACATGTTTTCAGCATCCCGTGCTTCAAAATGGTGGTGAGGTCACTCTAAGTAAAGCTTGTTCAATGAGCTTTAGACAAAGTGCCCCCACTGCCATTTTGAAACTTGGGGGCACTGAATACACGTGACGTGGAGGCTGCTGGGGTGTGCTAATTAGCACCCTCCAGCAGACTCTCAGAAGACTCAGTTAATTGTTGCGTTAGAAGTTCGTCACGTGTACAGATGCTAAAATATCCAGTGCTGTCACTAAGCATTCATTAGTTATCTGTAGGCATCCGGGTTTTCAGTTTCCCATGGAAAAATGGAGTAAATAGCGGATTTTACCTTTTGCTGGAGGCAAATGCAGATTTCTTGTTTTACCAGAGAAACCCGCTGATTTTCCAGTTTTGCAATGAGCTCCCTTCAGGCTGGCAGAGTCCCAGCCTGCAGGGAGCAGGAGGAGGGTGGTGAGACAGGGGGTGCCACACACATCTACATGCACATGGCCCCCAGCAGCCCAAGGGCAGCTCCTGCAGGTAAGTGGGGGAGGTGGGGTGGGAAGAGGGGGATTGAGGCCCCTGTGGGGAGGGAGGGAGCTGGCAGGGCTGGGGATGGGGATGATGCCCAAATGGGGAGTGTGTAGAGCTTGGGGCCTTAGGCTGCAACACACTGCTGTAGGGCCCCAGCGGGGACTGGGATGGGGCCCTGGGCGGCTTGTCCAGAGGGCAGGGCTGGCTCCCTGGGGCAGTATGCACTCCTAAGGGGGGCAGGGAGGTGCATTGCCAGGGCAGTGCAGAGCACGCAGTGGCAAGCAGCTTCTCTGCACAGCCCCTCTGTGCCCACGCCCACTGGGCTGTGGAGCCCCTGGGAGAGGGCAGCGGGGCAGAGGCCCATGCCCACAGCCCGTGCCTGCCCCATGCACAGAACTGGGGGGCGCAGGTCCCCCCTGCCCCCCTCAGGAGTACACCCTGTGGCAGGGAGCCAGTCCCACCCCTGCAGCAGGCAGGAGGGGGGAGCAGGGGCAGGGGGCTGCAGACCCAGATCCATACAGTAGGCAGGAGGGGGGAATGGGGGCAGGGGGCTGCAGACCCAGGTTCATAGCCCTGGCACCTGGGGCCCCTCTAACCAGGCTGGGGGAGCAAGGGCTGTGGGTGGGGGGCAAGGGGCACCAGCAGGGCTGTGGGGGCTGCAGGGAGGGGAATGAGAGTCATGAGCAGGGCCTAGGGGAGGGGCTGTGGGGAGCATTTAATTTTAATAACAGATTTGGGAGTTTTTATTAAAGAATTTGTGATTTTTTTTTTTTTTTTTTTTTTTTTTAAATCACAGATTTTGCGATCTTATATCAGAAAAAACCAGCATTCCTGATTATCTGTAATGTACTTCAGGTCAGTATGCAGGTCTTCTACGGCTAACAGGCTTGCTAGTTCCCTCAGAACAGATGTATCCCCACGTTCTGTTACTTTATCCTCTGCAAACCCATAGTAGAGCTGGTAGTACTGTGCATGGTACTTGACACAATTGACCATATATTCCACCTGATTGCAGCTAGTTTGAGTGGTGAAACAACACTCTGTTCCTGCATAAAACAGGTACCAAATTTAGACGCAATTAAAGCACATTAGTGAGCATGTAGACGTGCTAATGCGCATTAACAAGGCTTGTGCCCATTGACTTGGGACTAGCATTATCATGTCTATACATTCACTAATGTGATTTAGCTATTCGCACAGAAATTTGATACTACTTTATGCGTGCACATGTAGACACAGGTCTAAATCACCTTAATGCGCTTTAGACAAATGCTCATTAAGTTTAGGTGTGCGTAAAAGCACATGTAAACATGCCCTGTTTAAAATAGCTTGCCTGAGGGGGTATTCAATGCTGTGCCCAGCCCATTGTGATTGGGTATTTTTGTTGTTTGTTTTTTTTTGCCTTTGAAACTGTCTTTTACAAAAAGACCATCCCAAAGACTCCTGCTAATGAAACACCTCTCAACCCCCTTGTTGCAGTAGCTCCAGAAATATATTGGCCAGGGAAAATGTGCTAGCCTGAGTGTAGTGAGAGTGTGGGGGTTGAGCTCTGTACTTGATAAAGCAAGTTAGAAAGCCTGTGCCTAGGGTAGTCTCCCTAAAACAGGGCAAACCTGCCCCCCGGAAAAAAAAATGAAGGCCCTAAAAATCTTAGAAGTGCCCTAGCCAAATGAGGAAATAATAAACCTCTGCTCCACAAATGTGCCTCAAGCAGTGGATGAAGGGGAAGCTCAGAGAGAGAATTGTCTCTGGCTAAGTACAGACAGTCAAAAGGCCTGAGACTGACTTGATTCAATTTTTGGAGGTTAGTCTAAGCTGTGCAGATTGAACTGATAAGCAAGTGAACAGACATTCACTTTTGATTCCAGAAATGCAGCCACATGCCTGCAGCAGCACAGGCCAGAAGGCACTAGAGCACACCTTCCTGCTCAGTTGGAGCAGCCAGTTTGGGCCAAGGCTAGCCTGCCCACCCTGGGAACAGGGGTGTGTTTGTGTGTGTGTGTGGGGGGGGGGGACAGAGTGTGCAAAGCATTCTGGGATGCTGGGGGACTGAGTTAACTTGAATCTGCAAGGGATTTGGGACAGAAGTTCAATAAACCGGTTTGACCTAAATCAGTGAAGTCTGATACTACGTCCATCCAGGTATATCTTAAGCTGGTTTCAGCCATTTTGAAATTAGTTTCTGTTTCCTGAACTTCTGTTGTGTTACACATTTAAACCAGTTTCCGATCACTTCTATCGGTTTGTGTGTAATTTCTGTCCCTAGCGTGCATGGGTGGGGTGGGGTGGGCTGTGTGTGTCTGTGTCAGTGTCCAGCACTGCGCTGTGTCCACGTCTGTGCCTGGAGCCTGGACCTGCCGTCACACCCCTCCACACAGCCCCGGCTTGGACCTGCAGGCAGGTCTCCCAAGGCTCGCCTACCTCAGGCAGCTCCAGGGCTCTGAGGCTTGGGTGCCAGGCACCAGAGGGCTGAGGAGGGGTGTGGGGCTTTCTAGCTCTAACCCCTCCCCAGCAGCATCACCTACACCCAACCCACAGGGCCCCCCGCCCCAGTTGTTCCCAGTTGTGCTCAGCCCCTGCAAGCTTTACTTACCCCAAAGGCCTCAGGAGGGAAAATGAGTCTGAACCAAGCCCTGACTGACTCAGTCTCTGGCCCTGCCCCCTCCCCCTGCCCCTCTGGACAGCACTGAGAGTTTCCTGCCCTTTTTGCAAGCAGCTCCTTCAGACTGCAACTCTGCCAGACTGCAGAGAGCTCTTTGCAAAATGTCCTGCTTAAAAGGGGAAAATCCATAGTTTTCTCCTTCACCTGGGAAAATCTGCATTTTTCAGCA
>NW_005842017.1:1413468-1433091 GCF_000455745.1 Alligator sinensis
GGAAACGGAAAACCTATAACCCTGCCACAGGGCGTCTGCATAGCCTGACACACATTCCCCAGAATGGCCATGTGCAAGTATTGATTCATTCTTGTGATTAATTGCTTTAGTAATTCTCTTGCTGCCAACAAATTACGTGCACATGCCACCTTCCCTTCACCCATTGCCCACAAATAGCATGACCCAGCCCTCTTCCCTCCATCTGACCCCCTTGAGCCAAAGGCTTTGAATCGGGGGATCTGGGAGCCATGGGCCTAATCAGCAGGTCATGGCATCCCCAGAAACTGAGAGGGGCTTCAAGGGAAACCTGGCATTTGTTTCCTTCCTGGAACGGATTTCTTTCCATGGCAGTGACCCACCCTGTCTTGAGGAGGTTCCAGTCTATTTTGTACATGGGATTCACAGTTGTCACCAAACTGTCTCTGGCGAAATAACGCATGGGGTAGAGGTGTTCCCACCCCCACTAAGCAACTGAGGTTTCCTTTTCAAACATGCCTTCTGCCAGGATTGGTCAGATCCCTAGCATGATTCCCACCAGCAGTGCTCTAGTCCCCTTCCATTCCCTGTCCCCCTCTCAGGCTGCCAATAACACCAGTGACCAAGGATGTGTAGAGGTTGAGAGAGCTTAGAGGACACACGGTCAGTTCCCAGCTGCTGCAAATCATCCTGACACCGTTGAAGTCATGGAGTGATATCAACGTTCAATATCTCTCATCATTCTGTTGATAAGGGTGATGGTAATTTCCAGGCACAGGATGCAAGTCTCTAGCATTATTATTATGTGGGACATAAGCCACTATGCATTACCACTGCAATCTCTCCATTCGCAGGTATCAAGGCAGCAGTCTCTGACAGACACTGGGAAATTAAATGAAACCAGCTCTACTTCTGCATGCAAACCATTTGTACTGCAGAGTCAAGCTGAAGGGCCAGGAACCCCATTTGTTTCATGGGCTGCTGATGGTTCTGCAAGCCCCCAAACCTCCGAAACCTAGGGGCTTGGAGCAATGTGCACAAACACGCAGGGTTACACACACACACACACACACACACACAAAAAGCTTGTCTGTGGAAGTGTGTGTCTTTTTTTCAGCTCCAACTATGGTAGCTCTTTTTATTTTTTTGTTAATGTGTTCAGTGGGCCAGAAAGCTAGCTCAAGCAGTTAGCTCAGATGAGAAGTGCATGGCTGCTGTCCACTGCTGGAGTGCTCTAGGAACCTGGGAGCTGCACGTGTCAATCATTGTGGATTTGCCAACCCAGTGGTTTTAAGTTAAAAATTTTAGCTCTGTTAAAGTTTTAGCTGGTGTTTTGTAATTTTTGGTAAAGGGCATGTTTGTGTTTATGTAACATGACCTTTAGGTTTGCTTCTTTCTTACTAAGGCCATCTTTGCTCCCGTTAGCCCATCTGCTGGGTGAGACTAAAGACTATCTTCATTGGTAAAGGGTACCTGGGCAGGACCCTTTCTTTATTCATATGAGTTCTAGCAACTACAGAGGATTTAACAGTAACATGGGCTGAGAATTTTGTCTTTTTTTTCTGGTGTTTCCTCACTTGTGGAGTGAAAAAACCAGGGTTGTGGTTCTGAGGAGGGCAGTGCCCAGGGGGAACCTAGAGACCCTGGGGCCTCCGCAGCAACACAAAGTATCTGCTTAGCAAGGAAAGCAGTCTGTGCCAGAAGGAGGTCAAAGAAGGAAACTATTCCTGGTGTAATCCCTTCTCTCAAAATCCCAGATGAAGCTCTGGTCTAGAGCCAGCCAGGCAGCACCTTTGCCGCTGTCCCTAGACTCCATGTCGGTAGTTCAGGTTAGACAAAAAGAGCATCAGAGAATCCAATGCACAAGTTCATCTTAGGAAGGCAAGAGCTCGCATGCAGGTGGCAGCAGAGTGGAGTCAGAAATGGGGCGCACATGTCTACTATCTCATTAATTTTTTTATGTGGAGGCATCTAGTTTTGGTTATTCTTAGCAGCAGCATCAGATCATTGTTGCTGCCTCCACCTCCTAGCCAGGCCAGAGGAAATGCAACATTTCCTCAGGGATGCAGCCAACTGTGTCAGGACAGGATTGCTCCAACAGCGGCTCTACCTAACATTAGCAGAATATCGCTTGTATGTCCCAACAACCCCCCACCTATTTGCAGGAGATGGTCAACACAAATCCATCCAACACTATCTGTTCCTCTCAGGCTGTGTTTTAATACTAGGCTGCGCTCTTTCCCAGCAACAAGTCCAAGTGCAAACTGATGCACTCCTAATTTATTGATTAGGACAAGAGTTGGCTTGAGCACATGGGTTTTAGGTCCTTTGTCTGCCTGTGTCAAGCACGGTAAAACAGTGACCCCCTGAAATAACAATCTGCCCAGGCTGACTGATCCATGAGAAATGGGAGATGACAGCCTGGGAACTGGGGTGTGTTTATCTTTATCGTGACAAGAATATAAAGCTGTACTTAATCTACATTTTGGAACAACTGCTGCTTTGGCTGATAATTATTGGCTGCTATTGATAAGACCTGAACAGTGAGGGACCAGAAAGAAGAGAGACCATGTTGTTACAAAGTAAGATTTAGCAGCTGCAGTAGGTGGCAGGGAACAATGTCAGTGGTGTCACGCCTGTTTGACTCCAGAATATCTGACAGAGCAGTTAGGAGCGGTAGATTAGAAACGGAGCAGAAGGGCCAGCGGTGCCATCCTGTCAGAGTTCTCTCTGATTTGTTTAATCAAAAACCTTTCCTTCCACTGTCTGCTGGCTAGAGCAGTTAATGAGAAACCCTGGAGATTGGGAAAGACCACTGGTCTGACACTATAAAGGCTCCTGCCCTTCTGGTCACCTTTCTCCAGGCAGAAAAAGCAGCTCAAACCACCGTGTGTTCCCTAAACTAAACAGACCCGGTGCAGCCTGGGATCCCCAGCACAATGTCCAAACTGGTGGAGTGTGTTCCCAACTTTTCCGAGGGGAATAACAAAGAGGTAAGGGCCATGAATTCTCTGTCTCTGAAGCTACTCACTGAGTGTTGATAAACCGTGGGCAGGGGTCTTTGGCTTTTTGTCCAGCAGCCCTGTCGCTGCTTTGCACTGGCTGTCTCTATGCAACAGGTGGACATGTGGGCTAGGGTTAACCTGTGGAGTACTTATGGACTGACCTGTATTTTGTATGACCTGGTGGGATTGCCTTTCACAAATGACTCATCCATTACTTGTGAGTTTGATTCTGCTCCCATTGACTTAAATGGCAAAACTTGCCTAATTCCACAGGGGTGGAGGATGCTTCAGGAAAGCATTTTCAAGTCTCCTCCTCCAGTTCCTTTTTACTCCAAAGGACAGTGGCGATGGCTTGGATCTCACATAGTCCACTATGGTGATCTTTCTTTGGGATCATGTGGCACCTGCATGCTCTGAAGCAAGGACTTTGAATTTGGCCAGATTGTAGTCATTGTAGCAGGGCTGTGTCTGTTGCTATCCCCATAAACATTTGCTTCAACTTGGACAAATTACAAGCTTAAGGAAAAATGCAGCTTGAGTGTGCTTAGTAGAGTCTTGCTAGAACCTTGTAGCTAAATTCCCTGAAGATGCTATGTGAACTAGCATGCTCCAGCCTGAGGCTGATTAGGACTTTCCCTGCTCTTGCAGCTCTGGGCACAGTGGGCAGTTATATTGTGGGAGTGGACCCTGCTGGGACTGACAGCAAGTCTTCTGTCTCTCCTGTGCTGTCAATGAGGGCCAGTGGCCCTAGGTGGAAGGAAGGAGGAAGTGCTTTGAGCTGAATGTAGAGGGGCAAGAACTAGACCCGAGTGGGATGGGGAACACTTTGGCCCAGTAAGTTTGGGGGGCATGGTTGCCCCTGCTGACTGCAACTGTGGCAGTATGGTACAGGGAAAAGTCTCTCTCCTATAGGCAAGTCCCAGGTGATGTGTGCTTTACAGCATAGAAGCATCTTCTTAAATTCAAACCAGAAGCCAAGTAGCCTCCCTCTGCAGGCCTGGGCTGCAACCAAGAAGCACACTACATACTAGGTGGTACTGTAGTATTTTTTCTATCTGCTCTCATTTGTGTTTACTTAGACTCTGAGGGCTTCAGGGGAGGGACTTTTTTTGTCTGGGTTAGTACAGGGGTTTCTGAGAAGAGTCATCCAGAATCATTAATGAGGATGATTTTTTGTCTGTAGAACTTGTTCCTGCACAATGGGGAAGTTATCACTGGCAGTGGTAGAGCAATGTTGTAGCTGTTCCAGGAATTACGTGAGGGGCAAGGCTTCCTTAGGGTAATCTTTTATTGGATTAACTTTATAGTTGGGATGGAGTTAGACAAGTTTTCCCATGCAAGAAATTCTTCCTTGGATGTTGAATTCTTGCATTTGAAAGCTTGTCTAACTATCCCAATTATGCAGTTGGTCCAACTCTAAGCAATCCTTTCCTCTAGCAAAAGTTATCGGTGTGTTTCTAAGTAATCAAGGAGAAATAAATAACTGAATTGTTTCATAAACTTACATAAAAATACTGGTATATGGTTGTTACCCTTTGCAAAGAGTTTATTGACAGATATGTTAATGAAACACCATTAACCATGTCATATTCAGGATACAGCTTAATTCTAAACCTTTCCATCAAATATGCTGGCATTTGTCCATTATTCTGTATTGCTATACATCATCTGCAGTCATTTTGCTAAGCACAACATATTGCATACTGGCCATATAAATATCTTTGGAAGACTGTCATATGGTACAATACATAGTACTAGAGGTATACTAAACTACAAAATGAGGCACTTGCAAGAAGGGCCTGCTTGGGTACAGTTGCAAATTGTAATGAAGACGACACTTTTCAGCCCTGGCTGTCAGTTATTTGAAGATTAGTGGTTACCTCTTGGCTGAGATTTTTCCTGTTACCTTTTGCATTGAAGCATTAACACATGTCAATCCTGCTTTGTCTCTTTTCCTTAGCAAAGGGGTCTTCCCATTGAAGAGAACTGCTAAGGCCCTCACCATGTCTCTGATAGCCTGACAGGCAGGGTTTGCTATGCTCTAGTGCTATGGGTACTGCTATGAATTCCCTCATTAGATTGTGGTCTCCTGCAGGTGATAGATGCCATTAGTGGGGCCATCTCTCAGACACAGGGCTGTGTCCTGCTGGATGTGGATGCTGGCCCCTCTACCAACCGAACAGTCTATACATTTGTGGGGACTCCAGAAGATGTCGTCAAGGGTGCTCTGCGGGCAGCCAGAGTGGCTTTTCAGCTCATTGACATGAGCAGACACAAAGGTGATCGTTCTGGGTTGGGGTGGGAGGCAATTGCAAGCCTAGTCACTCAGCATCCTGCTGCATGTGTCAAAGCTATTTTGCAATTTTGGCAGAGTCCATATGTATCAGCAGAGCCCAGGCAGCCAATATCTGTACAGCCTTGAGTCCTGATATGTGCAGTAACCATGGCACATCCATGTAGGAAGAACATCTTATGAGCTCACAGGCACAGACAAGCATCCAACAACCTCTTCAGGCTGCTGGTACCTTCACAGCTATCTGCAGTTATGTCTACATTCTTCTGGTCCAGGGTGTAGCAGTCATAAATGCATGCACTCTTAGAGAGGGACCATGTGGCTGGCAGTGTCTCCTGGGACTACTGACCATAGAGCCATTTTACATCCCAACCCCACCATGCCCTGCTGACATCTCAGACTAGTTTAACAGTCTGACTTCTGCAGCTTCCTCTTCAGGTAGAGCTAGATTTTAAAAGCACAGCTAGAAAGGAGCTCTTGTCCAAGCATTGCGTGAGCTCATGTCTCTTGTAGTGAAGAAGTGAAGGCAGACAACTGGTGCTGACTGTAATGTGAAGGGTTCTGCTTCTCCTTGCACTTGTAGTTGCTTGCTTTCAGGCTGGAATAAATACTGGTGCCAGTTTAGCCAATTCAGATGGTTTAATCAGTTATTTCTCTTATGTTAGTGACCTGGAAGCAAGAGGGGAGTAGCTTAGTCCTGAAATGGTGCCAGATGGATAAATGAAGATACCATAGCATCCACCTTAGTTAAATGACCTATTCTTTCTGCTCCCCCTCCTCTGTCCTGCCTCCAACCCACTCAGGCCTCTGGCCACTTCCCTGAAATGCTGTTCCCCTCTCCTAGGTGAACATCCTCGGATGGGTGCCCTGGATGTCTGCCCTTTTGTGCCAGTGATGAATGTCACCATGGAAGAATGTATTCACTGTGCCAATCTGTTTGGGAAGCAACTGTCTGCAGAGCTTGGGGTACCTGGTAAGTTGGTGGTGGGGAAGCGAGAGAGTTCTGTATGTGGAAACCTCTTTTATGACCTCTTATGTGGGTCCCTTCCTTAATTCCTCATCCAGATAGATGTCACACATTGGTCTGTGCTAACGTTATAAAAAAATATATTTTTTAAGGGATGATTTGGGAGAAAATGTCTCATTACAGTATTCCCCAGAAGGAAATGTATGAGCTATTAAATCCTCTGTGTGAGGAAAATGAGGGGCAAATCATTAACAAATGTCACTAGAGGTTTTGGGAGCCCATCTCACAGACGGTTGGAAAGATGAGGGAAGGCAATGTGACTTCCAGAGGCTGGATGCCTGGCATGTTGTGAAGATCAGGTTGCTTTAAGGGGTCGCCAGCTGGGAATCCAGACACCGAGAACTCAATTCTTAGTTGTCATTTCTGAAACTTAAAAGTCCTACTTACCAAGGAATCAAGGGAATAACTAGTCATAAAACAGGCAGCACTCTTGGTTTATCTCGGGTTTTATGGACAACATTGCATGTGGTAAGGGAAGCTCATGCCTTGGCGAGTAAATGAAGGAACAGCTGATTTACATCAATATCAATGCTGCTCTAGTTGATGTATATATAGGTAGATCTACATGCACCTGTGTAGATATAGACTGTGTATGTGTTTTTTGGGATATCCAGGCCTATAGAGACGTTGTTGCTCACTTAGTAACCTAAAGCTTCCTTTTTTTTTTTTTTTTTTGAAACCCCAAAGTTCTTTTTTAGGCTATATGAGGTTTCCCCTGGAGCGAAAACTGGAGCCTGTCACATCAGTGCATAATACTATAGCCAGCCTGTATTTGAACTTGAGGGCAGCCACTCAGCCATTTTTCATTCCATGAATGAGGAATAACTTGTGTCTTCATTCAACGTGGAGCCAATGAGTGTTGAAGGGCTCCATGTATCCAGGTTGTAGCTGTATTGGTCTAGAGAAAAAAGCAATCAGGACTCATGGTAGAGGTGATATCTTTTATTAGACCAACTAGATTTTTGCAAAAAATAAAAAAAAAGTTAATAGCAAGCATGCCACTTATCTGTCTCTCATGCATCTCTTCTTACAGTGTACCTGTATGGAGAAGCAGCACGGAAGGAGAGCAGGAAGTCTCTGCCTGCAGTCCGAGCTGGGGAATATGAAGCGCTCCCTGAAAAGGTGAAATTCTTTGTAGTATTTGGGAATGGCAGTTGTGCTGCTTGTGTTGTGCTGGGAGGTCCTGACCCTTCTCTCATTGGAGTGAAAAGTCCTTTCTGCTTGCTTTATTGTCTCAGAGGCTGATTAAGGGTTGAGCTGGTCTCCAGCCAGATTTGAGCTGGTCTTGAGTGCGCTGGGTCGGTCCGTGCCTGCAGATGGGGTTTATCTAGCTAAGAACATAATGGGAGGGACAGGGCAGTTGGCTGAGCTGAGTTTATCATCCTGGACAGAATGCTTGGCAAGAGTGGGAGGCATCTTCTTCCTCCACCCTTGGTAAAACATTAACTGGAGACTTTGACACCTGCGTATGAGTGTTTTTCCTCTTTGCTCTGAAAATGGACAAACAACTTTAGGTGGCTGTGAATAAGAGAGACTTTTCCGTTAATCCTTGCAGATTCCCTTGGGGAAGGGACTGTGCCACTGCAAAGCAGTTCTGGTCAGAACTTACCATGAATGATTATCATCGTTAACTAACTTTCTTTTTCTACTTCTGGTTGAGGGAGCTGTAGGGAAAAGCCCGTCATGCTTAGGAAACTAACCTCACACTGCTGCAGCTGCAAGCTCAGAAGCCTCTGCTCATGGGTCCCTCTCATCATCAAAGACATGGGGCAGTCTCAGGGTGATCTATATGATGGCTCTGGGACTCTGGAACATGGTCTCTGCTTTGGCCTGTGGTAGCTCAGTTTTGATGACTAGGGGCATGCAGCAATAAAACAGAATTTGATGGGGACTTGAGAAAGGTTGTTGATTTGTACCCTAGGGGATGAAGTGGTAGAAAAGAGTTTCTTTTGATGACTGACTGAGATGCCACTGAACTGATCTCCCATGCACTTTAGAAAATCCCATTGGATTCCTACGTGCATTTTAGGCATCTAAACGCATCTAGTTCCTAGATCCTTAGATAGACATCTTCTTAGTTATTTTAACATCAAATTTAAATTTAAAAAATATTATTTATAAACAACACTGGATAAATCGGAAGTGTTTTATTTTTGAAAGAATAACGCAAGTTCTCAGAAACATGTGATGAGCCCCAACTACATTAAAAATCATATATTGCTTGTAGTGGGCCTTAGAAGTCTAAAGTGCTAGGAAGAGTGAAATCCTTTGACCTGCTTTATCTAAAAGTTGATTATTAACTACTTTTTCCCAGAGGTTTGTTTACCTAATTGCAGTGCCTGGAATTAGCATTAAGGGGAAGCATAATCCTCCCTGTTACAATATGACTGCTTTTGGAGGATGGCTGGTAACAATTCTGAACAGAGCTAAAGCCTGTCTATGGTAGTGACATGCAGTACAGCCAGCACACAGCCAACATGTGCTCTTGGGCATTGCTGTCTGAATTGGGATTACGGCCCTGCCCTGTAACTGGCATTTTGGTTCATTGATCATGCTGATTTTTTTTTATTATTATTATTAGTCCAAATGCTAAGCTTCCTTTGGGATTCAAACTTTTTAAAGGTTATCATTTAAAAAAAATAGAAGCAAATTTTGCAACAAAAATGTCTCTCAATAAAAAAATCAAGATGTTTTACATTTTCTGGGGTTTTTTTTCTTTTGCCTGCATAATTTGGTAAAATCAAGAAGAATTCATTACATGTTTCAGTGTTGCCGAGATCTTTATTTTTCAAAATAATGTGAACTTCCAGTAAGGCACCTTTAATGAATGTAACCATCTTTCAAGAGTTATTTTATTTTAGAAGAATATACTCGCCTGGTGTTGCACTGCATGTGCACCAATAGGTGTGCCTGAATCAGAAAGCTTACTGATGGATCCACAGAGCTACTCTAAGGCAACTACGTTACAGCCCTATTGAAGTTTAGCAGATGCAGAGCAGGCATACTGTGTGGTTCCTGCAGTGCTCAGGAGGCACTGGGGAGAGACTGTGAGCTGGCATCAGTTCTTTGGTGTGAGGAGACACCACAAACAGAACCGGCTGACTGTAAAACAGTGAGGAGTTTGGTTCCAGTGAATCACATTTTCTTTCTTTTCTTTGATTCCAAGCTGAAGAAGGCTGAGTGGGCTCCTGATTTTGGCTCTCTGACCTTTGTGCCAAAATGGGGGGCCACAGTAACGGGGGCCCGTAAGTTCCTCATTGCATACAACATCAACCTGCTATGTACGAAGGAGCTGGCCCATCGTATTGCTCTCAACATCCGGGAGCAAGGCCGTGCACAGCACCAGGTACTTCCATCCCACTCTTCAGAGCAGGTTAAGACTAGGACAGTCCCTTGAAGGACAGAGTAATAATAATTCCACCTCCTCTCCCACCCCCTGAGCCCATACTCCTCTTTCCATAATTGTTCATATTGGAATAGTTTATCCTACATGTGATGGGACCACTGACTCGAGCGGCACTTGGGCAAGTCTGAGTTGAGCTGGGGTGACCCTCCATCCAGCTCTACTGTCTTTGGGCTGTAAGATCCTCCAGGCAGAGAACTCCATAGGTTTGAAAGGCCTCAAGCATACCTATCAAGCAGAAGGAGATGGGGTGAGGGAACAGTCCCATAGCATTGTATCTCTAGGGATAAATGCATTACTTTATCTTTTTTAAAGGTGAACAATTCTGTCCTTGTTACTTTTCCTTCATGAGCAACCCCTTATTTTAGAAACAGTGAAGAGCATCCTAAGCCATCTGCAGAAAGCTGCACTTGTTGCATCTCATACTGGACTGGGTGTTCTGGAGAGGAAAGCTTAATCCAAAAGCTCATCTACGCTACATTAGTCATGGAGTTTGAAGCATGGTTGTTCTTTGCAGCCTGGGCGCTTGAAGAAGGTCCAAGGCTTGGGCTGGTATTTGGATGAGGAGAATATTGCCCAGGTCTCAACAAACCTGCTTGATTTTGAGACCACGGCCCTCCACACTGTCTATGAGGAAGTCTGCAAAGATGCCCAGGTAAGCTGCACAGGTGTGAAGCAAACTTCCAGAAGTTTTAACCAGAGCAGCCATCTTCCTACAAAGAAATATGTTGTCTGTCAAAATGTCTGATTCACATGGAGCAGGTTAAAGTCTTCATGCATCTGCCATAAAGCCTTATTGTGTAGTAGTGTGTGTGGGGTGGTAAAAGTATAGGAATACACTGTGAGCTATCTGTTACCGTCTGTGCTTGTAAGGACATAGGGACACATGCCTTGTGAGATCTGTGGCACTCTGAGGCACCTAAGGGGTTACATATCTCCCCTAAGGGCTGGCAACTATGTGGCATAGAAAGGGCATGGCCAAGTTTGCCAGCATGAGTTTCACTTCCATGAGATGACATGAGGTGCTTCACTCACCAGCTCTGGGCAGTGGTGGCCTAGCTTGCACTGGTGCCATGCTCTCACAGAGTGGTGACCCACAAGACCTACACCCAGTTCCCCAAGGGCAGTCTCTCGAAGCCCAGTGCATGATTTAGGAGTGCTGAAGGCAGAATGAATATTCCCTTGTTCTCAAATGGAAACCAGCTCCTGCCCTCCCCACCTCCGAGGAACCCTCCTG
This sequence comes from Alligator sinensis, assembly GCF_000455745.1. Taxonomy (NCBI): domain Eukaryota; kingdom Metazoa; phylum Chordata; order Crocodylia; family Alligatoridae; genus Alligator; species Alligator sinensis. The sequence continues at coordinate 1,424,410 of NW_005842017.1, forward strand.
GCAGAAAAGCACTGCAGGAAAGGGATTCTGGTAGGCTCCTCAGGGTGGGGGTTGAATTGGTTAGGACTGCCCCACTCTGCTGAGGGGCTCTGGGCAAGTCCACAGTTTGTGTCCATGCATGAAACACCACCATGATCAGAGTATTTCAGCACCAGCTCCCACTCTGCTTACATAGAGAGAAGGTTACTAGGTTCCCTGGGAGAGACGGTACCTGTGAGTGAGTGGTGCAGGAGAGGCTGGAGACCACATATTTCAGGTGAAGCGTTGAGCAGAAGGCTTCAAGGCTGTGGCTGTGCTCCTGAATGAGGAAGGTCCTTCCTTGTTCAGCAGCTGTACTGTATTCGGGAAAGGGGATGGGGCTAAGTTCTCACCAGGGATCCTATGTTTTTTCTGTTTAAAAATCCGAATTCTCTGATAAAAAAAATCTCAAATTCTCTTATTAAAAACCCCCAAATCCACATTTTTCCATGTTTAAAATGAAATGCCACTATATATCTAGATCTAGTATATAAACATAGATCTAGATATAGATAGGTATCAGTTGAACATGTTTTGCTTTACTGATATATTTGCAATTTTAAAGCAATTTGGAAGCCTACCAGTGCCTCAATCATTATAATAATAAAATAAATTTTAATTACCTATATATTTTGGCATTTGATTTTGGTTTTTTTTATCTTAGAAAATCAGAGCTCCCCCTGCCCCCTTCACTCACCAGGATGCAGGTCCAGCTGCGGCTGTCCCCCCACTATGTACGCAGAAATTTTGGGGGGGCATGTTTCCTCCCCTCCTACCTCTCCTACACATTGCCTTTGCACCCCTTCGCCCTGCCCTGTGTCACTTGTACCCCCTCCATCCAGCCTGCTTCCATAGACTTACCTGGAGAGAGCTGTGGGAGCTGTTCTCCACCACACTGCCTGGCTGCCACGTGCATGTATATGTGTGAACTGGTACATGGCACCCCTTGCCCCCTGCATCCTGCTCCCTCCAGCCACAAGCAGCCCCTTGCAGGCTGGAACTCTGCCAGCCTACAAGGGGAAACCCACCATTTTCTGGGTTTTTCTCCTTTAAAGAAAATCCGTGTTTTTCCATGGTAAACAGAAAATCCAGATCTCTGGTGATAAGATACAGACTTTGCTCATCCTGGTTATATTAAATGGAGAAGGTGCTCTGGGGTCACTAATGATTCCATGCTTACCAAACCAGGGTGGCAACAGGGATCATTTTGTTGGCCTCCATATCCCTTCCATACATCCCTTTGCCTGCTGGGTGCAGCGCTTACAATGGAAAGGGGCGTGCTGGATTCCTCAGCACACACCATCTGTGGTTGACCCTTTGGTGTGCATGAGGTGTGGAGGGCAGTGGGAGAGATGAGTGGGTTTGGGACTCTGCTGTTAAAAGGTGTTAAAACCCTTGTCTGCTTCTGCAGGAGCTGAACCTGCCAGTGGTGGGCTCCCAGCTTGTGGGTCTCATCCCTAAGAAGGCCATGCTCGCTGCGGCAGAGTTCTACATTAAAAAGGAGAACCTCTTCATTGTGGAGGAGGAGCAAAAAATCCGACTGGTAAGATTGGCTTTCCCTGATGGTCTAGTTCAGAAACCTTTCACAAGATGGACCTGCAAGTCATAGTGTTACCAACTTCCTGGTGTTGGAGGAAGTCTAATTAGTATTAATTAGTGCCTTAATTAGGAACAAGGAAAGGGGCAGAAAGGGTTAAAACTGACACCATTGTTGCCAAAGAATCTGGCTTCCACAGGCAGTTCAAGTATAGAGAGAAGAGACAGGTTAATAGTGGTTAAATCAAACAGGGTTTATTGACAGGGTTTATTGATAGTCTCTCTTACTCACCCAAGTCTCTCTTACTCACCCAGCCTGTCACAAGTAACAGATAACTGGATACAAACAGGGTACACAGAGACTCTCTTTTGTCTCACTCACAGATCCAACCACAGGGGTAGACAGACTCTAGCTGATGCACACAGATAGACAGAGACAGATAGCACACCACACAGATCCTTTTCCAAGACACACACCAATACCACACAGATTCCAAAAACACACTGTGAGGCAGGCACTCATGAGTGCATGCACGCACACGCATACCCCTGCATTGTTTCTTTGCAACCTTGGAGAGCCCTATGTCATCAGCTCATTGATGTTCTCCATTCATGCCAGGGTGGTAACGATTCTTGTCCAGTCATTCTCTCCTGCCAGCAGGACCTGTCAATCACGCAATATTCACACTCAACAGTGTTCATTTACGCCGGCTTAAATTTACTGCATGGTAAAGTACTATGCAGTAAGTGGGAATAGACTGGCATCTACATGTGCAGGTGTCTAAGTGTGTTAACGCTGTGTGTGGTCTGTTTTGGGACTAAAGTTAGTCCCAAGTCAGTCCACACACACTGTGTTACTGCACAGTAAGGCATCTACACATGCATTATTGTGCAGTAACTAACTGGGACAAGAAGTCCTTCTTTTGGTACGTAGGGAACAGGAGGAAAACAAATGGGAGTGTGGGGCCGTTGCTCAGCAACTCAGGAGAGCTGGTTACCAGTACCCAAGAGAGAGCTGAACTCCTGAATGACTACTTTGCCTTGGTCTTTCCCCGGGCTAAGGGGAAAACCATGCCAGGTAGAGTAGAGGATGAGCACAGTAGGAATAATCACCTTCCTACTATTGCCATAGATTTTGGTGTATGACCAATTAATAAAATTAGATGTATGTAAGTCAGCAGGACTGGATGATCTTCATCCGAGAGTGCTGAAGGAGCTGGCTGAAGTCATTGCAGAACCTCTGTAAAAACTGTTCCACAACTTGTGGCACTCTGGAGAAGTCCCTGAGGACTGGAAGAGGGCCAACATTGTGCCCATCCACAAGAGGGGCAAGAGGGAGGACCTGGGTAACTATAGGCCAGTCAGACTAACTTCCATCCTAGGGAAAATCCCTAGAAAAGTTCATCAAGGAGTCTATCTGCGATAAGCTTGTGGAAGGTAAGAGTCTGAATGACAGCCAACATGGCTTCATCGTGGGCAGTTCTTGCCTTACCAACCTTATTTCCTTCTATGACCAGGTAACTCTCCAGCTTGACACGAGACAGCAGGTTGACATTGTATACCTAGATGTCCAAAAGGCCTTTAGTCTAGTATCCCGCGATGTCCTTATGGGAAAATTGGAGGATTGTGGGCTTAACTCTGAGACAGTCAGGTGGGTGAGAAACTGGCTGCAAGATAGGACCCAGAGAGTCGTAGTGAACGGATCTGTGTCATCCTGGTGAGAAGTGGGCAGCAGTGTCCCACAGGTGTTGGTGCTCGGTCCAGGACTTTTCAACATCTTTATTAACGATTTGGATGTTGGGGTGAAGAGCTCACTGGCTAAGTTCACAGACGATACTAAGTTATGGGGAAGTGTCGTCACGCTTGAAGATAGGCTACAGTTACAGGAGGACCTAGACCGGCTGGCAAGTTGGGTGGATCGGAACCTGATGAAGTTCAATGTGCAGAAATGTAAAGTGCTCCACCTCGGGACGAGCAACCCCCAACAGGCATGGTGGCACCAAGCTGACTAGCACCACAAATGAAAAGGACCTAGGGGTAATAATAGACCACAGTATGAATATGAGCTGGCAGTGCGATGCTGTAGCCAGTAGGGCAGATAATACTCTGACCTGCATCAATCAATGCATCTCCAGCAAAACCAAAAGAGGTGATTGATTCTGCTCTACTCAGCAGACTGCAGCTGGAGTAATGCATCCAGTTCTACCTGCATCAATCAATGCATCTCCAGCAAAACCAAAAGAGGTGATTGATTCTGCTCTACTCAGCAGACTGCAGCTGGAGTAATGCATCCAGTTCTGGGCACCACACTTTAACAAGGATGAGTCCAAAGAAGAGCCACCCATATGATCAGAGTCTTAAAAGGCAAGCCGTACCAGGGAAGGCTGAGGGATCTGGGACTCTTCAGCCTGAGGAAAAGAAGGCTGAGAGAGGACCTGGTAACAGCCTGGTAACTGCTGCACTTGGGGAGCACATCAAGGGCTCAGTGAGCAACTGTTCACCAGGGCACCCGAGGGGAAAACCAGGAGTAATGGCCACAAACTCCTGGAAGACCAATTCATGCTCAACATTAGGAAAAGCTTCACAGTCAGGGTGTCCAGACTGTGGAATAAGCTCCCTCCAGAGGTGGTGCAATCGCCTACCTTGGAAATCTTCAAGAGGAGACTAGACAGTCACCTTGCTGGGGTCACCTGACCCCCAGTTATCTTTCCTGCTTGATGCAGGGGCGTAGACCCAGTGATCTTCCAAGGTCCCTTCCAGCCTTACAATGTATGAATATATGACTTTGGATACCTGTATGATGCAGGTATCAAATTTATGCTCAAATTGGCATAAGTTGCCATATTTACTGCACAGTTCAGGCATGCATGTGTAGATGTGCACCCATACTGTGTAGTAATTTCGGTTACTGTACAATAAATGTGCACATGTAGATGCAACCACTCATCACCAGTCATCTTTGTTCCTGTTACTAACATTCAGCTGTCAATCATTCCACTCTTGGTGCCAAAACTGGAGCAGCAATTGTGCATTCTCCTAAGTCTTAAGTAGTCTGAGAAGTTGAAAGTTCAGGGGTTCTAGGTCCTTCTCAGTTGCATTCAACTGAACAGATCAACACCTCTGAGGGCTACACTGTATGCTGGAAGGGCCTGACCAAGTGCTGAGGGGCAAAACTGCAGCTCTCTCATATCTTTACAGCGAGGAACCTGAAAGACTTGGCCATGTCATAGCAGCCACATAAAATCTGCCAGGCAGGTGAAATACCTGATGACCTTCTTGAGAAGGGCTGAGTTTTGCCGATTAGGAATGATTAATTAATAGTAGATTAATAGTAGAGGAGCTTGGACACATCCTATGAGAGGAGACTACAAACGCTTGTTTTTAGTTTAGTAACATGAAGGTTGAAAGGGATAGATATGCACATCTAGGGTAAACACCAGAGAGGCAAAAGTGCTCTTAAAGCAAAAGGACAGTGATGGCAGTGAACAAATTGGTTTATACTGGCCACAAATGAATTTAGAACAGCAAGCAGAAGGTTTCTAATCACAGGAACAGGGAGGCTCTGGAAGGGGTTTCCAGTAGGGCAACAGGGGCAATAAACCTCATCAGTTTTTTAGATAGTTTTTGATCAGTTTGTGACAAGGTTTATAGAATGAAAAAGCAGGGACTAGACATAATCCAGGATCCTTCAGTTTCTTTCATTCCTATACTCCTGTAATGGATTGATTAAAATGGCACCAGAGCTTCCCAGAACCTTACACAAGTAGGCACTGTCTCTGAGATCCAGCTAACCATTAATTTTCCTTGCAGTACATGTCACAAAGAATGGTGCTCTCTAAAAAAAACAGTATAAAGATGATCAGCTCTCCTAGTTCAAAGTACATAGAGCTGTTTTATATGCCAGACCACTGCTGTAGAACTGGAGAGGGCCAGTTTCCTTTTAGCTTTCATATCAGATTTTAAACAGGGACAAGGGTACTTACGCCTTTGGTAAGGCCCCTTGAGTGCCAGGAGGGAAAAGTACTAGATAAGAGCTAGTTAATTATTATTATTTTATTATGTATGTGTTGGACACTGTGGGAGGAAGGTGGAACAGTGTCAGACCTGGATCCAGTTTTAGGTTGCTGGCTTGATAATGTTCCTTTTTTTAATTCAGTATTGATTTTTTGTTTTGTTTTGTTTTGTTTTGTTTTGTTTTGTCTTAGAAGAATGTGTTCTTTGTCCAAGACTCAGGGTAGGCTGGACTGGATGGATGTTACAATAAATTACTAACTCAAGTTTCCTGGCTACCTGATTATTCTTTGAATATTCTCCACAGAAAGAAGAAGGTTTACATGCAGCTTTCTGCTCCAGTAAATCTGTCTTTTCCTCTTCCAGGTGGTCAGCAGGCTGGGCCTGGACTCCTTGTCTCCATTTAACGCCAGAGAGCGCATTATTGAGTATGGACGCTTTTTCTGTGTTCTTTGTTACATCCCTTGTTAGCTCCACTCAAGCAGTTGTTGCTTTGTCAAACAGAAAGGCAGTATCACCTTCCTGGACTGACATTAGAAGTTCATTTGTACTCCTTTTGGTGCTATATTAGTCCTAGTCACCCATAGGTTAGCTTCTTAGCACTACAATACAAACAGAGTTATGAACCAGAAAAAGGGAGACTTCTTTTGACGCTATTACTAATGACATTGCATGGACCGTGCTAGTTATTGTGATGATGGAATCGAGGATGGACTAGACAATGGCAGTGCATGTTGGCCTGGGCCGCTGTCCTGTTGTGGAAGCCCAATACCCACTCTGCCCATGCGGAGGGATTTGTGTTCTTTTACGTAACAAGAAAGGAAAGATATATTCCCGTTAAAGTCTTCAGTAAAACAGTTTCTCAACACTGAACATTGGAATTCCCTATCCAGAGAGGTAAGGGGTATTCCAAAGGGGTTAGATAGACTGTCCAATACTACTAGGACTCTAATGTATTCTTCTTTCTCCATCCTTCCTTGGGTTGTTCACTGCTTCCCATCATCACAATAGCTAGCATGTTCCATGTAAAGTCATTAGTAATAGTGTTGCAAGGAGTTTCCCATTTTCCAGATCATATCTTTGCTTGTGTTGGGGCTAATATCTTTTTATTTTAACATTTTAGATTATAGCTTTTTAAATGTTATGTATTTCCTTGTTTTGGTTGATAGAAGGGTGGGTCCATATTTCGAGTGGAAAGGTTTTTTCAAAGAATAAAGTTTTGCAGCATTTCCTAAAGGTCTGTTCTCCTCTCCTCTCATGCTCTCAGCCCAGAATACCTGTCCTTAGCAGTCTCATGCTTGCCCTCGGCTATTCTGATCTGCATAGTGACAGAGGAGCACACCTGTCTAATGGTTCTCATGTCCTCTGCACCCTGGGTCTCTTTGTTCACCTGCTGTGCATTGTCTAAATTCTGTTTCATGACCTTTTGAAGGCTGGGCCTGTCTTTTGTGTTGTTTATTTCCACGTGGTGCCCAATACAATGGAGTCCAAATCATTGTAGCACCCAAGAAACTCAAACAATAACGATAGTAATAATAATAAAAATCTCCAAAGATCAACATCAATGAATAGAATTAGACAGAGGGTGGAGACAAAAGGTAAAAGGAGCACTGGTTTATCATCGGCACCCTGGGGTTTTGTTTAAGACCCTGAAGGCCACCTCATTGACTTTATGGGAAAATCTGTGTATTTCAGCAGGGAAAAGGACCCCTCTCATATGAAGTGTTTCTCTTAACTGAAGCCTCTGGACTCACCAGTTCTCATTCATGAAAGGTTGAGGATAGATAAGATCTCCTGATCATGAGCAGAGTTCCTCTCCAGTAATACTGACCTTGAGGCCCCGCTGAGATACGTCCTGTGCTGGGCCATGAATCATGATACTTCAATCTGCAGTGCGCCACTCCAAGCCCAACTGCACCCTCCAGTGAAGAAATTATCCAATGGTAACTGGGACAGAGACCCACATCCAGGACTGTCCCTGTACCTGGCTTAGATCCACTCAGAGAGCTCATCCTGCCTGCATTTGCTTGTGGTTAGCTGCCTAGAGCTGACGGCATTGGTTATTTCTTGAACTGCTGACACAGGTACATGGTGCAGGATGGCAAGGAGGATGGGAACCTGGTGTCCAAGTCTCTTCACAGCTTTGTGCGTGCAGTCGGTGCGAGGTCAGCAGCTCCAGGAGGAGGATCAGTGTCTGCAGCAATGTCTGCTATGGTATGTGCATCTGTGGCTTAGCAGGAATTCTGTCCCAGGGAGGCTACCTACAATGGATCTGTGGAGCCTGCTTAGTATCAGACACTGAAAGTGATCATGGTGGGATGTTAAGTCACGCTCTTTGCTTTCCAGTGAGTGTAACCACCTGGATGAGGTCAATGTGCAAGCCCCATCTCAGCAGCATTTAGCTGACATGAAGTCCCTCTCCCTCTAGGCAGTGGAGGGTGGACTTGGAGTTGGAAGAGAGAGAGTGTTGGTCACAGCACTGAACACTCCTGAGAATGGTGCTTGATACCGGCAGCACTTGCTCAATTTAACTATCCCTTAGCTCTAGGGACATTCTCGTACCTGGTTCTACCTTCACCTCTTTTACCAGTGACAATACCATGTCCACTATTTATTGCCCAAGGATCACCCACTCTTGATGTTGTTTCTTAAGAGCAACAGGATGCAGCAGGAGAAGTTACTCAGCATTTGGGAAAACCCTATGAATATGGCTGCACTCTGAATGGGTAGTGCTGGGGCTGTCTGTCTATGGTTGTGGGGGCAGCCGTCTTAGACAGTGGCAGTCTGTTCTTGCTTCTGTCTTTCATGTGGTAGGGTGGAGAGGAGAGCCTGCTAGCAAATTTTATCATGTCTTATTCCAGGGGGCAGCCCTGGGCTGCATGGTGGGCCTGATGACATACGGGAAACGCCAGTTTGAGGAGCTGGACTCAGTCATGAGGAATCTGATCCCTCCTTTCCACCAGGCCATGAATGAGCTGATCGCAATGGTAGACACAGACTCCCAGGCTTTCACCAGTTACATAGTAAGTGACATTTTTAGCTGCCATGCCTGCCTCCAGTCTCTCCAGCCCTCAGCTCCAATTTTAATGGCTTTTCCCCTCTCTCTTTTCCCTTCAG
>NW_005842017.1:1433101-1500855 GCF_000455745.1 Alligator sinensis
GGGAGGATATCATCTGGGATTCTTTGCAAAATTTTCGCTGCCTTATTGGTTATCCGGGGTAGGACACCAACTTATCCCTGCCTCAGTGGGTGACTGATACTGCCAATCTCTCTGCTAAATTCTGGCAGCTGGATGGAGGCCAGTAAAAACATTGCCACAGCACAAGCCTGTTAACGTCTACATAGTCATTGCTTCCTGTTTCTGTTTTCACATTAGTATTAATAATAGAGCCAGAGAGGCACCATAACAAACACAGTGAGCCAGATGCTCAGCTAATACAGATTCCTGCAGCTCAGCTGAAGCCAGTGAAGCCATGGGTGACTGGTGCCACCTTAGTCAGGGGGGTCACATGCCCCCCCAGTGACCAGTCAGCAACTGGGGCGGAGGTCCCCCCATGGCCAATCTCAACAACGGAGGGGGGTGTCCCCCACAGTCAAGCGCAGCAACTGAAAAGTGGCCGCAGTGCTCCCACGCCCTGGCCAATGCTCTCTGGGAAAGCATTTTTGCTACCAGGGCAAAATGCTCCTGACTGACTGTCCTGCCTGCCCTGCCCCAAATCCTCTGCAGCAGTGCCAGTACCAGCCCCTCCTGCTCTGCTACCTGCAGAGGCCCTGCTTACTCCGGTAAGGGAGCCAGAGTCCAGGCAGGGAGCCAGGCACCCCGATAGCTTCAGCACCCCAGCTTTTCACCCCACACAGCTGGGCAGGTGTGGGCATGCCCAGCTGGGTGCCCTGCAGGCTCCATGTCAGGGTGGGCCAGGCTCCCCTTCCCCCAGTGCACCCTGCTGGCTGCTACTCTGGACTGTGCTGTGGCTCCTCCACCCAGACTGAGCCGGCGCGTGCATGTGGGGCTCGCCACAAGTACCTCCTTACTCATGGGGTTCCCACTCCTGGCTGCACCCTGTCGTATGGAGATGGAGGCAGTTCCCTGCAGACTCCCCCATCAGTATGCCCAGGCACAGGGCATGGCCAGGGCCTGAAACAAGCAGATGGGTTGAAGCCCCACACCACTGCCCTTGGCACTGTCCCCATCCACCACCTAACACCTGCCTGCTTCCAGCTGTCTGCATCTGCCAGGGCCTGTTGTGAAGCAAAGGGCAGCTGCATTTTTGCCATCCTCTTCAATTTGCTGCCTTAGGTGAACCCCTCTGTGGCCTGTATGGTCCTGCCAGCTCTGACTCCAAACTTTGCTTTGAGTGCCAGTGCCAAAGGCAATGGGAGTGGCAGGGTTGCCTCTAATGTTTTCTGGCAGTTTGCAGTCATTACACAGCTGGTCTTTCCAGTTCTCTCTTTCTTGCCTAGCCAGGCTTCTACTGCAGCCCCAACCCTGTGAGATCAGTTTGCCAAGGGGGTTGGGGATGAGGGGAGTAGGGTGAAATGTGCGTTCATCAAAGTAAACAGTCAGTAAAGGCAGGAAACAGTGTAGTCACACTTCCCATGGAGCAAAGTATGTCCTGCACCAGAGCTACTGATAGCATAGGAGAGAGGAGAAGGAAGCATCAGTAGGACAGTTGCACTGTCCTCATTTAAAGGATGAGTATGAGCCCCAGCCTTTATGTGACTCAGAGCAGCTGTCAGGCTGCTCTAATTTGTGCCAGTGTTGCAGATGACCCTACAGCATTGAAGGTGGGGTATGGCACTACAGAGTGCTTTATCTTCAAATGCCTAGACCTCATCCAACCATTCCTACCCTTCATGCAGAGAGATTCGGCCTGAGCTTAAGCCCTTGAGAAAGGCCAGAGGTTCAAGGTGTGTGAGGCACTGTAGTGCATCGGAACTAGGCTTCCTATACCCACCAACCAGCTCTGCCATCCTCTGCTTCAATGTACTTTGTTTGTCTGTCTACAGGATGCGATGAAGCTGCCTAAGAACACCCCTGAAGAAAGAGAAAAGTGGGTATTGTGAGAAGTCGTGAATCAAACCTACTGAAATCTATAGAAGAACTAGAATTTGGCTCCCACAGGCTTTGGTTATGTCTTAAAGGGTGCGTCTACACATCATCCTATGGTGACATACTGATGTGCTATGTTGCCATACAGGGCGCTACAGCAGTGTAACGATCATGTGGATCTGCACATGATCAACAGCTATGTTGCCATAGGTGCACTCCCCTGTTTTCGTGCAGGTGAAATCTAACCGTGCGCTGTATGCATAGCACAGTACAGGCAGTTACTTTGGAAGTCCTAAAGCATGGTGTCATAGCAAAGTTGCCATATGGCGACATGTAGACGCACCCAAAGTGTGTGTGTGCATATGTATGCGAGACCTTTGTATCATATGGCAAAACTAACATCTGCCTTTTCCTGGGCTGAGAGAGCTCAGGGAGCCAGATTAGAGTGTGGAAGACTCCTTAGAGTAGAATTTTGTATTTTGAATGTTTGTCCTACATTGATCTTTCCTCATATTGACACTGTGAACTTTGGATTGACGTACACTTCTATGTACTGAAATCCATCTAGCCAGTCTAATTGAGTGAGTAAAATAATATAAACTTGCATAGTCTGCCTTTTGGTTTTGCTAGGTTGATTTCTATGATACTCTGTTACTCCAGCAGACTGTTGTGCCCGGTTTGCCTGATCTAGACTCATTGATTATGTTTTTCCCCTGGTTCACCTACCTTTTGCAGGCGTGAAGCTGCTATGCAGCAGGGGCTGAAGAAGGCTGTAGGTGTCCCTTTTGCAATGATAGAGAAGGTGAATTCCTTGTGGCCCACTTTAAAGGAGATGGCTCGGCATGGGAATCTTGCATGTAAATCAGATATTCAGGTATGGGCTCAGAAAAGGGCTTGGAATCTTTTGCAGTGTTTCAAAAAGTTTGGTGCAGCCTCAAAGAAATCTGCTTTGGAGCCCCAAGAACAGGGGATACAGTGAGAGTCTGCCATTGTTAGGAAATAGAATGGTCTGTAGTACTTGTGTGAGCCCCCTATAGACTCTGTGGCAGATTAGGGGGTTTAACCAAGGTCTCCTATATTGCAGGCTACTGAGTTATCTAGTGCCCAGCAGATGGAGAAATGTGTTGGCACTAAAGGCTGCTTATTAGATGTGCTGGTTCACGTTCTAATTAGAACATGTCAGAACAGACTCAATTAATCAAGTCTGCTCTGCTTTCTAATTCAAACGCTCCAGCATGGTGCTTTAACTAAAGCTGGTGGAATGAGCTTTAGTTAAAGTGCACCTGTGGCCATTTTAAAATGTGAGGGGCTTAATACACGTGGCAGTGAGCTGTTTTGATTAGAGCGGCTGTCTGAGAACCGCTCTAATTAAACTGGCCCCTCCCCACCCCCAAGCATATGCATAGCCACACATACACTTTCGATCTTCCATGTCAGTAGCTCCCCGAAGGTTCTCCCAAACCCCATGCTAACATGAGTCAGCCTGGTCCAGTGGCCCAGAGTACAGTACCAGTATGAGAGTCAGAAATGCTGCCACTGACTTTTTGTTTAATTTTGGGTGAGTCATCTTAGCCAACATTTTCAAACTTGGCCACTTATTTTAGTTGCCTAAATACTTGCTGGGTCCACTACCCAAAACTTGTTACCCCTTTCCACCTTCACCATAACTTCCCTTTGCCTTGGTTTCTCCATCTGTAAAATTAAAACAATGATGTTCTCTCCAAATTTGAAGATCTACAGATGGAAAGAGGTAAATGACATCATGAGGCCCTCTGTGGGCATAAATTGGTGTCATACCATTAAAGTTAAAAATAACTTAATTCCAATTTATAGCATTAAAAGCTTTTCCATAAAGGCTTAAATTAAATGCAGCTCTGGCTTGATGGAGAAGGGATTAAAAATAGACATTAAGTCTTCTTAAGTACAATTTAAATTTGCCTTTAGGTGGCAGCTAAAGCTTTAGAAGCTGGAGTGTTTGGTGCCTATTTCAACGTAATGATCAATCTCAAAGATATAACAGATGAGGAGTTTAAGAAAATGGTAAGTAAGACTTCTGGTTCCCTTCACTTCTAACTGAATGCATGCAATAAGGAGATGTAGTGACTCCTGAATGTGTCACATAAGTCCAGCCCACGTTCTGTGCGAGGAAAGGATATGATTACTGAGATGGCAAGTGGGGTTGAAATACAGGCTAGAATTCCCTGTAAAAGCGTATGCAGCAGGGGCTCCATTTCCTGTACAAGGAGGATGTTTCACCTTGCACAAAGGCTCGGTAGCTGTAATGAAGGAGAGATGGCTTGGCTGTAAGGAGAAGCTGCCTCTGGGTCCAGAATGAGAGGCAGCATGGGACACCAAGAGTGTCTGCGGACTAATTCACAGTATGTGATGGGGGCCCTAAATTGAAGCGGTGGGTTTTTAAAAACACCACTTCAATTTAGGGTCCTTTAAACCCTTTAAACCCCCATGTTGTGCACACATCCAAACTTACTTACGAGCAAGCTGCTGGCAGGTGGAGCAGTCCCTGGGCTGCAGGGGTGGCTGGTGTTTCTCTCTGCAGCATCGGTGGTACCCAGCTCTGCTGGTTCTGAGGGGCATCTCAGCTGCAGAGGGAAGCACCGGGCCCCCGCACAGCTCAGGCAGGCTCCAGGGGAAAAAAAGATCAGGCTCGCCGCTTTTCTTGGGTAGAGCCTGCCTTTTCTTGGGCTGGCTGCTGCCAGGCTGCCTGCACAGGCTTTCTGCGGAGCCCCTGAGCTGCACGGAGCCTGGTGCTTCATTCCACAGCTGCAGGGCAACAAACTAAAACTCCTCGGGGGAATTTTAGTTGCTGCACCCCAAGTCATTTAAGGTGCATTACGCCTCCGAATTTCCTACAATGGCTACTATTAATGCACAATATGCTGCCGACACGTGCAAACACCAACACCATTAAAGTGGTGCAAAAGCATTTAACCTACTTTAAAGTGTCGTGCACACATGCCCCTCATGTTATCTTCCCACGGCTTAGGAAGGTTTGCTTATAGGCTGCGCACTACATCCTTCTTTCCACCTGCTGCTGATGATGAGATCTCCTTCCTTCCATTGTGACCAAGGGATCAGGAGTACTATTGCTAGGTTCTTACAGGCTGGAGACCTGAAGAGATGTGCAGTAAAGATATTCCAACAAATCAAACCAGCCTTTGCAAAGCTATGCAACACCCTGATAAAACAATGGCCTTTTTATTGGAGTCTTGCAGCCCAGCATTATTGCCCCAGTGGGCTCCTGATATTAAAATGCTTCACACCAGTCAGAAATCCAGACCAGGGCTAAAATGTTATGTTTAATGCTTCTCATACTTTTGTTACTTGGGGTATCTGGCACGTGCAGTTTATTTCCCTGGGATCTGGTAAGCTATTCCTATCCAGTCCCTCAGAGGCAGGCCCCTCACATTGGTTCCACTGCATGGGTCAGAAGTCCCCTTGGGCATGAGGTGTTTTTTCTCTTTTCCACATGCCACCTTTTCTCAAGTTGTCAGCTCAATTGCTAGATGCACTGTGGCCTTCTTTCACTGGGAAGCTGAAATTGGGGTGGTCTGAAGAGAGAAATGAGTTCCAGGTTATGCAAAGAGGGACAATCTGCTGAGCTACTGAATAAAAGTTTCAAAGCTGCCTAAGTGGATTCAGGCTCTTAGGTCATGTAATTTGGCTTCTAAAGTATTAGCTACACTGGAGAAGAAGGGCTTGGTACAAGAATTGGAAGGTGGATTGGAATTGGCTAGAGGGGAGAGATGACAGGTCTGTACTGAAGGGGAGCTATTGGGATGGAAGTGGACTATTAGTGGAGTTCCTCAAAAATTGGTCTTGGGAGCAATCTGAATTAACATTTTCATTAGTGACTTGGGCACAAGAATTAATATTAATGGAATCCACTGATGGCACACAGTTAGGAGGCATTACTCACGTAATGGAAGACTGGAGTATCAGACATGGAGTTGAATGACTTTGAAGGCTGGCCAAGTAGAAATAGGAGGAAGTTCTGCAGTACAAAATGCAAAATTACAGACCTGGGGGACCAATAATAAGACTTTCTGTTATAAACTGAAGGCTTATTATCTAGAAATGACAGAGGAGGAGCAGAAAAAACCTGGGTGCTTTGGTTAAGCATAGGCTGGATATGAACCATCAATGTGATACAGCCACTGAAAATGAAAACATCATCTGAGAATATATCAGGAGAGGTGTTTTGCCTAGAGATGGGAGACCATTAGTGACATTACACTAAGTATTGTGGAGACCTCATCTGGAATACTGTGCACAATTGTTGTCTGCCATATTCAAGAAAAATGAATCAAACTAGAAGAGATGCAAAGAAGAGCAAGTAGCATGATCAGGAAAGACTATCTTAGGAGAGAAGCTTAGAACCACTTGTCTTGTTTAGTCTAGTAAAAAAAAGGTGAGATGACTCAATTACTCTCTCCAAATGCATCAGGGGCTAAGTCACCAGGGAGGAGAAAAACCTCCTTTAAAGCTAAAGGAAAAAACATGGTACAAGAACAAGTTGGTATAAACTAGTCATATATGAATTTAGGCTAGAAAGAAGAAGGAGGTCTCTAGCCATCAAAGGAGTGTTTCTAGCCATCAAAGTTTCTAACCATTGTCAGAGAAATAGCCAAAAGTAGTGGAGGCAAGAAATCTAACTCACCTTAAAGTAGAGCTTAATCAGTTAATGAACAGTCTTGTGTAATATGGAGCCTGTGATAGCAGGGGACTGGACTCAGTGCCCCAAGAGGTTCTGGCAAGGCATGTGTTCCAAAATCTGGAAGGTCAGCACAGGCTCCTAAGTCATTAGGTGTTCGTGAAGAGTTGTGATGGAATGATCATAAGCCAAAAGCCTGTGAAAGGAAGACAGTGCTGAAGAATGAGCATTAGGTAGAGTCATAACAAAGGTATGAGAGAGCATGGCTTTATCCGCACTGACCATAAATGGGGTTTCATGCTATGCTTCACTCAGAGATTAGATGGGGAGAAGTTAGATGGGGTATGTGCACTCACTAAAAGCCACATCCATGCAAGTTACATTAATCTCTGTTTTTATTTTAATCCATTTTGCCATGTTTACACCACATGCAAGTCACATCACTGCTGGGTTTGTCAAAAAACACAAAGCATTAGTTTCAATGGAACCCATATTCAGTATCAACTACACCTGCTATGGGCTGTGGCCTGTGGCCTGATGCCAGGCAGTTAACATAGCAGTGACTGAGTAGACCTTGATTTGCAGTGTGCTCTTTTGTTTCTGAGGCTGGGAGTGTCCTGCAGGCTCTGGCAATGAAACTGGCTTGGAACCACGCCCACATAATGCAAGTGACCTAGCAGGAACGTGGTCTGGAAGCCAATGTCTTGAGTCAGCCAGTCAGAAATGGGTGCTGCACACAGCTGATTGTACACCATGCCAGAGAGAGGAGAGGTCCTGTGGCATAGCGCAGTGAAGAAGCATGGTTTTGTGGTCATTGATGAGGCTAACAATGGACTTTTCTTTCATGTGCACAGATGTATGGAAAAGTTTCCAGTTTCTTGGAAGAGGCCAAGAGTAGTGCTGCATTTGTGCTGAGACTGCTCGAGAGCCGGGGAGCATGAAGGAGAATACTCACTATGGGAGATGCCAGACTTGAATCCTGGCTTCGGTGGGCTAAATTTCAGAGAATACAAATGTGAAATGGTCACATTTCCTGTGTTGTCTTGTGTTCCAACAGATGTCATCTCTGGTGAGACAGACTCCACAATGAGACTCTTCCTGATGCAACCAACCCCTAGGGTTATGGGCTGTCTTACCTTTACCCTGCACACATTAACCTGTGGCAGGTGCACAAAACTCCTGGGTCAGTGCTTGCGGCATCAAAATCCATCATCTCCTACAAGAGCAGATGTATCAGCCATAGAGAAGAGGGGCTTGGCTGCCTGGGAGGTTGATGGAGAGCTCAAATCACCCTGAGGTGCCTAATGGGGCACATTTTGCCTGCCTATTGCCTGGCTTGCCAGTTTTTGGTACTGTCTGTGTCTTGGGAGCTGCGCTGTCTTGGCTGTTCCAGCTCTACCTTCAGGGGGAATTGCTGCCACTTTTTAGAAAGCACAGAGTAACTTTTTATGTGTTCTTCTTAGACTCCCAAAGTGGGAAGTCATAGTTTCCAAGAGCAGTTGGCATTATGTAATGGAGACACCGCTTTCCCCTCCTGCCTGTTAGGGTCTATCATGCCCTTTATTTCCAGCAGGCAATTTAGAGGGTAAGAGAATTGCAGCAATGGGAATGACTGGACTCTGGGAGAACAATCTTATTTCTTTAAACCATACATGTCTGGCTTCTGGTGAGGATACATGATTTCATGCACAATTACAGAGACACACAGGTTCCTCCAGTGCCCTAGCAGAAGCTTTGGGGCTGGAAGTAGGTGTCTTGACATGCAGGTTTGGATGTTTCAGTACACTCAGTGCAAGTGATGCCACCATGAATAAGATCTTCTGGCAATCAAGTCTCTATTGGAGATTTTTCGGTTGGGGAAGCCCCAGCAGGAAAACTTCAGTGGAGCACTGCTGCCATGAAGCAAGAAACTACTGGGGCCAATCCTTCCAAAGATGGCCTAAGCTCCCTCTTTATTCCATGAAGGTCCTAGAAACCACTAGGCAGGCTCTGCAGCCTGTTTCATGGGTGGAAAACCCCTGCCCAAGGGCTAGAGTTTGGAAGGAAAACATTGTGTACTCTCCCCATCTGTCAAGAAAACCTTCTGGAGGGAGTAATTCTGCCCAGTCATTCTTTTCTAGGCAGCCCAAGGTGCAAACTCTCGTGGAGGACAAACACATTCAGCACCCCACTATTTCTGAGAGAGGTTTCAGGGACACACCACTAAGAGTGAAAATCCTCCTCCTCTCCCAAAGCTGTCCTATCAAATATCAGGCATCTTCCCTTGAATGTTTCCTCTGATAAAATTTCAGCCAGAAAGGGATTTTTTGAGGAAGGAATAGATGGGGAGGATTATCAGGCTGTATGTTCATTGCCTTAGCTATTATGATTCATGGGCTTTATAAGCAATAGGATGATAACAATGGTGATAGTAACCTTCTGAAGACGCGCACAGTTTTATGGAAAGTTGTCCTCCCCAGCTGGCCCCTGTGAACTCCTGCAGGTCAGGCAGGAGTGATTTTGCATGTCAGTGTCTTGGGATGGTCTTGGAGCCAATGCTGAGCCATCATCTGACCGGTAGGGTGTTTGAAAGTCCTGCATGTGAAAGACAAATCAGTTTAAATCACCACCTCCTCCCCCCACAATCAGATAACAGATTGTTTTGTGATATGGGTTAGCATAATAATTCACTCTTAGTAACAAAAGGGTGGGTTCTGCTGTAGGGACATTAGGTGTCAGGGTGTTAGCAAATAATAGACCTAAGGGCCTTGTCTGACCTTATTCTATAAGCCGAACAAATGTTAATCAGCTTAGTGCCATTTGGCTTAGTGGAGCGGTTACACAGTAAAGCAAAAAACCTGATCTGACTGCCCCTCACTTGCCCAGATATGACTTGCAGCTAGAGGCTTGGTGAGCAGGGGCAGGAGTGGGAGCTAGGATCAGGACCGGGTGCAGTTCAGCAGCCAGCTCCCCCCACCCCCTGGCTCAGACTGGCTCAGTCTGCTCCTAACGGAGCAGAACTGGTGTGGGTGGTACCATGGCCACCAGGCGCTCCAGTGACCATGGTGTGTGCTCTGCCAGATGTCCCCAGGAGATGAGATACTGTGCCCAGCCCCACTGTGCCCCAGTGTTCCTCCTCACCCTCTGCCTCCTGGATGCTGGAGGGCTTCAACTTGAGTGGAAAAGCTATGGAGAGTGGCCACAAATTAATGGAACAGGAGCAACATTAGGTGAAGTAGAGATAATCCTGCCTTGGAGCAGCATAACGTTAAACCAACAGTGAGTACTTTAAGGTGTTAGTGTGCAGCCAGTCTAGGAGCTCAGAGCTCCAGAAGCCACCTAAAATTACTGTGTAACAAGACCCTTAGCATGTATTACCCAGCTGTTATTTGGCTAGAAGCCAATCAGATGGATAGGACAGAGCACATCGGCTCCTATATGAGCTACCAATGCATTTCCAGTGGTGCCTCTCCCAGACTGAATATCAGAGGGACAGTATATTACCCTACATCCAGCACAAGTTCAAGTGAGTTTTATAAAAGCTGTGGTGACACAAGAAACATCTCTGGTTGGCTTCACGGCTCAGTTGGATTACCTTGCACTCATTCCAGGAGATGCACTTAGCTGAAATGCTCTTAAAGCATTGTTTTCCCCTTGTAATAATTTTCCTGGCACTGACACACAAATGGATTTATGAGCCATGCAACACATGGGATTGATCTACCATCACTGACTCTTTGCCTGTGCTCTGCCATGAAGCCAATTCTCCCAGGGCAGTAGTTGTATTCCACACCCCTGAGTAGCTGTAATCCCGTCTGCCTCTCTCAAATGTGTAAAGAAACCATGTGCTTTCCTCACTAAAGCTACACATTTCCTTCTAAAATAACACAATGTACAATTGGCAACACTACACACCCCTGTCCAAGCATCCGACTCCTCCTACACCTCCCCTTCTCCTGTCTCTTCCAACCCCAGCACGTGGGCCCATCCCCAGGTGTTACCAACATGCTGGGGCTCTAGCAGTGTGGTGTCTCTGGCCCTGTGGCAGGGGTTCTCACAGCTGACAGGTGCAGTGGAGCAGCTAGCTCCCCAAACAACATTCTCCTTAATTAATTCTAGTCCCAAATCCCCCCTGTGCTTTCCTGTTTCAGCTCCCAGCTACTGCTAGTTCTAGTCTGCAGGGAAGGAGAGGGTCCTGGCAAGGAGAGGACAGTGGGTGGCCTCCTTCTTGCTAAACCCAACTACCCCACCATGGAGGGAAGCATATGTAGGAGGAGGGGAGGCACCAAGTGCCCTATTCTGGGCACTAAAATGCTCTAGACCCTCCTTTTCCAGGCCAGAGTTGGTGCTTTGATACAAAGGACGTGTCTACACAAAGCGGGAGCTGGCCTGAAGGATGTGGGGGTCAGGGCTTTGTTCTGCCAAAGCTGAGTTGAGGCTAGGAATGAGGGGAGAACGTGGGTGCTATCCCATTTTTGTGCTGCTGTTCTTGGCCTGGCCTCAGATAGAAACTAGAACAGCCTCTTGGGGCCATTGTAGAAGCAAAGAATAGAAGGTGTATGGAATTTCCTAGTCATACCCCAACAGAGTTCTCACAAAAGTTTACTTTGAAGTCAGTTTTCTTCCTTTCAGACTCCTAGGGAAGCCCATATCTCTTATTTCCACATGGTTGATGTTGCTTTATCCTACCACAGAGGTGTGGTACACACTTAACCCCCCCTACATAATCCAACTCCCAGAGGAGGCTTGCACTGAGGAGTTTGCACTGATACTAGCGGGGGAGCAGAATCAAGCCATGACAAAGTCTGGGTAGATGCTGTCTGACGCATTCCGATCAGCTGATCATTTTATCGCTGCTGACTTTGGAGTATAAATGCAAGCAACACCCTACATCCAGCCTCTGGCCAAGCTGTAATCAGTCAAAAATGACCTTCGTACTTCACCTGGGTGGGGAGTATTGACAATATCATACACTCTCATGGTTACAGTACCTGGCAACAAGCAAGGAAAGAGGTGAAAAGCCAGTTACACAGCTTTATGGAATAACCCTGCCCACAGCTTCTCTTGGTCACAGCACTTTCTACTACCTGACTGGCTACCAAAGCACGACTGGGGCAGGTGTTGTGTTTAAAAGACGTGCAGTTTATTCAGTGCTGAGATTTTAGCTTATTTTGGACGAGCAGCTACAGGGACCACCAGGTATGTAAGCTCCAAGTGCTGGTGTTGTAGATGGTTTTCTATTACCTAGCATATGTTTCCAAGCTTTTAATTAATTTTGCTTCTCACCCAACTTTCCTTCATAACAATGAGAATATATATTTGTGGGTATCTGAGGGGGAGGGGGATATAGATGTCTGTACTTGTTAAATTCATATTATATATATGAGAGAGAGAGAGAGTGGCAGAGACACAGGGAGAGATAAATCTCTCTATATATTAATTTGAATATATAATATATAATATGACTTTGAATATATAATTACAAATATGACTTTAATAAGTACAGACATATAGACAAAAATTGCTCTTTACTATAGACAAAATTTGGCTTTTGTAATCTTATTTGTATTTATATTCAGACAAATAAGATTAATAAAGGGCAAATTTTGTCTATAGTTTGACTTGGGAATATGACAGTTAAACGGCATCCTGAGAGGTGCCTCTGGTGTTGGAATAAAAAAGAGCTTCATTCTTCTTTTGACTCTAAGAGCAAAGTGAAATGGTGGAACTGGTACCATCACCTTCTTCATTTTGCATAGATGTTCCCACCAAAGGGCTCTCCTACCTAACCCTATCTTGTCTGTTTAGATAATAAGCTCTTGAGGGCAGGAGTCTGCATTTTCAGGGTGCATTCTTGCCCAACGAAGTGCTGTTTTTGGCTGATCACTAGGCAAGCCAAGAATACCACATGAAACACCAGCACTGCTGCTTTCCTGTCAGGATAAACATTGTGATTTCAACCTAAGGTGGCTATATGGTTAGATTGCTGAGAGTAATGCTGGTGCTTTGGACTTCAGAAAGGCTTTTGCAGAAAGACTGCCCTGTTCTGTAATGTGCTTATGCCTAGTGAAGTGGCTCACTGTAAAAATATGTATGAAGGGCAAGGATTCTGTGTGATATCTTTTGCTGGATCAGTTATATAGTTGGGAGAGCTGTTGGCTGAGCTTTCAAGCATCCAGTGCCCTTCCTCAGGCTGTATCTGAGTTGTTTATGTGATGCAGGAGCTAAATACACTGGAATATCTCCTGATCTGTGTCACTTTACAACAATTTTACAGTTTGTTTAAAGACTGAGTTGGGCCTGATCTTATTCAATATGTTTTAATGATGACCTTGACACAGAAAATAGGTGTGTGTTAATGGAATTTGCCAAATACCAAAAGTTATTAATCCATTGATGTATTAGGTAAGGCACTTCCCATTGAGAGTTAGCCTGATTTCAAATATAGGATACAGTTGTGGGCAGTGCACTATTTAAGAATGATGACTTTGAGCTGGGGCAGGTGCAAAGAAGGGAAGGAGAAACAGCTGTTTAAGTAAAAGATGAATGGTTTCTGGAGATGAAATGAGTCTAGATTGGCCATGACTTGGACATCAGAAGGTTCTAGCTACCAGAGCGGTGAGGTGCCCGAGCAGCCTCCCAACAGAGTAGGGAAGGCAAAACCCTGGCTGCTTTCAAGATGGAACTTGATCATCTTATGGACAGGATTAAATGACGCGATGCCTGTTTATGACCCAATACACAGAATGCTGCTGATCCCAAACACATCAGGCCAAAAGGAATTAGTGCAACTGCATCAGGAATGGGTTCAGCCCAGCTGGGTTTAGAGTGAAAGAGAAGAGCCTTGTTCTCTAAACATGTTCATTGTGCCACTCTTACACAGAGCAGAGCAGCAATAATCCCTGAGGGAAACCCATTTTTAATTAGGATTTAATTGTTTTGTTAAAACCTGGTTCATTAGTGGAATAGCTAGTTGCCTTTCATCCCAGCCAACTTGCCTTCAGGCATTGCCCTTCTTTTCTAAAGGAGCTGAGCCAGCGTGGGGGTGAGGGGGAGTTAGTTGTTGGCCAGTGTCAGAGTAAATAACTCCAGGAGCAAGGTGGAAGCAGGACTGGGCTGTGACAGCTGATTAGCTGGGCAACAGCACCTCTTGGGGCTGCTCCTAGGTGGGGCAGTACTTGCTCCATACGGTGCCTGAGTCCCTGCTCTAGGCCTGAATGAATAGCTGTGGAAAGGAAGGTGATTGTCTGGCAATGGGGAGTGGAGGGGAGGGCGTGCTACAGTGTGCTGTAGAGCAGCACTGGGAGGCAGGTGTTGCTTTCTCCTCTGTGCCAGCTCATGGGCCATTTGCAGCTGTGTGCTACATGCATGAGATAAAGTTGTGCAGTGCCCATGCCACAGCTGGTACTGGCGCCCAATAGTCAGAGCAAGGGCAATTGATCATTCAAGCAGGTAGATAAGGAAAACAAACAGGCTGCCTGCAGTGAACGTGGTGCTGAATGGGTGGTAACACAACACTCCCCGGCCGTGCTGGTGCCTTTGGACTAATCTTGTTCTGTCTTGCTGGAAGTTAGAGAAAGCTTGTCCTTTGAGGCCAATAGCAGCAGGTTGGTCTCTATTGTGCTCCTGGGCCATCAAAGCCAGTTCTCCACATTTGCGGGCAACCTTTTGTCTGAATAGGCCCACATGCTCTTCACTCCGGGCTCCTCTCAGCCACAAAGGTACTCTGAGCTAAAAAAGGAGACACAAAATCCCCCACCACCTGTTGTAGGTGAAGAACAAGGGAAAGGGCACAGACATTGTAAGAGCAGGAAATTTTATGCCCAGGGAATTGGGAAGAAAGTCAGGTCCTGCTACAGAGGAAGACTAAAACCCCCATAGTCCTTGCCAGTCTGACCTGGGGGAAAAATTCTTTCCTGACCTGAGACCCCTGACTTGGTTTCATGCTGAGGCCATGGGAAAGACCTTCCCGGCCAGCGTTGGGTGGTTATGTTTACTGGGACATGTATCAAAAGAGCTGGCAGGGGTCATTGCGTAGCCCTTGGCCCGGCTGTATGAGCATTTGTGATCATCTGGCCAGGTGCCGGGGGATTGGAAACTGGCTAATGTGGTCCCAATTTTCAAGAAAGGGAGAAAGAAGGACCCAAGTAACTATAGGCCCATAAGACTCACCACGGTGCTCGGGAAGATCTTGAAGAGAATCATCAAGGATCACATTTGTGGGGGGCCAGCAGGGGAGATCATGCTCGGGGGCAACCAGCATGGGTTCATCAAAGGCAGGTCCTGCCTGACTAACCTGATTCACTTTTATGACCAGGTAACTAAATCCTTGGATGATGGTGTCGCCGTGGACGTAGTCTTTCTAGACTTTAAGAAGGCCTTTGGCACTGTCTCTCACCCCATCCTCATCAATAAATTAAGCGACTGTGGCATTGATGCCTACACAGTTGGATGGGTAAAAAATTGGCTGATGGGGTGCACCCAGAGAGTAGTGGTGGACGGGTCGTATTCAACCTGGTGAGATGTGAGCAGTAGAGTTCCCCAGGGCTTGGTCCTCGGGCCTGCACTGTTTAACATCTTCATCAGTGACTTGGACAAGGGGGTTGAAAGCACGTTGTCCAAGTTTGCTGTGTCCACTAAGATGTGGACACACTTGAAGAGAGAGAGAGGCTGCAACTAGATTTAGACAGACTACAAAAGTGGGCAGATGAGAACTGGATGGAGTTCAACGTAGACAAATGCAGGGTGCTGCACCTTGGGAGAAGGAATCCACAGCATACATACAGGCTGGGGAGTTCCCCAAAGATGCATCTCAAGCTGGTCCAGAGAGGTGATCCTCCCCCTCTACGCAACTTTGGTCAGGCCTCAGTTGGAGTACTGCGTCCAGTACCGGGCACCGCACTTTAAAAGGGATGTGGCCAGCCTGGAGTGGGTTCAGAGGAGAGCCACCCTCTTGGTGAGCGGGCAGCGGGACAGGTCCTATGAGGAGAGACTGAGGGACCTGAACCTGTTCAGCCTCGGCAAGAGGAGGCTGAGGGGGAACCTGGTGGCTGCCTACAAACTCATCAGGGGAGATCAACATCAAATAGGTAGAGCCCTTTTCTCCCCAGCACCACCTGGGGTGACGAGGAACAATGGTAATAAACTGATAGAGAATAGGTATAGGTTAGAGATCAGAAGGCAATATTTTACAGTTAGGGTGGCCAAAATCTGGGACCAACTTCCCAGGGAAGTGGTCCTCGCCCCTACCTTGGGCAAATTCAAGAGGAGGTTGAACAATCACCTGTCTGGGGTCTTGTGAACCCAGCATTCATTCCTGCCTGTGGCAGGGGGGCAGGCTAGATGATCTGTTCAGGTCCCACCTGACCCTAGCTACTATGAAACGATGCCCAAGAAACAGAGGCATACCATGGCAGGGCACTGGGGGCATCTGCCACACACCCTCCAGTTGCCACTGCTGCTGCAATTGTGATTGTCCAGCTGTGGTGGCAACTATTTTTTTTCCACATGCTTACCCCAAATCAGTGCCCAGGCATCTGCCCTGGTGTACCCCACCCTGGTTATTCCACTGCCTAGAGATGCCAACTGCAATCAGGTCCCTCCAGTAATGATGATAATGATAATGTTAGAAACAATGTGTCAGAGAAGTGCTTTGGGGCACACAGCTGGCCCCTGGCAGAGTAGGGACTCAAATCTAGGAGGGGGAAGGGGATGAGAAGGGCCTGTGTGTGTGTGTGTGTGTGCATTTATGTATATGCATGCAAAGCCACAGAAGCAGCACCCCTCCTCTTTGTGCACCTGGGAGAAGCTGGTATGAGCTGCCATCTCCTGCCTGCCTGGAGGATGTGCTGGAGCTGGTTCCAAGGGAGAGCTCTCATCTGCCTGAGGTGTCCAAGAGGAGGAGGAAACAGGGGGATAGGCTGGGGCCAGGGAGGGGGGAGCACGGGAGAAGCCTCCATGGCTGCTCTTCCCAGTTCTATAGGGAGGTCCCATTGTGGGGTACAAAGGGGAGAACAGTTTGTGATAGGAGCAGCATGGGCCACAGGGGCTGTCGTGTGAGTGGCAGGTGATGGTGGCTGGTCACACTAATGCCTTCCCATGTGTGAATGAAACTACAAAAACATCCTGAAAGCGATGCACTGTCTTAGTCCATGGAGAAGCAGGCTGCATGATGGGCAATGCTGTGTCTGCCTCCTGGATGACAGAGATCTCCAGTGAGTTTGCTTTGCTGGGGCAGAGACCTTCTCCAAGTGCTTGAGGTGGATAAATGGGGACCTACGGAGAGCTGAGAAGAGAAAATTTCTAACCCTGTGTATCTTTGCTTCACAGGTGAGTGGTGCTGGACGCATCTGGAATGTGGAATCCTAATGCAGGTGAGGCCCTGTCTGAGCTGGGGACGTGGTACCTGGGAAGGTCTGCACCACAGGCCAAGTTCTCCCTAGCTCTGGGTTTGGTTTAAAGTGGTGGTGGTGGTGGGGGGGCAAAATAAACGTTGACCTCTGGGCCAGAAATGGCTATCACAGGGAGACATGCCTGGGTAAGGACTGCAGCATCAGGCTATTTCATGATTAAGTGAAAGTGTTTTTAACCTTCAAGGCTTAATAGTCAAGGATGAGGTTCTCCAATCTGCTTCTGGGCTCAATCTGTAAGGAGCAGGCAGGCCTACTGAGACTGGGAACAGTGCACCTATTAACACGTGGTGGTGTGGGCCAGTTTGGCCCTAAGTGATTGCAGCATTAACTGCATTATTGTTCCTTGCTGTTCATTAGGCAGGTTCATTAGAAAGCTCAGGGTCACAGTTCTTTGCTGTCTCTGAGAATCACACAGTGCTTTTATTCCCAACAAGGCAGAGACTTCTGTATGGGCTCAGGGGAGCACAGGAGGAACCAGGTCCCCTTAGGTTGTTTCTAAGGGGCACTGTGCACTGGGAAGAGCTTGCCTGTGCTAGAGGACCCTGCTGTCCAGCGCTAGGGAAATGCTGCATGGAGTTCTCATTGCATTGCGGAGATGCTGCCAGAGGAAAGGGGTGAAGGTGTCTGGCTCTCTCATGTTCTTCATTTTTTTTCCCCATTTTTCTGGCAGGAACCCCTGGTGGGATGCCACCACCCAACATGCAGCCTTACCCCACTCCTCCTGGATCATATCCTGGCCCTTATCCAGGGCCTGGCATGCCAGCATGCCCAGTCCCAGGCTATCCTGGTTCTGGCTACCCTCCTCCACCTTGTGGACCCCCAGGCATGCATCCTGGGCCTGGTGGACCCCACCCCCATCCTCATGGACACCACCCACATGGACACCACCCTCATGGACCCCAAGGCATGATGCCTGGGGGACCAGGATGTCAGCCCGTTCCTCCTGGTTATTGTCCCTCGGGTGGTCATCATGGGCATCATAAAAAGCATAAGAAAAAGCAAAAGAAGCATTCCCATGGACATGGAGGCAAGGTAAGGAGCCAGTGATCCTGGGGCCTGGGGAGGGAGGCTGCAGACGGGGATGTGCTTAAGGGCCTGAACTCTGAGTTGGAAGGCAGTGCAAGACCCACAAGCCCACAGATGCCAAAGCCTTTTGGCTAGGAAATGTTCCATTTCTAGCTCATACCTTCAGGACTTGCAAAACACAAATACAAACACAAACATTTTTTCAAGATAAAGAACACTTCCAAACCCAACCAGTATCTTGTACCCAGTGTCTCATTCTTTGAGGAGACACCCTAGTTGGTTGGTTGACTGTTCACCGAATGGGTTCTCACTTTGCAATCTAGTTTGTTATACATTTGCAACAGGCAATTAACAGCCCCTATCACATATTCCCAAATATATATTGTAGCAGAAACTTCCCTCACTGTCTTTAGTTAGCTCAAACATCTTAATAAACCAAGCAACTAAAATATGCTTATTCATTTTCCCAATTATCATGTCAATGATCTAAAAAAATTCAGTCGAGGCAGGCATGTTTGTAATGGGTCAACCTAGCATTATATAAATAAATTCTTTTAGTTCTATTAGTCCTTTTACACCAATGTTATGGTTTCCTTTCTTACAGAACAATAATCAGATTATTTCTCTGCTTTAGGCCTTGATTCTGCACAGAACATGCTTAGTCTTTAGCAGAGAAGCAATCCAGTAGCAATCACTGTTGCTAATTATATGCCTGTTTTTAAACAGGCTTGCACATTTTTGCCAGGCTGGGACCTTAGGTCTTGTCTACACCTTAACCAGACAGTGTTCTGGAGCACTTTTATCAAACCCAGCCTCCTGCTGACTCCTGCTCCGTGCTGGCTACATGCCAGAAAAATGTCATGTAGCTACTTTCTGGCATGTGCCCAGCAGCACCTCTCAGTTTCTCTATCTCAGGAAAACTCAGACTGTGACATGGTTTTGGAATGGGGCATTCACAGAGTGCGAGCGACTAGGTGGGACAGGTCTCCATGGCAGTGCTCCCCAGAACTAGTCGATGCTGTGTAGATGTGGCTTTAGAGTCCATCTTTTGAAGCGGTTATACACAAGTGAATTAGAGCCATGTTAGAGTACAGCCAGACATGCTACTTTGTATCTAGGAGAGTTGTAGCAGAGCAATGAAGGTGTCTTGCTGTAGCTTCAAAGGCAGGAGTTCACACCCTGTTCTAAGGGGACTGCAAATTGCAGTTATCACACCTTGACCTCTAGGTGTCCCTCTCGGGAATCATAACACAGTTCTGCAGCTTAGGATAGGCAGTGTAGGATGGCCTGCATGATGAACCCTAGAAAAGGAGCTTTCTATAGCTAGATATAATTAACCAAGCCTACAGAGCTAATCCCCATCTCCTTCTGCAGTGAGCTGTGGGATCATTTATGCCTATGAATGAATATGTGTGGGAAAGGCAGACAAGGTTCTTCGAGTAAATGTGATATCTCTTATTAGACCAAGTAAGTTTAAAGTTGGTCAAAGAACCTTGTTGATCTATGTCTTTAGACCAATACGGCTACAACCAACATCCCTGTATACGTGGGATAGGGGTGTTTTGATGATATCCTAATAGGCTTCAATCCATGTTTCCTACAGAAAAGCAGTGGATCAAGCAGCAGCAGCAGTTCTGATTCTGATTAAAGAAGACCTCTCCTCCCAGCCTGGATTGAGATGGGTGATGCAACAAAAGAAGAATCTAATTTAAGAATCTCTGTTATTCTACCAATCCATTCTTCTATTCCCCTTTCCACCCTCTTCAGAATGAATTTTGTGTAACCTGGTGTGTAGCAATTTCCTGTTTCTGGCCTCTGACATTTCTGGCTGGACACATTTTAGGATCCTGAACTGAAGTTTTCAACTGTGTCTTTAAAGAAAATTCTCAGTCTTAGAGGGTTTCATTCTCTAATCCCTGCTGAGATTCAGAGGGACCACAGATAACAATGTAATGATTAAAAGTTCTGGTTGTGAATGGATGGCCATTGACTGTCTTGTGTGTGAACCTTGTACAACAATGCGCTCTGCTGAACTGTGTGACTGGGTAGCTTACATGGAAACATGAACTCCTTTGTTCATGGCTGATGAGAATTACTGACCCTGCTGGCAGGCTGCGTACAATGTGATTCTTCAGCTCCAGTACAGGAGGTTGGCTGTTTGGAACAGAATGGAGTCATTTCTCTATCATATGTCCTCCCATGGTGTATGACTAGACCATGGTATGTAATTATTAGGGGTGAAAGGCCTAATTTTTATCCTTCTAAGACAGCTGTAGACTTTACCATCATGGTTACAATATTAGAAGTGTGGGATCTTTCCTCAGCCTCTCACGAGGTCCTCCTTGCCCATTCGGCTCAGCCCTATATTAGCATGTACAACACAGTACTGTATCTAGCAGTAACAAATACTGGCACCCTGTTCTGTTTGTAGGAATCTCCAAATGTACCTACGAGCCAGTCCTGGAAAACTTGAGTCTTAGTCGCTGGAGCAATCCCCTTGCCTGCCAAAAATTTCAGGTCAGGCCACTTTGCTGGCAAGAGCTCTTTGCTCTCTTGCCAGGGGTTCCTGATAAATCTGTAAACATAGTCTCAGCTACTGGCTTGCAAGAGAACAAGACCCTTTTGTTCTCTCGCTGTGATTCTGTAAAGGTGGCAACCTGCGAGAGTGTTGCAGCGATAGAGCAGAGCACATGGTTAGTGAACTCCAATGGGTAACTGTGAGTTCTCTGGAAATTATGGAGTTTTGTATGTTGGGTGGGGGTGGGGGGTACAGGGCATGCTCTGGAATGGCCCAGCTGGTCTTTATGGTTCTCTCCCCTTACTTATATCTATAGTGTCCTGTAGGTAGCTTAGCACAGTGTTGAGATGCAGCCTTTGCCTCCCTTCTTTGTGTCCAATCAAAAATAATGTTCTGCAGTTGGTAGGAAATATCAGGAAAAAAAACTTTTCATTCCCAGTAGTGATTTTCCTATGGAACTGAGGCTTCAAAATAGCCTCAGGCTCCCATTGCCATTGGGTCCAGAGTCAGGTGTTAAAGGAGCCTAGGACATCAGGGGAGCTACAGATGACTTGCATTTCTGGTGGGTGTGGTCCACTGGTTTTTGTGGTGGTGCATCTGCCCACTCACACCAACTGAGGGCTTCAGTTTATTTTCTTCAGTGGAGATGTCTAGTTAATACCAACTGGAGTGTGGCCCACTGTGTACCATGGAGATGCACTTATTGACACTAGCTGGGGATATCTGGCCTTCATTTTAAAACACCCACCACTGTCCCCCTTCCCCTTAAATAATGGACAATATGTTTATAGGGTAGGAAGAAAGAAGAGTTTATTTATTTATTTCTTAAAGAACACGACTGAGGTTCTTATCAGGATGCTGTTCAGGAGATGCCAATTTCAAGAATGCACTCAGGTGCAATTTCCTTGTTTCACTTGCAAGTGTGATCTAGTGCAGACAGCATCGAGTCACCTGGCTTGATACCTCAAGCTGGGATGTAGGCTGTACCTCACAGCAAGGATTAAATACACAGGTTCTTATGAGGCTGGGTGATGGAAGCAGAAGGAAGCAAGGAAAGGATAGTCCATAGAAACATAAGGATACATAAGGAGGCCAGTGAAATTAAAAGTAGATACAGCCTTCAAATGGGCATCTGGCAACATCTGCATGAGACATGGTTAAAACCCCAAGCTAGGTTAGCCCAGCTCATCACTACTGGGGAAAAAAACAGGCAGGCCAAGGACAAGGCAAATGGAAGTGTACTTTGTGGGCCACATCAGGATGCAGCATGGTGTGTCAGAGACAATCTACCCCTGATATCCCTCTATGGACGGCAGGAGTATGGAGATGAGAAGAAAGAAGGGAGGGCGCTCCCCAACAGAACTTGACAAAGCCTTGGGAATTATTTTTTTCTTGCTGCCTTTGACAGTCAATAAACCTGAGGTCCAAGCTCAGTGCACAGACCAGCTTAGAGGCCGTTGGGCTAGGTTTCTGGAGTTACGAGTCATCTGCACCAAGAGCTCGGATGCAGCAAGAGCTCAGATGCAATGACCTTGATGTGGACGTGGAGGCATGAAGCTCCACCAATAAATGTTTGGCAAGGTGGGGAAGGTTGGATAAATTCCTGGACATTAGAAATTATCACTCATCCGGCTGAATTTGAGAGCTTTGCTGTTCCTCTGTTTAGCACCCATGGGATTACAGTACATACACAAAGGCATTATTTAGTTTGCTTAAGGCATTACAAATTATATTGTATGGCTCTGTATCCTTTGAGCTCGGTTTTAATTAGCACCATAAATGTGAGATAGATCATTGTTCTTCGTGAAAATTAATATCAGCTTCAACTTGCAGTTAAAAAAACACTGGAATCCAGAGGGCAGTTTTGTATGAACTGCTTTAGGCCTGCGTGGAGTTTTGCTAACAGACATACAAAGGTAAGGAAACAAAACAAAACAAATAATATCTTGGGGTGTGTATTGATGAGAGGAGAACATATGTTTTCCCCTTAACTAACATATCCACCTAATGAACCTGTCAAAGAAGCCGGGCTGGGAGAGGCTGGCATAGTCCTTCTCCCGGAATATGGCTGCCCAATCCCCAAGGCCAATCTTGAGCAGGACATCCATGTCCACATCACTGCCAATGGCCACCACTGTGGGCATGACATTATGCTTCTTCATGGAGTCGATGGCCTCCTCGAGGTTCTTGGTTCCTGTGATGCCGTCGGTAATGAAGATGAAGGAGAGCTCAGCATTGCGCCGGGCGACCCTCTGCCTGTCCACTGGGTTGTTGACAATGTTGTTGATGGCATGGATGATGGCAGACCCAATGTTGGAAGAGGAATCCATGTACCTGATGCCAGCCAGAGCATCTGAGATGTCAGTCAGGTTGTATGTCAAAGGGAAGATCACTTGCTGTTGGGTCTCACTGCCATACTGCTGGAGGGCGAGCCGCGCATTCAGGTTGTCATTGTCACTCCTGGCCAGTGTGAGGCGCCGGGCCACATCCTCCACAAAGATGTGGGACTTCTGGAAGTTTGCTCCTCCAACTCTTTCAGAGCCGTCCAGCAGGAAAACAATGTCAACAGGGCGTTGTGTGCATTGTGCCACAGCGAGCTCTGCAGGGAAAAGGAAAAAAAAACAACAGTCAAGCCTGAGGGAAAGGAAGGCAGAGGAGGGCTTGGTAGGCTTTCTTTATCCTGCATTGGACAGAAGTCTCCCTGAAGGACTAAGCCTAAGTAAGAATGACTCCTGCAGAGTACCTTGGAAGCTAGCTAGCAAGGTGATAGCACTTACGTGACATGTAATAGCAACTGTGAGAGCAAAGAGTTGCCGACTTGATTGTTTCCAGAAAGAGAAGTTTCAGCCCCTCGACCAGGATTTGTTCAATTGCAAATCAATAATTTGCCTCAGCAAAGGTGGAAGAGCTTCTAATAGACAGATCATTTAGCTAGAAAACCAGAACCACACCATGTGACTTAGCTGGCCGATCACACCATTCATACAGGTAAATATTCAGAACTTGAAAGAAAAACAGCAGGGAGTGGCTCTCAAACCACCCAGACAATGCTGTTTGTTCAGTAAAGATAGTGTCTGACTGACTGCAAAGAACAAGCAAGCTTGCATGAATTGTAGTCTGTTCATAGGCAATGCACACTGACAAGTCCCAGGGTCTTGGCTTGTTCCCTGGACCCTCTAGTTGGGAAGGCAACTATTTTCGAATGATGGTACAGCCAAATATTACATGTGTTCACAGCACTGCTTCTGAATTGTGCCCCAATCCCATATAGTGGTGCAGCTAGCCGGCCATTACACCATTTCATTGTTGAATACCCCTGTCCAGCCATGCTATAGCCATCAGCAACACTAGTGTTGGAAATGAGTACTAATACCACTTCTGCCTATCTGTGCTTGACACTGGTGGGGGGAAAATACTTCTAGGAGTTTCACCTTTACTCACCCAGTGTGGTGAGCACATACCTATTGCCACTGGCTGAGGCTGTAATGCCCCGGCTTGCCCTGCAGGAAAGAAAATGCAGCTGCGCCATGGGAAGGCAGTCACAATCACTGCAGCTCCTCTTTTCTGGGGATGGAGAGGGGAGATTGCAGCAGCTATTCTCAGGGAGCAGCTCATTCCCCCTCTGCACTTGGCTAGATCTGCTGATGGAGCAGGTATGCCAAGCTCGGGACCCTCACATTGCTTGTTCCCTCCACAACATTTGCTTGAGGAGGGGAAGATGGAGTGTGCAGTCCGTGCTGTCCCCCAGAGGCTGGAGTCACAGTCTGAGCCAGTGGCATTGTGCAGCTGAGCAAGGGCTGGGGCAATGGCATTCACAGCAAGGAGGACAGGACTACAGAACTAAGACTGAGCCATGGTTTTCATGCAGATAGGAGTGAAGTCATTGGCTGTCACAGCAAGGGGTTCAGGGGCAGACGCTGAGCAGAGAACACTGGGCAACGCTTGCTGCTTCTCAAAGAAGGCCAAGGAGCTGGTGGATGCTGCTCAGGGGAGCTCTGCCTGGAGACAGGAGGCAACATGGGATGAGAATAGGCCCCACAGATACAGAGTACACCAGCAAGCTTTCTCCTTTTCCTTCTGCAGCACTGTATCATGGGTGGTGTCATTTATTCAGAGAAGAATTAAAGAGGGAGCTGATCATTGCTTCCCTTCACGTGGCCAGCCATGCAAAGGGGCAGCATCCCTACATCCTCGTGGATTTGACAGGATGCTAACTCAGCACAGAAGTTATTTTCTGGCTATAACAGCTATGGAATAAGGCAAGGGCACCTCATCCCCCTTGGGGACAGCCAGGGTGGGTCAGTTTTAAACTTCTCACTGAAACCAGCTCCAGTTAAATCTATTCTGAAGAAGGAACTTTGCCTCCATAGAACAGGGAGTGGCTGAGCTCAGCAGCCAGGCATGGAAGTCATGCAACAAAAGGTCAGTTTAGCCCCTTCACACTCTGTCCTCTAAACATGTCTTCTTTCATGGGGCTGGAAAAAGGTCCCCTTTCTTCTCAGCTGACTAGCTGAGCATGGCAATGAAAGCTTCCATCCCTGGAGGGAGCTAAGTGCAATGTTAGAAAGAAGGCCCTGAAGGAGACACTGAAATTTGGCCCATCTCTCATTTGGAGGACACAGTCTCAGGTTTCATTTCCATGTGGTGTACCACACAATGTGCCCCCTGCACACAGCTCCCTTCCTAGGCCAATTCCTGCCTGGGGTCAGGGATGTATCTGCCCTGTAACCCAACGGGACTTATGCATGAGTACTCATGTAGATATGTACCCCCAGGATTGTGGCTAAGCTGTACTTGATGTTGAGAGAGGGAATAGGACAGGGGGGCAGGGGCAGGGAGGGCATGAGATTTCATCAAGGGCAGGGGAGGACTGAAAAACACCACCACAAAGCCGGCAAGCCAGTCACTTCACATCATGCTTTAATGGGAGTCTGGGTCCTTGTCATACAGCTTATAGAGGGAGGCGTGCGTGTCTGCAGTGCACTGCACCACATTCTAGGTACTGGGCAGCATCTGATGCAGGGCTGAGGGAGAGCATGTATAAAGAGATGAACAGTGGAAGCACCATAAGTATCTTGCCTCTAATAACCCTGCTCCTTCAGACAGGGGGGATCATTCTACGTGCTGGAACCAACCTTTGTTCTTTTGATTTTTGGGGTGTTTTTTTTTTTGGGGGGGGGGTTGCAAGTCTTTTCTGTTCTTTTGGCTCTGTCCCCTTACATGAAAAGCTCTAGCCACTAAGGTTACGTGTGTCCCTTTTACATTTCCCGGGGGGTTGAGCCCAGCAATTGCCTACCTTCACAAAACCCCAAATCCTCCCTCTCAGTGAATATATTGGACTCTGGCTTCTGGCTGTTAGGGACATACTAGGATCGTATTATTGCTTTTATGTTCTTACTTAAAAGAAAAAGAACAAGAGCACTAAGCTGGGCTGCAGCTAAGGGCAAGGGGACATTTTCTCTGGGTTATGCTGCTGATACATGTTGGATTATTCTTTCAGATTTATGCTCATTTGTTTCAAGTCTTTATGCTTGGTTTCTTGGTGACTACGAAATAAATGTCTATAGCTGAGAAGACAAATATACTTGCCTTTCCAAAAAACAAATCAAATTCTACTGACCTAGGACCTGGTTCAACAAAGCATCTTGGACCCTTGAGGAGTCCCACTGAAACCAACAGAATAAATTGCATGCTTTAAGTCAGTCAAATGCTCAAGTGCTGCTTTGTTGGATCAGGGTCAAAGCAACTTAGCTGTTCAGAATTTATCAGGCTAAAGTCACATGCCAAAAAGGTGTTGGGGGTGAGAGTTGGGTTTGGCTGCAGATGATCCCACTTACATAGATAACAGGTAGAACTAGGCAGCTGGGGTCAAAAACAGGCAGAGCCTCATTCTAAACCTTTGCCTGAAAGTTAAATGCAACAATTATGAAGCTTGAAGAAATGCTGTTAACCGCTTTTCTCATTATGTTGCAGTGGCAAGAGTCTCTGAACTGCCCTGCAGGGGACAGGTTGGGAGCAAAAAGTGTTGAACTGCTGAAAGAAAGTCTATTTTGGTGCAGTTTTTCTGACCTGACCAAAAGCCAAAGAAAGGCCTAGTCACCTCCTGAGAAGGCCTCTTGAGAGGCACTTTCCAGTCTAGTTCTGTAGATCCTAGATGCGGTCAAGCCAAGTTTTTCAGGTTTTCCAGTTCCTAATTCCTGTTTACTGTTTCTCACTCCTGGCTATGACCAGGTAACTATACTATCTTTAACTGCTTTAAAACAGATATCATTTTAGCCCAAACACTAACATATAATTAAAGGACTAAGTCAAGCACCTGGCTTTGCCATTTTGCACATTAGTTAAATAAATATGCCTGGGAAAGTTGAAGTAATTATAATAAAACTACATCAAAGTTAGAGGTCTCACAGAGCTCACTTACTGGCACAAAGTAAATTATGCCCTCCTCTTCTGCAGGTGAGGGTGAGGGGATGACTTTTAAAGGCACAATAGCCATTAGCTAGGTACCTCTCTCTTGGAGAAAGTGAATAGGACATATGCCTTTGAAAATCATCCTCTGTGTTTTGAGCTGTATATTATAGCAACAATGGCTATAATCTCTCTGAATCCAGCATAGCATCGGTTTTGAACTTTCCATGCACAAACCTACACTGAGTTTAAACATGTAGCTGTAAGCATTATAATAACATACCATACATATTTAACTGTGCAGTTAGTGCATTCTAGCTTTTGCTTCCATGTCCTATATATTGCATTTTTCCCTGGATATGTCTATACATATGTTACTATGCAGGACAGTGAGGAAAAACAAGAGAACTGTAATACACGTACACACATTAGAGTACAATCAGACACAGAACATACTATGCATGTTCTAACAAGGGCAATCCTTAATCAACACACCCGGAGAAAGATGATGATGGCCATCCCTAATGGCTCACACCAACATACTATTCTTAATACCACAGGCTGCACTGTGATTAGGCTGTTGTTTAAACATTGTAATGATAACAGACGGGGTTGCTTGTTTTGTCATCTTGGCCTTGCTAAGACTTTGTGCAATCCTAGGAAAGCCCTTGTTGTTGAACAGGAAAAGAGAACACAGAAGGCATTAGAATGAAAGCTAAATAGAAAAACACTTAAAACACACATTGTGCACATTTCAAGGAAAAGATTCACGCCTGCACTCAGTTATACCTATGCTGATAAGCCTACTAGCTCAGCCATGCTGGCCAGGTATGACTGAGGGCTGAGCACGGTCCATTATGGGATCTGGTTGGAGCTCTAATCAGTCTTGCTAGTGTGGGAATATTCAGAAGGCCAGAATCTGTCTGCATCCATTGCCTGGGGACAGGACAGATCAGCAATTCTGTTAGCAGTCAGCAGATCTTTTTTTTTTTTTTTTTTTTTTTTTTTTTTTTTTTTTACAAAAATCATAGCAGAAAAAGCAAGCTTATCTCCTATTCTATGGAAAGTGCTGCCATGCTGGGCTGCCAGCCAAGCCAAAGACACCCTTTATCTCAAGTCAGTAGCTGAGAGCAACTGAGATTTTTCTGGGCTTTTCCAAACTAAAAGCGCCTGCCTGCGTATTTGTCTGCACAAACAGGGACTCGGGGAAAGTGGTTTACAGGTAAAAATGTTTTCCCAACAGCTACCAGCTCTCCCCCCTCCACCCCGACTCAACCACAATTTTCATCCAGGTGAGATCCTCTATAGCAGACATCTCAGCAAAGCCCTAGCACCGTTTCTGGATCTCCCACAATCTCGCTGTGCACCATTTTAAAAGTGTCAATGAATAGGTCCATCCACTCCTGCCGATCATGTCCAGTGGCAAACTTGGCTTTTTCGGCGGTATAGGCCAAAGTGGCCACCAGCTGGGTGTACATGTTGGGGTCCTGGATTTCCCGCGTGGAGTTTAGGAACTGGGCGATCGTTTGTATGGTGCTGGGGAAATTTATCTTGACCCCCTCTTCCATGGGGCGGAAAATTACTGGGGGTTCGTTCCCAGGGTTCCTGCCATCTGCAAGTGAGCGTCAAAAGAATATTTTCAGGGCTTTCTAGTATTGGCTGTGTCTCTAACTGCTATTGGGTTCTCTTATGTACATTGTGCTAAAGAAAGAGTGAGCTAACGAGGAATAGAGAAGCAAAGAACAAAGTCATGTTTTTAATCCTGTGATCTGCTCAGAATGTGGGATACAAAGATGCATGGCTGTCTCGCTGAAGCCCTGGCCCAAATGTTGTCAAAGGGAATGAAAAGAGTCCCCTCATAAGACCATGAACGAGTATTTGGAAATGATTCCCTATAGGTAGAAAAGTGTCTATGCAATGTTTCCTGTGAGTGGTCTCAGCTACTGTGAAATCAGATCCTAAAGCATGTGAAGGCATAAGCAGATGAACAAATATATTGTTGTAAGGGCAGTGGGCTGAACCCATTGTAATTGCTTTGTCTGTCTGTTCCTATCTCAAAGTAAACGGAAGTTACCTGTGAATAGAACAAGGTTGTGTTACCTAATGTTTCGCTTCACTTCCTATAGAAGAGAAGCAGACAGATAAGCAGTACAGTCTATTGCCTGACAAGCTCATGAGTGGTAAATATCGCTTGCCTTTAACCAGCATATTGATCATTTCTCCATGTCATGACACTTACATGGGCAAAATCATTATTAAGTTTTTAAAGTGTAAAGCGTCAGTTGTGGCATTAAAGCCTCAGCAGTGGAATTCTTTATCTAGTGGAGATGCGTAAATGTTTAAAAAACAGTAATTGAAGACATCAGACAATTTGTTACTGTTTGCTAGATAATTGTTTTGTGAAATTATTTGACAAATAGTATTTAAGCAGCTTTTGAACAAGGTGAATACTGTCATACAATAGTTGATAAGCACAAGCAACGCTTAGTAAACTTGCCCAATGGCATTCAGCCAGCTCTGCCACACATGTCTCTGTTGAATGGATAGATTCTTTGCTGTTACCACTTCTATTTTCTGCCTCTTGCTCAAGTATGGTTAACAATAGGGTTGGGAATGTCTTCAAGGACATGAGCTGACCTATTTTATCTTACTGGACCTCAGCCAGGAGGATTCAGGGGATGGGAGGTCTGTTTGGGGGAAGGCAAAGAGATCTAGTTTTCCTTTGGATGCTGGGTCAGATAGCAGCAAGCTTTGTGATTTCCTGGGGCAACCATGTGCAAATAAACAGCCTGCCTCAGGGAATAAATAAGTGAGAGTTAAAGCAGCTTCTATGAGAAATCTCCCTTTGAACACAAACCCTGCTCTTGTTTCCTCAGAGTTAGTACTCTGTGCAGCAGATGGTCTCCTGGTGGAACACAGGGGCTTGGCTCTGCCATGGCCCATATGGGCCACTATTCTCAGTTTGCTGCCCACAGGTCTTCCTGATTGATTGAATTCTGTGTTAAGGTTCACCTGTGAACAAACACTAAAGCGCAAAGCAAAGTTCCTCTGAAAGCTGTTTGCCTGGATTAGAAGAAGCCCCATAGATGTTCATGCAGTCTGTACCAAAGCCAGGAGTTAGCTCAGATTCACTCTGCATGCTGCCCAGCCTGAATCTCAGCTCAATGATCCACTGCCCAGTAAGTATATGGCGCTAAGTGATTCACAAAGTCCTGCGATCATGGCATGCTTGTTAGGCACAAGCCCATCCTGAAGGCAGGTGTTGTAGCAATGCCTTATAAGGGTTGCTAATAGGCTGAAGGCCTACTGAGTCTCCCAATGTCCACAGAGGAGCATGTGCAATGCAGTGCCGAAGGGGTGAGGTATAATATTTCCTTCTTCCAGGTCTTTGGGGTACCATGTGCCCTGGAGTAGGGGTGCATGGAAGGAGTGCCCTTTGCCTTCTTCAGAGCCAGTGGTGCAATTCTGACAGGTCAGTGGCACGTGAAG
The DNA here is from genome assembly GCF_000455745.1 of Alligator sinensis. Taxonomy (NCBI): domain Eukaryota; kingdom Metazoa; phylum Chordata; order Crocodylia; family Alligatoridae; genus Alligator; species Alligator sinensis. The sequence goes on from NW_005842017.1 coordinate 1,463,496, forward strand.
TCTCCTTGCAAATCCCTTTCTGCTGTACTCTGTCAGGCCTGCTGAGGTCTGGCCTATCCAATGGGTATGGGTGAGCCTGTAGGATTCTGAGCTCCCTCACTTCCTTGGCAAAGCCCTGTCCATGATGGGTAGACTGGATGTGAATTAAGCCCAACTTTTCAAAACAACCCTGCAGAACATGGGGAGAGCAGAGGAGAATGCAGCACCATTGCAGAGACAGCTGTTAGTCATGCGCTTCCCGTAAGCAGGAAATCTCTCAGCTCGCCTAGGCTGTTCCTAGCTGAGGTCCTCCAGGAGTCCGTTTCCTCACAGCCATGACCAAACTGCACCAAGCCCTCTGAGACGATGCTGACCGCAACACAGTTGTGGTTGCATGTCCTCGTTAGCCTAGCACTAGGGGTGGAAGGCACCTGGCTAAAGATCATCATTGTGTTGGGCACCACTTCAATTCCATTCAGCCTTCCAGGCCTACATCTGGGCTTGTGTACAGCCGTGTCACTAACCTACAAAGAGCACCCATTTTTACACCCATGTACCTATTCTAGGCCAAATCCACTCAACTGAAGATAGTCATTATAATGTCACTCCATTCTATGGAGTGGATCCCGACACCCTGCTTGGCCTATGGCATGGTCTACAGAAATATTCCACGGAGAGATCTTTTCAGAGTCCTCTGAAATGAAGTGGTTCAGAGTAGTGCTCTACTGCCGTACCTCTCATTAATAATGAAAATAGCCGAGCATGTTCCTGTGAGATGAGAATCCATTCACCTTGGTGTGGAGACTCATGATGGAGCCTGGGGTTTCACACCTAGCAGAACCCAGACATTGCTGCTGTTTGAGCTGATAGACAGTCCTGCTGTTTAGCATGCCAGAGAAAATGTCCTGGCATATTTATCACCTCTACAAATCAATCCTGCCCAGCAGTCCTACATGGTCTGAACATTAGCTCCCATCATCCCAAATGCTTTGGAAGCATAGACACTTGATGTTGACTGAGACAAGGCAGAGGTTGGAAGTGTGAGCTGCTCCATCCTTTGATAGGAACCAGCCCCCACATGCAGCCTAGCAGGATATGATTCTACACACTTTCAGACTGCAGGCTTGATGGCATCATCCAGAACACTTTCAGGCAGTGGGAAGGTGCCCCATTTGTGAATAACTTATCACTTTAGCCTTAGGCATCAGGAAGAGTTGGGTGGGCTTTGTGCTGTCCCCAATTGATATTTGTTTGCACATTGGTAAATCATCAGGAGAAGAGTGTGCATAGCTCCCTGCTAGCCTGTTGTCTGGGTGTGGCAAACAGTCTGGCACTATGTCTAATGGAAAACTGTTTGCCCTGCCAGAAGTTTTTACTACCTGTTGTCTTTATCCCCTCAGGAAGCTCTTGATAAGTATTCTCCAGAGACAATGGCTGCACAGCCAGGAAGACACTTCCCCTTGAAGAAGTTTGGACTATATGCTCCCTAGCGCCGCAGGTAAGGCATGTTCCCCATATAAAGCTTTGCAGAAAGACACTTGCCCAAGAGCACAGCACATGGGAACAGGTTAGCATCACACCTTGACATTCCAGCCTCAGCACTCCCCAGCCCAAATCATAAATGCTCACAAATGATAAGTCCAGGCCCCCCAAACCAAGGACCTGGCTTAAAAAAAATCACATCATTTAAAAAAAACAATACATTTTTTACTCTGCCTTCTGCTTTCTGGGCCTCCAGGGGCCTTGTTTTCCAGCTGTTCTCCATAACAGCATGTGCTAAAGAGGGGACCCTTTTTATTTCTGAAGATGAGATTCTCATATAAGTCACTTGACTCCTGAAACTGAAGCTTTCAGGAAAGCATGGAACATCACGAGACTTGGGAACAAAATCACAAGAGTTCACAAGGCTGCATCCCCTGTAACCTACATGAACAGCGTGTCAAACACTCACTCAGTGTAGACAGGCAGACAGACTTGGACAGACAGACTTTTTAGCAAGAGTAGTGCAGGCTAGAAGCTCATCATATAACAAGCAGAATATGCTGAACATAAGGATACCTGCACCCACTGCTTCACCCACACAGCATAATTGCCACAGCCCATGACACAGCCCTCTCCACGCTGATCTCACACTTGGGATTACATGTTAATTTAAATCAGCCAGGGTTAGAGAAACTGAAGTATCCACTGGAGACCCTTGGAGCTCCACTGTAGTTCTGCCCCCTTTCTCAGGCTCTGCCCTGCTCTGGTCAAAGGAATGCTCTGCCAAGTACGAGGATCTGCGGCTTTTAAGTTTTGAGAATCCCAAACAGTGGGGAGTTTGGTTCAGGGGTTTTGGCTTGGCCTGTAACACAGGTTGGGCTCAAGTGAGAAAATCATATAGATTCCAAGCTCAAGAGGGTCCCACCGGCTTGTAGGATCCTGAGTTTAGTTTTGGATCCATTTCTATAGGGACTAGGAGAAATAGGAGAGTCTCTGTGTACACAAGCCTACCTGTGGAGAGAGTTCAGACTGACAAGAAAAGGCATGCCAGGTGTGGTATATGGGCTATCTCTTGAGATAAAGTGACATCTCTTACCTCCCACCCTCTAGTGTGTACACACATAGGACAGCTCACCAATCTCTGCCCCCAAGCCTATGCCTGTTCCCCTGGCACTACAGTATGGTGCAGAAGGTGCAGAGCCGCTGTCTCATTTACTTACCTGTTTGGCAGGGCAGGTCTGGACAGACAATCTGTGGATCTGAAATAAGAATAAAAAGAGCTACTGAGTGATGTGGCACTCTCCCTGCTGCAGGGCCATGGGAACTGTCTATGCAGTGGTCCCAAGCTTCTCATTGGGTAGAGCAAAACTATGATGGTGGAGGGCCTGGTGGGATGGGAGACTGGGACTCCAGCTGGGAAAGAGACATCTGTCCTGAGCTACATCATTTGAGAAGCAAGGGTTTTTCTGTGATCTCTTCTAGTGAACAAATTATAGTTGGGCAATATATTGGACAAGCTTTCAGGCACTTTCAGGCCCAAGAGTTTGTCTAACATCTCCTCCAATTATACAGCTGGTCCCATAAAAGATATCACTTGCTTCTCATATTTCCTGGACTATCACAGTTACAACAACTCTCCAACCCTACTACTGAGCTACTTTCAGGAGACAGTAGTGACCTAACTGCATGTACTAGTACCCAATGGGCTGGTGCACACCGGTACTGCACAGCTGTGCAGAGAACTGTCAGTAGCAGACCATCTCAGAATAATGGCTGCATGACCCCCCATCTCAATAGGGACTGAATAAGACTGGCAGCTACCAACCTGGGCAGAGCACATCCTCCATTTTGTCAATGAACTCCTCAGCCACCAGGTCTGAGAAGAGTCTCATTTTCTGCACTCTCTGTGGCTCATTGCAGGCAATGGAGACGAGGGTCTCACTCTGTTCTGGCTGGTAGAACATGTCTCCAATGCCGATGGTATTGACAAAGACGTTGTCCTGACAGAGGGCGTTCAGGTTCTTGTCATCATCCCGTGGGTCAAACCGCCCATCAGTTATCACCACTGCAAATACCCGAGCTTTCTCTCGCTGGCTTTCCTTGATGAGCTTGTTGTAGGCAAATTGCAGGGCAGAGGGTGTCCATGTGCCCCCAGCAATCCACTCCAGCCGCTTCACCGCCTCTTTAAAGCTGGACAGCGAGTCTATGCGCTCATCATCAAATTGGATGGCTTCAAATGTCCCCTCGTGGCTGTACTGTACCACCCCAACACGGGCTCCTGCCAACAATGTCAGGGAGATCAGTGGTCGCTCACTGTGTGAGCCAGTGCTCTCCCAGGCACTCTGCAGCCACCTGGGTGGGGAATGCTCCCCATTCAGGGATTCTATTTTGCCCAACTGTACATCTCAGCTGGGTGGGGAATCATCATTCAGGACACTGGCCAGGCAACATCAAGACTGATGACAGTACAGCAATGACCCACACCAGTGAAAAGAAAGGGAAACCAGAGCTGTGTTTACATTGTAAAAAGTCTGACAGGCAGCTTGAAAAGAAGGGGATAGATCCCAACAAGAGACATGTGACAGCTACCCCAGAAGAAGGGCTGAGCCTTACTGTAAAACACAGCAGTCACTACCTGTTCCCATGCTCTGAGTAGACTCTATCCAGATGGCTCAGCCAATGGACTGCCAGTCCAAGGGCAATCCATTAACAAGCCTTGTCTGCCTTTGTCACCCCCTCCTCCTCTCTGCTACAGCCCCTAACCTGTCTGGGACTTGGGGTCCTTGGCGATGGAGCCCAGCCTGCTGACCACGTTGATGACAAAGTTCTTCTCTAGAGTGAAGTTGGTGTAGCCGATGCTCTCAGAGCTGTCTATGACGAACAAGATGTCCAGGGCACCACAGCGCTTCTCACAGTCTGGGGGACAGGAGAGAGGGAGGAAATCAAAAAGAGATTAGGTAGATAGCAGTTTCCAGGAGAAAGGGAAGAGAACATGTTAGGAAAGGGAGTAGCTTGCAGGCCATGTCATTGGTCCATTTGGTCTGCCTTCCCACCTCTAGCAAGGGAGGAAGGGGAAAATATGTGCAGGCACTTCTGCAGGAGAGAGGAAGACTTTGTTCTGAAGCATGTGATTGGGCTGTCATTAGCATGACCTGAGTTTTACCGTGACATGTCAGGGTTCAGGGTCACCTAGTCAACTCCTATCCCTGGAGCGGAGGGTGGGGCTGGCTGGGTGAGGGCTCGCTGGTCACGCCTAGCTGCCTCTGCACAGCCTCTCTTCAGTTATTCTATTTCAGGTACTGTCTGAGAGTGGCATCACAGTGGGAACAGCCAAGCACACGGGGCATGGAGCAGAGGCCAGCATGGAAGGGGCAGCTCAGCAGAGGAAGCAGCAGTTATTGCCCTACTTCTGAAGGGCATTTTGCTGGGAACTCTTTCACCACAGAAGGAGCCAATGGCAGGCAGTGAAGGGTGCCCCCAGGCTCTAGTTGCACTTGCCGAGGACACGGCCTGAGAGCAAACAAGGAGTCCCACTGTACCCCCAAGCCAACGCCTTCCATGGGATTGAAGCAGTACACAGCCCTGGAGCTGGCTCATGGCTCAGGGACTTGCCTTGTCCTGCCTGATCCCCCTCACCACAGATGCAGGAAGGATTTCCTGGGAGAAGAACACTCAAAGGGGTGCACCCGGCCCATCCCCCAAGTTATTCCCCCCAGCTCAATACCGACACAAAGCCATAAAGAAGAGTGACACTGTACTGACCGCAGCAGCCACAGGTTTCCCTCACGTAGGTCATCACGTCACATTCCTGCCGGCAGAACACAGAGCAGAGGGCCAGGTGAGCGCTAGCCTCTCCTCGCAGGGCAGGCAGGGCCCAGCCTGTAACAGACCCTTTGGCCTGGCTTTCATTTCTCACCCAACAGTTCCGTGTTGCCTCTCTGATTGGGACAATGTCTTAGTGGTGGCTACGTCTGTGCCAGATCACATCAGCCCTCCCTTTTTCAGTTCTTTCTCTCAGCAGGCCATGGACTTTGCTCTGCTCCATCATACAGGGGAAACTACCACTGACTTTGGCGTACCCAAGAGCAAGGCTGGCCCCCAAGTGTGATTCCCACTCAGAACACTTTGGAATTGTACCCTCCAGTGGCTGCCCCTGAATGGCATCAGCTCCCAGGTGTAAGGGTCTTCATTAGGAAATTGGCCCCACTTACCGTCAGGCCAGGAGGTCCTGCTGGGCCAGGGTCACCCTGTGAGAAGAACAAAGCAGTGTTGTTCCCCTTTCTGGGAATCCCCACTGCAGATGCCAGCTGGGGCAGATTCATGAAGACACTGGCAGGAACAGGAGCAGCGCCAGATGCCAGGATGCCCTGAAGGAATCTCTGAAGGCTCGCCCAGGGGTGAGCAGCCTCCTTCAGGGCCTGAGGGCAGTCACTGGTGCAGCTGTCTTCACTTCACTGTTACAACCACATGTAAGAAGCAGGGAGCAGTAGAGCAACCATTTTCATATACTAACACGCTACAGTACCTCAGGGCCTTGTTCACCAGGTAGGCCTCTGGGTCCAGGCTCGCCTCCGGGGCCAGGGTCACCCTGGGAAGGAAAGAAAATGAAAGAATTGCACACATTTAAGTAGGGGTCAGAGCCATCTCCTGTTCATCCCAACTAGGACTATATCTGCTTAAGGCTCTCAAGCACCTCTTGTACCCCAGCACACAGGGGATGCAAAGCAGCTAGCAGTGCTCTCTCCAAGGCAGAACTCCCATGACTGATTACTGGAGGGAACATCATCTAATCAGACAGATCTCACTGCAGGCAGTGTCCCTTGTCTCAGGACACAGCCACCATCTGAGTGCCAAGTGACCATATACCGGCACTTTGAAGTCAGACGTGCATGCAGGAGATGCTCTAGGGATGCGGGGGTCATTTTACCTGATCTGCTTGCTTAGTTTAGCTTTCTGGGCCCAATGCATTGCTCTGGAAGGGGCCACACTGATTCTAGAAACACTGTGATTCCAGAAACATGAGATACACTATCAGTGTAGGCAGACAGGCACTAGACATGCCAGAGGGAAGTTCTAGTGACCTTTAACTTGGCTCTCCTGTCCTACTGTAGTGCCCCAGATGCTGGGCCTCCAGACTGCCATTATCTGTATTTTCTCCCTTCTAACTCTCCCTCAGTACTGGTGCTTAGCTGGGTTATAGAGGTGGGACCCCCCACCTTGGCCACACCTGAAGCTGTGAGTGGCATTAACGAAGTACTTACAATCTCCCCTTTCTCTCCTTTAGTGCCTGGAGAGCCTTTTGGGCCAAAGTCACCTCTTCCACCCTGTTCAGAGAAAAGAGATAACATCAAGGAAGCTGCTCCTGTGCTGGGAAAGGTGTCACCATTAGTGAATCACAGTCAAAAAGAGCAGCATGGCTGATGATCCTGTTCCAGAAATGCAGCCGTTTCACAGGCTGCCTTTTACTGTGTAGCCCTTATAGGCACAGAGATAAGAGGGCAATGTCTACAGCTACTCCTTGTTTAATGTCATAGTTACATTCTTGAAAAATGCAACTTTAAGTGAAACGATGTTAGGCGAATCCAATTATATCACAGTAGTTACCTACTAGCAGAAGGCAGCCAAACAACATTATAACCGAACACTGAGTGACTTTAAATGAGTATGTTCTCTAATAGACCAGCGACGTAATAATGAAACATCAACCAGGACGATGTTAAGTGAGGAGTACCTGTACGCTGACCTACCTTTAACAGGCATTCATTTAAGGATACAGTTGCTTTCTGAAGCATATTTCAGATTGCTACGCAGAGACTGTGGCATGGGAAATTAATCTTGAACTGGGTTTGTCAACAAGATAGCTAGGAGCAGGAGGTCATTTTTGTAAGACTAATTAATAGTTAAAATGAGATGCACAATGTATTGTTTCAGTGAGAAACACAATACCAAAGTATCTATTCACATGGCCTTGGTTAGTTTATAGTGTGTGTTATGGAGAAATAACCAGGTAATCAGCAGGGTTTATCTTCTATAAACCCGAGTGCTTAGCAATTGTCACTACCGTGTAGCTATCTATCTTTGAATGGGATTATGAGGGATTGAAATTAATTGCACCCAAAACACAACATTAAAAAAAAGAATTAATTAAACAGCATTATGTTAATAGAACACCTGAAAATCAAATACCCAAAAGCAATGAAATACCAGAATAAACATTTTCTTAAACTTCTCAATTTAAATGACTGTAGAATAGTTTTAACTTGGAAAATACTATAACTTTTCCTATCCCAGTTCTGGAAAACTGCTCACTTGGCTTGGTTGGAGTTTTAACCAGCAGATCCCCAGTTGATTAAAGTTTGATGCCCTATAGGCTGCCAGCCTACCCTATAATATGTTATAGTAGTACTTAGAGGCCCCAATCCCAACTGGTATCCAATTTTGTTTGATATAGTCATAGAAACATGGAAAAGCATGGCTGGAAGGGACCTTCAGAAGCCATCTAGTCCAATTCCATACCAGAGGCAGGATCATTCCTATCCAAATTATCCTGTACAAATCCATTGTCTATCCTACTACCAAAACTAAATGGTTAATCCTGACACAGCCACAAGACATGGCACCTTAAACTTCTACGGGTAAAGCAGGGGGACCATGGTGCCTAATGTTCTGCTGTGGGAAGCTTGTTAAAATGTACTTGAGCAATCCTCTGAGTCAAACGCAGAGGTAAACATGGTGCCTGCCCCATGAGCTGGTACTCCAGGATTCTTATTATTCTTATTTAACAGTTATGTTGCAACAGCATGTCAAGGCCACGGATAGGTTGGCCCAAACCCCTCCTCTTACACCCACATTCCCACCTATGCTAGGCTCTGTACAGGTATATGATGGCCAGCATATATGAGGAACAGCAGTGGGGTGAGTCAATAGGACTGGCCTCTGGAAAGAAGGTTACTCAGCCACTTGCTGGCAGGGCTGGAAGCCAACTGCTCAGTGCATTAGATTAGGAAACAAATAAACAAGTCAAGCGCACACACCTCTGGGCCAGGTAAGCCCTTCTCGCCTTTGTCACCCTGGAAAGAGATGAGAGGGGGTGAGTTAGTTTTGTTCTAGATTACCATTTTCTGCACATGTACCCAGAGCCAATGGTTATAGGCCCAATATAATGACTTAATATACCTCTGAAATGATTGTCTTTACTACTGTCCTGCTTCCCCTCTCCTGGCCAAGTGCAGCTGTCTGCAGCCATCATCATGCAGCTAGCTATTCACTATCAAGTCCCTTACTGACCACAGAGCTGGATACGCTGGGGATGTTCAAGGGCACAGGTGGCTACTGTAACACACCTGCATTTCTCACACTGTCCTTGTACCTCAGTAGTAAGAAGATCCATAACAAGTCAAAAATGGTTTGTTAAATCTAACTCTGAAGGCTGTTAGGAGCCTCAGCAGCACTCTCCCTACTGACTCCAGGAATGATACCAATCCTTACTCTTGAAAGTGAAACCCTCTGGCACATCTCCTCCCTCAGAACGGTGCACTCTCTCAAGGGGAAGATCTCCCCATTTGCTCAACCTTCACAGCTGGTCGCTCTGACCTTGCATTGTGGCAGTCTCTTATGATTCCTTTCACCTGGTCTGACTTTATCACAGCTTTCTCCCCAAGTGTCCCTCCCTCTCTGCTTCTTTCCATGCTGTTCATTTGGGAGAGATAGGACTGGCCCCACCCCTCCACACACCCATTAATCTCATTCTGAGTGTGCAAGCAAACGTACCCGCGGTCCTGGGTAGCCAGGTTTGCCGGAGCCAGGTCTGCCTCTGTCTCCCTTTGGTGAAAAAGAAGGAATTATTCAGTGAAACTGTAACATTAAAGAATATCAGTCTCCCCAGTGGAGTGATACCAACAGCAGTCAGATACTTTTCCTTTCTCCCTAAGGCATGCATGCAATCTCTGCATGCTAGGCTATCTGGCCTAACTAGCAACTGTGCACTGCAGTACAGTAGATATGGGATCAGAGTTTACAAGGCTGAAGAAAGGGGTGCATGGACAGCAATGACTTCAACATACAGATTTGTCCTGGCGGCAGGAACCTGCAGAAACCAGAGGGCTCCTCTGTGGGAGAAAAGAAACCAGGAGAGGCAGCCAGCTGGGGCCCAGGACATTGCTGAATCTTTGCTGGGTGTAACTAAGACTGCTTTTGTCCCAGCAGGGCCTAGCCTCCCACATGAAAGGGGGTGCAAATTAGAATCCAGTGCCCATTTCAGAGATGCACACACAGAATCCTGGACCTGCCCCCACCCCGAGAGAGCGCAGCACCACACTGGGCCTACTCCTGGATTTTACCTTTGGTCCTGATGGGCCAGAGTCACCCCTTGGGCCCAAGTCACCTGGATCTCCACGCGATCCCTGCAACAGCGTGACAAAGAGACCAGAGTAAGGGGAGGAATAGGACAGTTCCTGTGGCACAGTGGCCACCCAGAGAGCCACGATATCGACGTCTCAAGAAAACACAAGTAGAGCACTACTTCTTCTATGAGATGATAACAACACAGCCAGGGACAGTTCAGTTTTTCCCCACTTCCCTACTCCCTTCAGAGCCTGTGAGCCCTGGATACCTGGCACTCGAAAGATTCCTTCCAGCAGCAAACTGCTAGGATTAACTAAGGTTGCTTACAGCTATGTGACTGGTGAGCCAGGGCCAGCGTAGCCAACTGCACTGAGCATAGCAGCAGGGACTGGCGGGTCCTGGTTCTAACCTAAACTGTGACATGGATTAGCAGGCAGGGCTGGGCCTTGAGCCCCTCTGTGGCTCAGGGGGCCATGATAGGGCCATGTTACCATCTCTCTGAAGAAACAGCCAGAGCTGATGATAAAAAAAAGGTCAAAAATCTGCCTGAGGTTCTCCACCCATCAGGGATCTGGCCCTCTCCTTTCTGTAGCTAATAGCACACCAAGGAGTCAGGGTGTTGGCATCACAAACCCTTCACTGCTCTGGCACCTCTTGCTGCTTGCCTATTGTGTGGTGAACCCCAACCATTGCTATCAGTCACACAGTTCCACAAGGAACAAGACACTCACAGGCTTGCCTGGCTCTCCCACAGCACCTGGAGAGCCCCGCGCCCCTGGCAGTCCTCGATCCCCCTAAGGAACGAAGCAACAAAAGAGCAGTCACAGAACTGTGAGCAGGCAGAGAAAACTTCAGCATCTGGAGTCTGGGGGCTTGTGCTGGTGGTAAGGGAGGTTCTGGTACCCATGCAATATGTGTAACTAGTCAGAGGCAAGTCTGAGGTCCCGCCTGGGCATTTTTGTGATAGCAAATCCATCAACTGTGGAGCCCAGCTGCTCCTCATGAGCGGGGATGGGGAAGACTCCCTTGGGTGACTCTATGCACTGCCGGTCCAGCCCAGAGGCTCCAGCCCTGAAAGCTGCCTTTCCTGAAGACTGTTCAGCAGCAGTGCACTGCAGTACTCCAATCCATGTATGCAAGGCTCTCCCTCAGCCACTACAGGGGCTGTACCCATGCCTGGAGAGAGGGGACCTGCTTGGAGGCAGGGGGCAGGTGCTATAGTTGCAGGCTGTAGGGACAAATTACTTCCCTGCAGGGAACAATACTGCATGGGAGGAAGAGATGGTGGGGGGCCCCTTACCAATCCTGGCAGCCTGAGCCTGTAACTCATTCTTACCTTGGCTCCTTTGTTTCCAATTTCTCCTGGCAAGCCTCTGGTGCCCTCAGGGCCTGGGTCCCCCTGTCAGAATGGAAAGAGCTGTCAGATACACCTGCTGCCTGTAACCAGGCTCCTCACATACCCAGGTCACCTAGGTCACCCAAAGTGTATTGCACCTCACACCGCATGGCCCTGCTGCTCTGTCTCTGCCATGGAGCAAGGGGCTCTCTATACCTTGTTTAACACTTGAAGCATTGCTGTGCTTCTGCCTCCCCTCTCACCTCAGTGTCAGGCCCCAGCTCAGGAGGCCAAGCAGGCCTATCTGGAGACTCCTGTTGCTGCACCCAACCCTGCTCTGGGTCACTGAAGAGCGACATGTGGCATGCCCTCTGCCCACTGTGTCCCATAAAGGCTCTTCCCCTGCACCTGTCTGAGGCAATCTGTGACTGTGGAGTAGTGCGTACCCTGCATCTGAACGCCAATGCACTCTGCACTGCGGCTCTGCCCTCCAAAAAAATACTAGAGGCAAGTGGGATCAGCACACAGACCCCAGGCCCTCACCCTCCTGCATGTGCCAGGGACTGGCCTGCCTGTTAACAGGCATAGGAGCTTCCACATCCTCCCCCCAGTGTCCATTGCCCCACAGGAGGGACCAGATGTGCCCTATGGAGGGCTGTGTTCAGATCTGCTGCTTTCTGGTGAGCCAGCAGCCTTCTCAGTAGAGTCCCTGGTCAGCTGAAGCCTGGGCAGTACCGAGTGGTGCCCTGCCCCTTGTGCTTTGGGAAGCCTTCACTCACCCTCTCTCCCTTGATTCCAGGGCTTCCTGGACTGCCCTTTGCTCCTGGATCACCACGACGACCCTTGGCAAACATAAGAGACAGTCAGTAAAGCGGGCAGCAAAGGTGTAGGTTGGCTTAGCTACCACTCTTGGGCTTTGCTGCCTGCTCCTTCTCCCTGCCAGCCCATGAGCCAGAGCTGCTGCACTGCCCATGGCTGGGCTTCCATGCACACACGACCAGGTGCAACATCCTTTTGTTTTATGCTGCAGTGTTGGCTTTCTTCTTCAGGGAATGACCTAATTTTTCTAAGGAGAGTCACCACCACATGTGTAGGCGCTCACACAGACATGGATGGTTCATTCTCTTCACGATAAACAACCATACCGACCTCATCCAGCCTCACTTCTACCTACTGGATCTGGCCAACTGTCTCTAATGGAGCACTGTTACAGCTGTCCCAGGTGGAGCGTCAGCCTGTTTACACCCGCTTGGAGACTGAGCAGCAGCTTTGCTTGCAGTCCAGCAGTACTGTGGGTCGCGACTGACTCCTAGAGCCAGGGCAGTGGCCCCAGTGACTTTTTTCCTGATGTTGAGCATGATTCTGCCCTGCTCTCATGTGGTCACTCCATGGTGCACCAACTACAGTACCTGCACTGCAGGCACTGGCAGGAAAAGCCACTGGCTTTGGGAGCTAAGCAGGGAATAGTTGAGGCAATTTGGGACTGGCTGAATTTAACTTGCCATATTCTGGGCTGCAGGTTGATGGGGCAGGCCAGCTGTCCCTCAGATTAGCCTTTCAGGCTGTCTGCAGTTTCTGGCCCTTTCCTTGCTTCATGGTTTTAGCATGCCCTTTGCAATCAACAGGGCTTGGAGGGTATTGCTTAAAATGACAATTTTGACTGTAAGCAGGGACAGAGTCTGGAGAAAATCATGTGTTACACAGTGAACCTCTTACCTCCCATGCCTTGCTGCTGGGGTAGTGAGGGGTCTCATACAGCCCCTGTCAGTGCTAACAGTAGCTCCTTGTTGGTACTGGTAGGGTGGGGAGGGAGACAGCAGTGGCCCTTATAATGGGATTTCTTGCAGGGGGGACACAAGCTCAGTTCTGCAGCTCCCTCAGGATGTTGAGGCAGGGCTGCAGAGCAAGCTGGCAGAGATAGGGCCTGGTGGGTAATTGGAGGAAGGGGTTTCAGGTGCTGCTATTGCTGGGATATGCAGTGCTCATGCCATGTACCAGGGCCATCTCACTGTGATATATAAGCACTGTGACATATAAGCACAATGCTCAGAGCTAAAGGAATCACACAGGTGCTTACAGGTTCTCCATTAGGTCCTGAAGGTCCTGGGCTGCCTTTGCCTCCCTTGATGCCAGAGGATCCAGGGCTTCCAGTGTTGCCTTTAGGTCCCTTTGAGGAGAAAAGCAAACAGGTCAGAGTGTGTCTGAAGATGATTTTTTTTTAAAGAAATGTTTCATGTTCCAAGCCAAATCAACCAAATCAAGTCCAAATTCATGAGTCAGCCCAGAACAATAAGTGGCCCTACAACCAGCAAACATCCTCCAGCCCCGCCAGGGGCTTCAGATATTTCCAACATCTTTGGCAGGCATCCTATGTGCAGGCCCAAGCCTGGAGGCTTGGGGTTTGGATGCCCCCAAGTTTTGCTTGCCTTCAGCCATATGGCTGCAGGAGCAAGCTAGGGAGGAACCTCCCATTTCCAGAAGATGGGCATTAAGCCCTAACACCTTGGCGAGTACTAAACCATGCCAGAAGAACAGTTATCCCCCAGGGGCTTAAGGAAAACTGCCTTCTTGGACCCAGATACACGGTGTTTTCCTGTGTCTGAAGTGAAAGGAGGCTGTGCAGCTGCCTGGGACACAGCTGCAAACAGACTTGTCCCCTATGCACACACAGCCCTTGTGGACAAACTTCCCTATGTACTCATGGACGTCCACCCCCAGTGAGCATGTACACATGCATTCGCATGTACACACACACTCATGCACACATGCACACATATGTGTGTAGTTTCAGCACAGTGCAGAGCAGCTCACTTTCCCCTCTCTCTGCCTGCAGCAAGCTCTGTTGGCCAGCATGGGGCACGAAAGGAGCTTGGTCCTACCTCTTCCAAGCCACTCCCTGCCCCTTCTCAGAGAGCAGAGACCCTGTTGGCCACCAAGGAAGTCTCCTGTCCCCTGCCCCATGAACTATCTGACCAATAGAATGCAGCAACCCCTTCATGTGAGTGAGTTTTCTGGGGGAACACTGGCCTCCTTACAGTGAGGCACTAATGTCTGACTGGGAACCCAGTAGCCAGGCAGAGGCTCTGCAAATGCTGTGGGCAAGTCCCTGCAGTTTGCTTTTGTAATGCAAAACCAGCTGTAACCCCTGCCAATACCAGGGAAGAAAAGCAGACACTGTATTTACAGCTGAGGAATCTGCAACCAATCTCCTGGTCTGTTCCACACAAGAAAGAGAACAAGGAGAATGGCTGAAAACTCAGGGCACTGCTACAGAGACAAAGCCTGCTTGCTTATTGCAGCCTGGATACTGGTGGGCTCATTCTTGACTCCACCATGGGGAACCTACAGCCGTTTTCACTCGATTTCCTTCTCTAAAGGGGCCGGGGCTGCAGATATATCAGTAGTATCCCTAGTCCTGGCTCCTGCAGTTGCTCATGAACATGGAGGGCTTGTCTACCCTGCTGCTGTGCTGAGCCCAGAAGCATCACCATGAAGCATGCACCACTCACTTGATCTGGCTCAGTAAGTGCCAAGTCCCCAAAATGAGGCAGTGTGGCTGCCTTTGAGCAATGCTGAGCATGTGGCTTACATTCAGTGCCACACCAAGGTAGGTCCTGCCCTGGTCTCAAGTGATGGCATGGGGGTGGGGGCACGCCCAGGCTGAGCACAGAGGGAGTAGATATGCATGCAGTTAGTAGGACTCTTACTGATGGCCCCAAGGCCCTGTGCATGGATTCCAGAGAGAACTCCTGTGTCTGGGACAACCAGCTGCACCCAGAGAAGCATGAAGAGGAACACCTACCCTGTTTCCTTTCTCTCCAATGGCTCCCGGGGGCCCATTTAGGCCAGGGTGGCCTGGATCTCCCTGAAACGGAGAGAACAATGGTCATAAACACGTCATCCTTCTACTCGCTACTGCTCACAGCTACTGGTCCTCGCTGGTCAGCACCCAGTGGAGCTCAGCTTTCTAGAGTTGCAGGCTCAGTGAGACCCTTTCTTTGGCTTTCTTGCACTGGGGTTCTGGCCTCCCCATCCTGGGTTTGAACAAAGTGTCCAGCTGCAACCATTGTGCTCCTCCTGGTTCCCAAGAAAAATCCCACATCAGCCCAAACCCCAGAGGGATTCATATAAATGAATCTGCCAGGACCTAAGCAGGGTTAGGTAGAACTAAGGGGTTTTTTAGTGATTGCACCCTAACCTCAGTGTTCATCAGTACAGTGCAGTACAAATGTGACATCTGATTCTTGTGATTACCCAAAGGAACAGAAGACCTGCAAATGAAGGGAAGAGCAGAGGTGGCCTTCACTGCGTGCTACTAGTACACAATGCCTATACAGCGCTCTGGATGTGGCCATGTGAATTTTAGCTACCCCTGGCTGGTGTTCTCCCTCCAGACTGACCTTCTGTTTTGGGTTTTACCTACCTTTGTACCTTCATCCCCTCTCTCTCCTGGGTTTCCTGCTGCTCCTGGGTAACCATCAGGACCCTAGGAAGAGAACGAATAAAGAACTGTCAATTTATACAGCAATAACAATGAACAACCTTCTCCCAAAACAAAACAGCTCCTACAGAAAGTCAGTTGCCAGTGAGAGCAGCTGCAAATTGAGCAATAGACTCTGTTTGCTGGCAGTGTTAACAAAATTGACCAGATCCAGATTCCCATCAACTTTACTGAGGCTTCTTGCTCACATATGAGCAGGACAGGCATGCATTCCACACTGTGTTCTTCTGTGTGCTCAGGAATGAAGCATGCATTACATGGGAAAGCTGGTCTGTAATACATCTGCTTAGCCAGGCTCCTACTCCAGCTGTAACTCATGCACGCTAAGACAGGGCTCAGCTCCCAGACTTCCTAGGTGAAGAGAATCTTGCTGAGTTATGTCACAGAAAAGCAGCTCTACCTTGTCGCCTGAGTCTCCTTTACAACCTGGAGGTCCAATTCGTCCCAGCTTGCCCTGGAGAGAAGGAGCGGAGAGAAAATCTAAGTATTAGAGGGAAATCATGCATTTCTGTTCTCACACAGTAAGTAATTTAACTTGAACACAAGCTAATCACAAGGTCCTGGCATCCCCTGTCCAGTTAGTGAACAGAGTATGCCCTGGTGTGTGGGTGTTTAATCTCATGGGTGTAGGAGAACTGCCCTGACTATGTATCAGAGCTTAGGGCTAGGGACAGACATTACACGTAAACTGGTTTAAGTGATCAGAAACTGGTTTAAACATGTAACAGAATAGATGTTCAGTGCACATAAACCAGTTTGAAAATGGCTGAAACCGGCTTGAGATAAATCTGGTTGAATGTAGTATCAAACTTAACAGACTTGGTTCAAACTGGTTTAAGCAATGTCTTTCCCAGACCCCTTCCTGGTTTAAATTAAATCAGACTCCCCCAGCATCCCAGATGCTTTGCAGCTCTGGGTGGGGCTCTGTTCTGTGCTCCAGCCCAGCAGAGCTGACTCACCTTTGTTCCCTGGCTACAGCTCTGGTACAGACTGCAGGCATCTGCCTGGCTTCCTCCTGCTCTCCCCTCTCCCCCTCACCACTCCCTGCTAAGCAAAGTACCCTCTGCCTTATACAGACACCTCTCAGCATTAGCTAGCAGACCACATGCTGGCTATGGTCTGTGTTGTGGCAGACAGGACAAACGCAGAATCAACAGGTAGCTGGTAGCGTCCCTCTGTTGTTTTTTTAATGGGATGATAAACACTGTTATCAACTCCCTGCTGGGCTGGTTGCTGGGGGCGCCCCCCTTCAGCTCAGCATTATGGAAAGGAAGGGAGGGCTGCTCTAGCACCCCCCCAGTTTCTAGCCTGAGCCACTGCAGGCATGTGTCTGCACTTTTTCAGTCCAGAGGTGATGTCTGTATGGTTACAAAGTGACTAACCTGCAAAGATTGAATCAATTTAGGCTCAGACTTTTTGAATGTCTGTCCCTAAGCCTGGGAGGTACCACTCTAAATAGCACAACTGGGGAAAGGAATCTCAGAGTCATAGTTGACTCCAAAATGAACATGAGTGACCAGTGTAAGGAGGTAATAAGTAAAGCTAACTGCACCCTTTCTTGCATAAGTATGTGCACCACAAACAGGTCTAGGGAGCTGATACTTCCCCTCTATGCAGCACTGGTCAGGCCACAGCTGGAGTACTGCGTCCAGTTTTGGGCACTGCATTTCAGGAGGGTTGTGGATGGCCTGGAGAGGATTCAGAGGGGGGACACTCATCTGGTTAAAGGCCTACAGAAAAAACCCTATGTGGACTGATTGGGGGACCTGAACCTTTTTAGCCTCCGCAAGAGGAGGCTTAGAGGTGATCTTGTGGCCACCTACAAACTCAGCGGGGGGCCGGGGGGGGGCGGGGGGGAGGAGCCAGGAATTTTTTAGCCTCCGCAAGAGGAGGCTTAGAGGTGATCTTGTGGCCACCTACAAACTCAGCGGGGGGCCGGGGGGGGGCGGGGGGCAGCAGCAAGAAATAGCGGATACAGTGTTTGCCAGGGCGCATGTCAGGGTAACTAGAAATAATGGCCACAAACTGGAAGAGAGCAAATTCAGATTGGACATCAGGAAAAAATTCTTTACAGTGAGGGTTGCCAAAATATGGAATAAGCTTTCAAGGGAGGTGGTGCTGTCCCCTTCCTTGGAGGTGTTTAAAAGGAGATTGGACAGACACCTGGCTGGGGTCACCTGGCTGGGGACCCAGCACTCATTCCTGCCCAGGGCAGGGGGTCGGACTCAGTGAACTAATAGGTCCCTTCCGACCGTAACATCTATGAAACTATGAAACTATAAACTATGAGAGCAGAGGGACTACAGAGTCCTCAGCAGGAAGGGGTGTGGGAAGGCCTTGAAAAACTGGTCTTGATGGGATGAGAAGTGACAGTGCCTGGGTGAAGTGAGGGACTGTGAATTAATCTGGAATGACCCCCTTGAAATAATTATCTGCTATTTTTAATTTCCTTTGGCAGCTGCTCCTCCAAGGCACTTAAAAAGTCCTACTGTTAAAGGCCCCACAAAAAGGAACAGAGAACTAGAATGGCCATATTAATCCACAGAGTGTCCTTACCTTCTGTCCACTTGTGCCGTTCCGCCCTGACAAACCCAAGGCTCCCTGGGGTCAAGGGGAAAAAAAGAGAAATGAGTATTTTACTTTCACAGGAGACTTTCACAGGATCAATGCTGGGAGAAAGTGAATCACAAAAGGTCCTTCCTTACCCTTCGGCCATCAGCTCCAATCTCACCCTGTGGAGAAAAGGGACAACAGTCAAATATTTCTGTCTACATTGCACTGATCATAGCTATGATCACCTTCCCTGCATCATGACTGAGGATATGGGTGTCTGACCACCCAAATCTCCTGTCCCTGAAATGTTTGTGAATAAATCATGAAATTCTCAGATTTCTTCTTTACTGGAAATCTTTCAATATCTTCACTATTCTTTTCTCCCCTAGAAGGACACAATATGAAATATATTATGTGGTGGATTATGAAATATAATATGTTGTGAGGATTTGCTGTTTGAAGTTTAAGTTGTATTTCATAGAACAGATCCTCAGCTGGTATAAATTGGCACATCTCCATTGACTTTGTTGGAACTACACTATCAGCTCAATAGCTGGCCAGGTACATAAAATACATGTAGTCAGTTCTACTTCTAAATTGGATAATGTAAGTAATCAACACATCTGAATTTCAAATAATGCAACTGAAGCGTAGCTGAATTTCAACTAATGCAGCTCAAATTCACATTTGAGGAATAGTCTGTCATGTGAGCTAAACAATTGCTTAATAAGTAGTAAAGTTAGACTGCAGATGTATTTCAGGAAAATGAATGGGACAGGCCCACAAATGCAGCTGAGAGAGTATTCAAGCACAAACAAATAAGAAGAAATGTGTGCAGAAAATCACTTCTCATGTTTCTGTTACTATTATTATTCCCACAACCATTTCTTAACCTATTGTATCAGCAAACCCTAATTCAAATTCAAAGATGTCCCACTGCACTATGCTCCAAGAGCAGTATTTAAAGGCTTTTCCTTACCTTTTCTCCTTTCATACCAGTAACACCCTAAAGCAAGACAAAAAAAGAAAACAAGAAAACCATTGCATTAACACTTGTAGACTGGTGGGCTGGAAGAAGCATAGGCAGGTGACAGACAGTGAACTCAGGCAGAAAAATACCAGAAAATGAGACAGGGAAGTGAGAAGGGATCTAGGCAAAAGCGTGCAGCTCCTGACCAATCTGTGCAGCGGCAGAATCTTGACATAACTGGGCATAAAAAGTGGGTAGACCTGGATGGAGCCTAGGCTGATATTCTTCACAATGGATGCCTAAAATTACCTCCTACATGCATATGGAACTGCCTGACCCAGGTGACCTAATTTTCACCAGTGCCATTGACCTCAATGATAGTTAAAAGAAATGAAGAAAATGAAGCCATGGGATTTAGGAGCCCAGGTGTGGACCCACACATACAAATGTGAAAGCACTGGCTATACAGCATGCAGCAAGGGCAGTGACTGGGGTCCTGCACATTTACTTTGGCAGAAGAATAGGCCCTGGAGAATGAGATAGGACACAGTAGGATGGAGAACCAGAGTGGATCTCCTGCAAAGTGCTTATCCACTTCTCCAGGACAAGTCTGCTCAGTGTTTAGTTTCAGCTCCCACGGAGGATGGTTTCCTCTGTATGTGCCCCAGGGACATGCAGGTTCACTCAAACAAATGGATAAGCAATGCCTCCCAATGGAATGGAGACTCTCAGCCTCACTGGTGTGATTTGGACTGATATGAAATAGAGCTCTCCAGGTGGGGTTGCTGCACTGCTCTTTCCTTGGGGGCACACTTGGAGGTCATACTGAGTCCAGTGGGGTGCCCAGGCACCTCATGCATTTTGTGCTTCATGGATGCTGGATCAGCTTCCCAACTTTTAGGCTCACTGAAGTGTGATGCTTCCAATCTATTTAGTCCAGTCTGAGATGGGGTTTGGCTACCTCAGGAACAAGTGCAAAATGCAAGTATCTCCTGACAGTGGGGTGCCCCTGCACGTATCATGGTGGGCTATGACAGTTCAAGGAGAAGAAATGTTTGCTGTGGCAGATGGACACAGCTGGAAGGAACATTTATCACAATAATATTTCACACCTAGCTGACATGATGTTGCAATAGAGGTCTCCTTTCCAAAAGACAGATCTATTGAAGAGAATCTTCTTCCTGTTAATTCTAGCAGGCTTTGGGAAAGACTGAGAGCCCCCACCCAGTGGCCTAGCTGTGCTTTTGTGTGAGTTTCAGACTACCATTTATGTATCCACACACACATGCAATACTGAAAGGGTAGAATTCAGCTGAATCAGAAAGGTAATGGAGGCAGAGAGTTCAGCCAGGGGGTGCAGGGCTCCTTACCTTGGGGCCAGGGTATCCAATGGGACCTTCAATACCAGGGTCTCCCTTAAAAACAGAAGATACAGAGAATTAATACAATGTCAGTACAGGGTACATCCCAGCTTACACAGTAAGAGGTCTGTTAACCAGCAAGCAGGAGGAGGAGTTTACATGACGCACCTGTCGTCCTTTGAGACCAGGCACACCTGGTTCACCCATGTTCCCCTTGGCACCCTAAAAACAAAACAAACAAATAAGGTTAGTGCTTTTCACTCATTGTAAGAAAAGGACAACTTGTGTAGTAAGCAGTCCCTACCTGAGTCTGGGTGGACTGCGGCCTTGGCAGACTGAGATGCTGTATGGACTGTATCCAGTGCCAGGGATGTGGGCTGAAGGTGGACACAGTCAGGGACAGAGCATAATATGGACTCAGCGGTTGAAGCAAAGCTTTGCTTTATCCCTGTATTTCATTTGTGAAGGTTTTGAAGGGAGCGGGACACATGCCCCCAAGTCTGCGATGCAGCTTCCAGTTACCATATGATGTCATCTATCCCAGGGAAAATGTGCCGTGGTGACACAGGTGATGTGTCTTGCTGCAGAGACTGAATTACTGGCTTCCCAGGAGATCTGGGGCAGTTGCAATCCATATATGTCTATGGTGAGGGGAAGTGAGGACCTATTTCCCATACACCACATAAAGCGGAAAAAGAAGGGGGCAGCTAGGGCTAGAGGAAGAGGCAAGGGTGATTGAGGGAGCCCAGGCTAGGGAGGAATGGTCAGTGGGATATCTTGCAGGAAGGCGGTTGGAGCAGTGTGTAGAGTAGTCTGTGGGAGTGTTAAGGGAGTCTGGAGCCTGGGGAAGGTGTTATTGGGAATGGGGAGGGCCTGGGAAACCTTTCCCCTGCTCCCTTTGTCCTTGAAAAAGCAAACCTAAGATTTTGCTGGCTTTGGGACACTGGAAGTATCAACATAGCTGAAGTCAACTTGCTTCTCTGCCTCCCAGATTGTGCATTGACTTTGGCAAGGGTGTCAGATAAAGACCTCCATTCTGGCACCAGGGGCTGACATCAGAGCACAAAGCACAGCCTGGGTTTGGTGTGTCACATCGGCAATCTTGCTGGTTTCCTTCCCAGTGCTGACGTACAGGCCTGCAGGGGTGGACTAATGCATAGGCAAACTAGGCACATGCCTAGGGCTCTGACTGAAGAAAGGGCCCAATTGTGCTTATTTTACATATTATAATTATTGAGTAAAAAAAGTAGGGACCCACGAGTTTGTTTGCCTAGGGCCCACTAAAGGGTTAATCCAGCCTGCAGGTCTGGAAGCCATTTTCCAGCAAGGCATCTTCATGCTGGAGCTTGGTGCAACTGAGAGGACCTCAAGGATCTCCTGGCATCAAAAAAGGGCACAAACATGACCCCCTCCCTCAGCGAGTCTGCACAACTTACCTTCTGTCCCCGATACCCTTTGGGACCGGCAGGGCCTTGAATCTCCAGGCAGCGCAACTCGTAGCACTGAAATAAACCAAATGAAGTGAGATGAAACTCCAGGAAAACAGACATATGGTGGCTTGTGGGGGACCTGGGGCAGCAGGAAGCCTCATGCTCAGTCAGGAGGTTCTGATATCTCTCGTAATCACTGGAGTGAAGGCTGAGGCTACAGCTGTCTGGAGGCTTGGTAACCCCCCTGGGCATCCTGGCACCCTGCCTGGCATATTCAACTTGGTGCTGCAGACCAGGACCCTGCCCCTGATGAATTTTGCTTCCTGTGGGTTTCCTACAACTTTGGGTTCCAAACTTGAAGACACCTGAAAGGTAGGGTGTCCACAAGTGCTGAATATATCTTGGGCTTGCTCCTGCTGATCTCAGTGATAAAACTCCTGTGGGCTCTGGTGGGATCAGAATTAGGTCAACACTGAGTGTACTGGGAAAAGCCCACCTGGAAACTGAAGAAAAGCAGACAGCCCCTCCTGGGTCCAAAGTCATGGGAAACACACACCATTTACATTTAAGCCTGAGAGACCATGACAGGGGTTCTGAGGTCTCTCAGCAGGGTTTGCATGTCCTGGAGGGGCCCAATTCTTCTTAAACTGCCCTGCTTTGTCTCTAAAGTACAGGATGCTGTTTAATTCCCTTTGCAGGTCTATAGCATGCTTTTAAAAAGTTTGCAACTCCTGAGCTGGCTTGGAAAACAAGTCAACTGAAAATCTAGTAGCAGTTGTCAGTGACTCATCTGTGTGTGCTGCTACCCTCTGCTGGATGGAAACAGCCAGACTAAGATATTTGTGGCTATGGGTCTCATCTAGTGTTTCTCATGAAAAATTTAGACCAAGCACACGCCATCCCCTAGAGGCCAGAAGTCAAAGATGACATACATTGAAATATTGGAGGGGACTATATGGCATTGGTTACTGGAACAAACATCTCTGATTTCTGATCTCCATGCTACGAGTGTGCAATTTTAGCTGTGGTATTCTACGACATGAATGTGGCCACAGGTCTGTTCCAAAGATGTCTTAGCACTAATAAATGGAAGGCATAGAAACCACTGACAAGTGAAGAGTGCTTTGAAAATAGGCCCCCATCCCAATGAGATTAGACCCCAAAAGTGTCTGCTCTTAAAAGGGCTGAATTAATAGCACTGCAGAAAACCTTGCTTCTGCTGTTTCTGTTTCAGCTCAGGAAGTGATTTCATTTTGAAGAGCAGTTCTATAAAATAAACCACTACAATTGAAAAAAAAATAAAATGGCCTCTTGCTAAGAGGGTTTGTTCATCTGTTTGATGGTGGACTTGGGATGCTGGAACCCATAGACTGCTGGTCCCTCCAGTCTGCTACTGTTTTTTTTTAAACCCTAATTTCTTAGGGATGAACATATCCATACATCCTGAAGGGGCCCGAACACTTTACAAATTTTCACACAGACAGCAACCACTCACCTAGTACCTCATGTAGCTGCCTTGGGTGGAACATAGCAGCTCCTTGTTAATGACTAGTAAGGCTACACAGAAAAGAGGGACTGGAAGTGAAGGGCCTGAGATATCACTGTAACTACCAGGCTGTACACAGAGTTCCTGAGGGATGCTGGGGTCCAGCTGCATTTTACCCAGTGCAGGGTCCAGGCCATTTATTTGTATGACAACCTGATTTCATTGCAGCAAGCAAACTCTGATCTTTATTGTGTAGAAAAGGCATGCACTTGTTAACTTACCTCTGTATAGGCATCATGTTTCTGCAATGAAAGAAAGAGGGAATAAAATCAATAAGGTGTCTGGGTACTAAGGCAGGGAGAGCAATGTACCTATTTTCTCTGCTGGGAGCTATACATTGCTCTCTGGAAAAGGAGAGCAGCCAAATGGCTTTAAATCTGATGTACAAAGCAACCCATTAACAGGGACTTGCACCCACAGGTGTGAGAGAAGGCGCATAGACTACAATGCTCTCTGATACAAAGGTTGGGACCAACAATGGTCCCAATTCTGAATGCACTTTTGTGTGGGCCCAAGCCTCTGTGTGGGGGTGGGGGTCTGTTGGCATGGAACAGTTTGTAGAAGCATGGCTGTGGCTTGCAAATCTCTTGGAAAGAGGCAGCCCCTGCAAAAACATCCCCTGTAAAGAAAAAAAGAAGTGCTGACTTGCTCTGTCATTGAAGTCTCAAGTCATATTTGCACAGTGACACATTTTAAACCATATGGGATACACACTGGAGCTAAACTTGCCTGCCTTAATTGGGAATGTAGGCTCAGGCCTGCAAAGACATATATGCACATGTATCACGGGCACCGAGAGTCATCCCACTGTAAGTGATGACTCATAATGCACAAAGCTAAGTCTGGGGACCATTCTGGCTCCTGGTGTAGTTCATGTGCAGAGTACCCCCCTATGCTTTACTACATAACATTACTTCTGTTTGATTTGGTGCCCCCTGTGTGAGGGCACCTAGTGCCAGAGCACCCATGGCACTGCCCTTGCTACAGTACTGCTTGGGACAAATCTTTGTTGTATCTCAGCTATATGTGACCTGGTACTGATAGCTCTTGTGAAGTCTTGAATTTGTGTTTTTCATGAGTAACAATGAAAGGAAAAATCCTTACCCCTTTTTGTAATGGCTAGAAATAAAAGGGACTTTTTTACTGTGGTTTTGCTTTGTTTGTACGGTCTGTTGATGCTACTAACTCTGTCACTCTGGTATTTCAGCACCTCACAATACCACTATTCATCAGTGCAGTGATCTCATCTCCATTGTACGCATGGGAACTGGGGTACAGAGAGACCAAGGGACTTGTTCAAGGTCACCTGGGAAGTGTATTTTAAAACAGGACCTTAACTCCCAAGGACCTTAACCACTGAGCCAGTCTTCCTCTCTGATTTCATCTGGACTGACTCACAAGCTTGATGTTAATCACAGGCCTAAGTCTTTGCAGGATTGGACTCCAAATTCCATTTCTCCAATAAATTGTTGAAGGAGGTTTAAAAAAAATAATATTTGGAAACAACAAAGCATTTATGATCTTACTATTTTTGGCCAAGAGTTAATAAAAATAGAGTCCTAAATTTATTTAGGTCTCTATATACATGAGCTGAGAGGTGAGAGAAAAAAGCGATACTAGTCTGAGAGGTGATACTGGTCTGAGTTAACAACATTTACCATGATTTTGATTATCCTTTTAATGGTTTCATCATCAACTGCCAGGGCATCTTTCTTTGTAGTGGCATAGTTATTGCGGTACAGCTCATAGGGTACGTTGGCGATCTCTCGGAGTCCTGGCTCAAAGATTTGTTGGCTGGGGGCCACAGCAAAAATCTTGATCCCTTCAAGCCGTGCTGAATCAGCTTGCATCTTCATGCCTCCACAGGGGTTCCCAGTGATATGGCCATCTGTAATGACCACGGCAAAGTTGGCACTGCGGGGCACGCGATTCTTGAGCTGGTCTGTCATGTTGGAAATGGCACAGTCTGTGAAGGTGCCCCTGCCAATATAGCTAATGTTTTTCAGCTTGTTGATATATGTGTCCTTGCTGCTGGTTAAGGGGCTGTAGATTTTCACCACATCTGAGTAGTGGAGACCCCCAAACTGCCAAGTGATGGACACCTGGCCCAGGTAGACCTCATTCTCAAGCTGACTGATGAATTCAGTAATGAACTCCTTCGCGTGATCCACCAAGCTCTGGATGGGCACAGTCTGCAGGGCAATGCTCTCTGAGGTGTCGATGACAAAGTACACATTGATGGGACAATCTGTTTTACCTGTGGAGGCAATAATTCAGTGTGTGTCAGGAGAGGATGGACCAAGTATTTATTCTAGTCAGGAACAAGCCACACAGAGCATTGAATGAGAGCACACAGGCAGCTTCAGCACAAAACTCAAGATTCCCGGATGAATTTATGGGTGAGGGCTGTTGGCATGGTTACTGAGTATGGGTTATTTCATGAATCCTTTGGATTTATCACAGCCAGTAAAGTTTCCTAGCTCTAATCAGTTTTAGGATAATTTAACAAGCCCCCATTTCAAGAAGTATGAGGAGGCAGTTAGCACTTCATTGAAAATATCTTCCTCACCCCCAGCTCTTCTTTTAAAAAAATACTTCTTGCCCTTTGAACTGCAGGACATTGACAGTGCCCTCATCCTCCTGCTTTATCAAGGGCAAGTAAAGGTGGTCTTGATGTTTTGGGGCATTGCACATGGTAGTCATTTGGGAGGGGTTCTGCAGTTTGAAGAATAGATTAAATAAACGCTTGTGAAAGGATAGTTTAGTCAGGGATGATCCTGCTTTGAGCAGGAGTTTGGATTAGATGACCTCCTGAGTCATGTCCAGATGAGCATGGAGGTTTGGCTCCCCAGGGAGAACTAGCAGCAGGACACATTCATAGATTCATAGATGTTAGGGTCGGAAGGGACCTCAGTAGATCATCAAGTCCAACCCCCTGCCCTGGGCAGCAAAGAGCGCTGGGGTCCAATGACCCCAGCCAGGTGCCTGTCTAGCCTCCTCTTAAAGACCCCCAAGGTAGGGAAGAGTACCAACTCCCTTGGAAGCTCATTTCAGATTTTGGCAACCCCTAACTTAAAGAAGTTCTTCCTGATGTCTAACCTAAATCTGCCCTCTGTCAGTTTGTGGCCGTCATTCCTAGTGACTCCAAGGGGTGCCTTGGTAAACAGAGGCTCCCTAAACAGACATCCCCTATTCCTTGCTACTCTGCTCCCTTCATTAATTTGTAGGAGGCTACAAGATCCCCTCTCAACCTTCTCTTGTGGAGGCTGAAGAGATCCAGGGTCCTCAATCTCTCCTCGTAGGGCTTTGCCTGCAGGCCCCCAACCATATAAATGGCCCTCCTCTGAACCTTCCCAAAGTTGTTCACATCCCTCTTGAAGTGTGGTGCCCAAAACTGGATGTAGTACTCCAACTGCGGCCTGACCAGTGCAACATAAAGGGGAAGTCTCACCTCCCTGGACCTGTTTGTCATGCATACTAATGCATGATAAAGTGTAGTTGGCTTTACTGATCACTTCATCACATTGACAACTCATGTTTATCTTGGAGTCAACAGTGACTCCAAGATCCCTTTCCCTTACTGTACTGCTGAGAAGGACATCCCCCAGCCTGTAAGCGTGCTGGTGATTCCTTCTCCCTAGGTATAGCATCTTGCATTTGTCCTTATTAAACTGCATCCTATTCTGTTCTGCCCACTGTCCAGATCCACCTGGATTTGTTCCCTACCCTCTGGTGTATTAACTTTACCCCATAATTTGGTATCATCAGCAAATTTGGACAGAGTGCTTTCTACACCTTCATCCAAGTCAATGGATGTGTTGCTGATAGTTGTCCCTGGGGAATGCCTGTGCGATGTGCCCTCTGGCGTGTGGCAAGTTACCTTGGGTGGGGTAGGAGAAGCTGGAGCCAGCAACTGTGCTGGCCCCAGCAACCTTCCCTAGGGTCCTGGGGGCTGGAGAAGCTGCAGTCATGTCGCTTCTGCAACTTGGAGCCTGGCCAGCAGCCAGAGCATGGCTCAGCCAGCGAGGCTCTGGCTTTGGGTGGTGCGCATTGCCTCCATGTGTACCACCCCACTTTTTTTCTGTGTGGGTTTTTTTGGCCCCTGCATCTCCAGGCTGCTGGGTGCCTACCTCAACTTTCCCAGCACAGCCCCCTCCTCTCCCTTCCATGGCCCAACCCAGCCCAGCAGGCACATGGATACCTATGTCCACAGGGTCCTGGCTGAGCATGTTAGTCATAGCATCAGTCGAGTGCCGTGGCAGCCGCCCCCTTCCCCGCCATGGCAGCAGCATTCCTAAGCAGAAGAGGAGGAGGCAGAGGAGCCATGGTGGTCACTACAACAATGCCCCAGTGGGCAGCTGATATTAATGCTGAATAGAGGAAAGGGGGAGAGAAACACAAGTGTGTGGGCTCATACCTACACAGGTGGTAGGCCTATAATCCAAGAAGTCAACTTCATCTTGAGCCTGAAGAGAAATCGGCACCATACAAAGAAGAACAGCGAAAAAGCCTGGTCGGAACATCTCAGGAAGTCTGCCTCACACTTAGTTTCCTGCAGGAGAGCAAAAGCAAATCTGTTATTTATACACTGCCTCAGTCTGGGCTTCACAGAACAAGGGAAAAGTATGCCCCATGCTTCCTTTTCTCTCTGCCCAGTCTGAAGCATGACACTACTTTCAGACATATATCATCCTCTCCATTGCTTCGATGCAGGAAGGCGGTGTATCCTGGGGACTCTAAATTAGGTTTCAGATGAACCTAGACAACTAAGTTTAAAGGGTTTTTTTGTTTTGTTTTGTTTTGTTTTGTTTTGTTTTGTTTTAACCAAAAGTGTTTTTTGCAGAGACTGGCTTTAGTTTATGTAAGATAGGTGATGGCTTCTCTACCCTGTGATACAGGGGAGGGATCTAGTGGACAGAGCCAGCGCGTGGCTGCGAGGATGTTAGGACTGCCTTCCCTGACTCATGGGGCTCAGTTCCAATCTCACACTGTTTGTACTCCAGAGGTTCCAATGAGCTTACTCCTGGCTCACACAGATGGAAATGAGATGGGCATCAGATCCATGGTTTGGCCTTATACCAGCCACTTGACTTGTGCACCCTTGTTTCCTTGCCTGTAAATCAGGATTATAAGCCTTCCTACCTGAAAGGCACTGTGAGCATGGACTAAAGTCTATAAAGTGCTTTGTGGGTCTCTGATGAACACCATTAATGATGGGCTAAGCATTCTGTAACCCTCAACTACCACCCAGCTCTTCAGCCCTTTCCGTGAAGTCCAATTTCAAAGAACACATGATTTTTCACCCAGAACCAATTAAAAACACCTCAGGTGGGCCAGAAATGGGAAATTAAGCCTTGGATTTAGTTTGCAATAAAAGCATGGTTTGCGCTCTGCAGTCCAGTTGTGCATGCAGCTGCACTTAGTCTAAGAGTAGGATGATTCAAGATGCAGCAAAGGCATTTGCCCACTCTGAAGACTTCTTGCAACCAGAGGGATCCTACATGGTCCTAACACCATCAAGGTATGAATGTTTGTTTCCAAGGCAAAGTACAATCAAATCTTAACATCAAAGAACAGGAAGGCAACTATGCTGGCCTTTTCAGGAGGGTCTCAGTGATCTGGCTAGGTCAAGGAGTAACTATTAATTTCTGGGTCACCAGTTCAGTACATCCAAAGGTGGTAAGGACAGGCTGTATGTGACATATATGTAATGAGATGGAGGCCTGAGTCCAAACCACAAAGATGTGAAAGGGGTGGGAGAATTTACTCTCCCATCTCTTTCATACCTTTGATTCTCCAGAACCTTATCAGAAAAACACCATAAGGAATGATGTCTGCTTCCTCAGTTTTGAACCTCTGTTTGTTGTGGTTGCAGCTTCTGCCTCCTCCAGAACAAGACTGGAGTGGTTGGCAGGGTGGGGTGGGGGAGAGCTTGCCCCTAGCTGTCTCTTTTGAGTTGGAAAGAGTAATGCTATGAAGAATAAGGGTAGTTCAGAGCTGCCCCTATATAACTGGGGCCCTCTCCTCTGTGTGACTGCGGAGCAGAGGTACTCCTGGCACATAATGGACAGCTCCGGGACAGTTTACTGGGGAATGTTGTAAACTGCAGTTTTATTTGGCAAAGGCCTACTCCCTGAAATGCTACCATATCTCAGTACCAGAGACTAGAGTACTCGGTACCTGGTTCAAAGCAACCAGGATCCTTAGTAAACAATGGGCTGCCTACCATCGACCCTGAGAGGAACTAATGCTCGGGATGGGATCTGAAAAAGAGAATGAAGAGCCCCCAGGCCCTGCTGATCTGGTAGGGACAGAAGCACTGAGGGCAAAAGTATCACTGAGCCTGGGCCCCAAAGGGGCCTGGTTTTGAGACACAGCTGAGCTTCTGTCCTCTGACAATCTGGCCTTCATTAAAAAGTGCCTCAAGTGGGACACTCAAATTTGCTTTCAAGAACCTGGCCTAATTCCAGCCTAATTTCTTTCAACTTTAAAGTTCTTTACAGAGAGACTGAATGTGGGCTTGTGGCAGCCCTTGTGACAGACTGGCATGGGTCTCTCTGCCTCAGACAAGGGGGGAGGTACAGAGGAGATAAAGGAGTGGTTCTAGCTCACATGGGACATCTGGGGGCAAAGTAGGGACATATCCATGATCTTGGGCTCTTGTATTCCTTCACCACAACCTTCTCTTTCCTTAGCCATCCAGTCCAGAGCTGAGGGGGGAAGAGCAGCTTTGTGGCCCAAATGGCATCCCATCTCAGCCTACCTCTCCTTGCCAGACTCAGCAGTTCTTGCTAGTGCCAGAGACCTGGGTCTAATGTCCAGCCCAGCAGCCACAGGATCCAGATGTTTAATTACTATCTTTCCTCCTGACATTCACCCAGGCACTCCAGCATTACCTATAACTGGGGCTGAGGATACCTGTCCTCCACAGGCAGGTCAGCACTAGGCTGATTCGCAATGATTTTTAAACAGGTGCTGCAGTGCCCTTGGGTGCTGTGAGATTCTTTTAAGGGTGCCATGAGGTGCTGCACAATATTACCATTGTTAGGCGTGCAAGCACCTACACATGATTCACAAGAGATTTCAAAAGGGAAAGACAGAGCCCCCAGACCCTGGAAATCAGGTGGGGACAGAAGCATGTAGGCTGAAAGTATCCCCATCATCTTACTGCACATCATTCCCCACTGCTGGCAATGCCACTCTCTCATCATCTCACCAGTTTTCCCCTGGGGTGGTAGGCTGCTCCCCAGGTCCACGTGCCCAAGGGACATGGATTCCATAGTGCCAAAAACATTCTGACCTGTTGTGGTCTTTCTTAGTCCTTTGCAACAAAAGCATCACCCTATTATTTTTCCATAGACATGAAACAAGTAAAAGCTATGACTGGCATTTTCCAAGGGTGCCTTGAGACTAAGGAGCACCACTTGGAAACCACTGTACCACTTGAGAACCACTGTACTAGTTGATAAGTGGAGGACAGCTACTTCCTATGCAGAGTTGCCTAATGCACTAAGGCACACTCCAGGCATGCTCAGCTATGGCATGGGATTCCCCTTGCCCACAGTCCCACACCTCTGTGTTACATCAAACTAAGCACCATGTTGGTACATTCACACTCCATTTCACTGTCCTCTCCTACAGTTCCACTGCACATGAACCCCCTCCGCCACATTTCACTGCAACCTCCTCCTTCCATCTCATTTAATTGTACACAGTATGATCTCTATGATGTTTCATTGCACGCATGCCTATCCCTTCATATTTCACTGCACAAACTCCCCTCTCTCATCATCTTACTGCACAACATTCCTCACTACTGGCAATATTAGTCTCTTGCCATTTTACCAGTTTCCCCCTAGCCTTCCAGGGAGGTAGCCTTCTCCCCAGATCCATATACTTAAGGGATAGTTGCTGAACTACTCACCACCATCTTATGCTCTCCTCTCTACCCCATATTCCCTGGAGGGGTCTCTGATGAGCTAGCAACCTCAACGGAAGGAGAGGAAGGAATTAGGTCATATGGGAGGGGGAGGGAGCAGGGACTGGGAGTGGGGAAAACAGACTGACCTCCCGCTTTTATCTCAGATTTTTTAGAGAAGGTCCCAATGCTTGGCATTCCACTTCCCCTCCTCTGTAAAGGAATCTCTGCTAGTGTGACTCCCAGAGCACTTCTGCTGTCAGTGAATGGGGTAGGAGTTGAGGGTGGGAGCCTTTCTCTTCTCCCCCACTGGTCCCAGAGATCCACAGGGTTTTGGGTAGGCCCTGATATTTAGTCCATTGTCCCTTCCATGTTGACAATTCTTGCACTATTATTAAATGCCTCACAATATTGGTCATTGTCCTTAAAGTGTCAGCTCCTGGAGTCAAGTGATTTCATAAAAATCTCAGCTTTCATTAAAGAAGAGAGGGCCTGTTAGATGAGATGGCTTTCATGTGGTTACAGAGCATGAAAACTGGAAAGCAAGAAAACCAGAGGGCAAATGAACTGAATGCAACATTGGGGACTCATGATTTTAGAAGCTTGGGCTTGACTGCTTGGGCTTGACTGTGATGCTCACCTCATTTCAAAGGGAATGATGGAGGAGGCTCCAACCCCCTCAAATTCCCTATGTTCCATTCTTTCAATGTTTGGGCATAATGAATGATACCTCCCCCTACCTGTGAGATGGAAGACAGACAGGATAAAACTAGAGAGCATCTCCAAGAGTGTCCAGCAGTGGATTCATGTCTGCTAACCAGATTCTAAAGGCACACGAGACTATATTGTGACATCCTCCCTATTTAGGAGACTTAGGCCCCATCTCAAGCGATGAGTTCTTTGCAGAAACTAAAGGGAACATGGTCCCTGAACCCAGACATGCAATGTACTATGTTCTCTGTGCCAATACCAATAACCTTGGCTGTGAGGCCAGGTACAAACATCCCCACATTGTTTGCCTAAAGCATCACACAGTAGGCAGAGCATGGCCCTACAGTGATAGTGGCCTGGCAGTACATTCTAGGCTATGTCCTTGCAGACAGACTGGAAGATGCCTTTTCCTACCCTGAATTCCTTGGACTAGTATAATAGGCATGTAAGTGACTTGCTCTTCCCTAAAATATTGGGGAAACAGACTGATAAGGGGAAAATCCAGTAAAACATGGCAATAACCTCTCAGTGGAAGAGGATCATGCCCTTTGATCAAAGTCCAGAAGGATACTCTGCTATGAACATGACAGATCCATACCAGCCTTCAGATCCCTGACCCAGCAGAAGGAGCCTCAGCCCCTAAGAGCTTCCACATACAGTCAGGGTTCCCCTAGCACTGAGGTTCATTATCTCACCAGTGGAATGAAACCTTCCCATCACACCCTGACATGCCTAAAAATCTGACAGGATGCCTGAGAGCATCTGGCTTATCTGGGACACTCCAAGCATAGCTGAGCACTTCCTTCCCAGACTTACAGAAAACTTATGTGACTGAGAGCTGAAGCTGCCCTGCACACAAGTTGCAGGCTACCAGATGTGTTTCAAACCACTCTACAAAATAATAATACTGATGATGGCAAGCACAGCATACAGTTTAAACTCCACATCCCTGTTCCAAGATCCACCCAGGACCATGGTTTTTATCAAAATGGTTATGGGTTACTGGCCTAGGGGTATAAACATGATGTCTGTGGGCAGTTCCAGTCAGGTAGACAGTTGGCATTCTGCTCTAGCTCTCACTAAGACACAAAGAAAGATCTTTTTAGGAAGATCCAGTGAAATAAAACTGGGAATAAGCTGCCTCCTATTTGGAATGAATGCACATGCAAATGCCTATCTTCTGCCT
Organism: Alligator sinensis; assembly: GCF_000455745.1. NCBI lineage: Eukaryota > Metazoa > Chordata > Crocodylia > Alligatoridae > Alligator > Alligator sinensis. Next base: position 1,496,812 of record NW_005842017.1, read on the forward strand.
CATATGCACGCAGACTAGACTTGTTCCTTGCATACAGGTGTTTGTCACTGACTCTACTGAGAGCTCTACCTGCTCACTCAGCTAGAGGTTCTTCACCCATGTAAAACTTCCTGTCAACTGCAGGAAGCCCATCTCCTCCATATGCAGATGCCACAGCACTTAAATTGGCACTAAGAATATCTGAAGGAGAGGCCAAAGTCAAGGGAATGGCATTTTAACAACTTTGAGGCACAACGCTGTCCTGAGTATCATTCCTACCTGTGTAGAAACTGCACTTCTTCTAGTGGATGACATACACCATTGACACGGCATAATACAACAACTTTCATATTAAAGCAGCTAAGGCTGAAACACACTCCTTGGAATGGCAATATAAGGGAGCCCAAAACAAAACACCCTTCAGTTTATAAAGCTAAAGCAGCATGCATGAAGCCAGCATTTGCTATTTGAGAAACATCCATTCTTATAAAGTAAGGGACGTGTCCTCTAGCACTTCAACACTGTCTGAACCAGGCTGTTTTACTTCACAGAAGACAGACAAGCTTTTAGTATTGAAATGCAACAGAAACAAAAAACTCAGGTGTGGAGTGGCATAAAAGAAAAATTTCCTGTACCCAAATGTCTTTGAGGCAGAGAGTAGCTTATGGAGCCAATGACTCTCCAGCTTCTTAGCAAGCGGAAGAAAAGGGAAAAAAAAATAAAAAAAAGGAAAAAAATTCTATTACTGCTATACATTGTGGACAAAATTTAATCCTTATGTAACTCCACTGAATTCAATGGAGTTACACCAGCACTTCAATCTGTCCCCAGTACATATTAACTAGCACATCTAGAAGGGACTGAATTATCCTTGGTTCTTGCAAGGAGTAGAAAAATGCATTGTCTCCTCTAAAGATCTTTCCTTCAGAAGGAGGACAAATTAACAGTTCAATTCCAAGAGAGTTTGTTGCTCAAAATAGCTGCATACGTATAACCGGCCAAGCTATCAAAAAACTTAAATCAAAGCAATATACCTGGAATGGCTCCCAGACCCACATCTTATATCAAGAGTCCCCAGAAAGTGACGATAAATGCGTTGCATGCACAAGCACAAGGACTGTTAAAAGATTAGATTTCTGGTTCCCTTCTGAAGGCTCGTCAAGACAAGCAGGAAAGTTTATGGTGCCATTAAATGGAGAAGCAAGAGTCTCTGCCTACCTGAAAAACAAGTTCATCAAAGTTTCTTCCAAAACCCTTAAAGTCAGGAAAAAGGACTTCTTAGAATCGTTTAGTCTCAATAGTACTTCTGCATCTTCAAATGGAAGGGCTGGAGGGCTTTTTTTTAGAGTTGTTGGGGTGTAATTTTAATAAAGAGAACGGATCGGTTGGGAGTGGCAGAGGCTTCTCCAGCCGAGAGCCTCTGTTCTCTGGCAAAAAGCAAACTGCCTATTTTTATAATTCTCCTCCTTCGAGCTTGTGTCAGGGACATAGCTAAAAGGTGCTATTATCCCAGACATCCACAGGGAGTCGCTGTGGATCCACCAATTCCCACCAATCTAGGAATGGGACTCCTCCAACTGCAATCCTCTCCTGGACGCTGGCTGGACAGGGTGGGGTGCTGTTGCAGTTAGAGGAATTTTTTTAACAAGCCGGAAGAGAAATGTTATTTTCCATGCCCAGGGGCCTCTCTTGGTGGCTGGAATGGCTGCCCTGCGGATTTGTGCCATTCAAAGAGCATTACTCTTCCTTTAACTATTTCTCCTGTTTATAATGTGCCTTGGGTGGAATAATTCACACAAGCTGGAACATTTAAAACAGAAAGGCCTTGGATTTCTGCCTCCTGCAGCCTTCACCCATTCACCAGTGAGTCAGGGATCCTGGAGACACCCCACCACAGATTCTGCCACCCTCCTTTCGACAGGCTCTTAATTCACATTGCTGAGTTATGTTCAGCTCAGCCCAGTGAAATACAGGGTGGGGCAAACACCCCAGCATGGTCCTTCTAGCACTTCAAAGCCCTAGGGAAGCTACATATTATTCCACAAGCAAGGGAATTGTTGGGCATCATCCCCCGTTTGGTTCCAGCTCTTTCGAATCACCTGAGCTACCATATCAGGATTTCTCCCATCTGGGGTTACTTTCACTGATATATAAGGCTGGGCAAACTGCTCAAAGTGTACTGCAGAGGCTCTATGCCCAGTCTGCCAAGGATGTATCTGCTACAGCCCTATCCACCTGGGTATGAGCTCCATCTATAGCTGGTCATCTCCTAGACCACTGATTTTCAACCAAGGTGTGGGTGTCATGAGATCCTTTTAAGAGCGTGTAGCAAGTCCGTGGCCATGGGGGTGGCCGTGATGCCCCCTGGTGGCTCTGTGGTCCCTGCCCAGCTCAGGCCTGGTTGTAGCCCTTCCCTTGAATCTCACCCACCATGCCTTGCTCTTAATGAAGGTTATAAAAGGGAGGCTGCCTGTGGGCTCTGCATGAGCCTGAGCCTGTGATGATCCCCACTGGGTCTCTCCGGTGTCCCCTCAGTCCCAGTCTTGTACCCCCAGGCAAGCAGGCCCTCTCAGCCTGTCCGTACCTTTGCCGGGCACCTTGAATGGCTCCGTACCTCCCTTACACCACGTCCAAGCCTCACAGGTGTTCTCTCTCTCTGATGTTGCTGAGTTGCATGCTGCCCCTTCTCCAAGCTCCCAGACCCCTGGTCCCACGTACCGCCCCTTCTCTGGGCTCAGGGACCCTCTGGTCCATTCTGGCCCTTCCCTGGGTACCAGGACCCCCTGTGGGTTCAAAATAAAATAAAGGCCACTTGCCTACAAAACTCAGTCCTTCTCTGCCCAGGGGACTTGCCTCTGCTTCCAGGCCTATACAGTTGTTTATATAAGTTCCAGTCCCATCAGGAGCCCTGCTGCCCAGAGCTCTTCACCTTGTGGCTGCCAGGCAGAGACTTCCTGAGCAGCTCAGGCTCTGGGCTCCAGCCTGAGCCCTGTTCAAGTCAGATGAGCCTCTCATTTGCCCCGTGCACCACCTGCAAGCAGCCTTTCAGGTTACTAGGTCCATTAAAGGAGCAGGCACAACCCAGTGCCCTGCTACAGAGTGCCACATGATATTAGCACTGTTACGTGTGGAAATATCCAGACATGACTGACAAGATAACCCAGAGACTTCAAATAGGAATTGATAGCATCAAAAAAATTCTGACCCATTGTGATTTTCCTGAGTTGTTTGCAATAGAAGAATTGCTCTAATATTTTTCTGCAGTCAAGGAACAAGTGAAAGCTAAGAGCTGGCATTCTCCAAGGGCTGCTTCGAGTCTAACAAGGGCGTATTGAGTCTAAGACAGTTGAGAATCACTGTTCTAGACATCCTCAGCTCAGTTCCCACATATGCTAGCCAGCTCTCAGAATGCAGAATGTTTTGGAGAAGGAAAAGGATAGAGAGGGGTATGTCAGAAGCCAGGAAAGAGTACAACCCTTCTGATAATTCACAGTTAGGATATGTTCCCCATGGGTGCGTAGGTTGCTTATGTAACTGAGCAGAGTGCTTAGACTGGTTTAGTTTCCCATTTTCCTGCACAAGGATAGAGGGAGAATGTTTACAAGGCCAACCTGTTGGTATCATAGAATCACAGAATCATAGAAGTCGGGTCAGAAGGGACCTTGTAGATCTTCAAGTCTGACCCCCTGCCTGGGCAGGAAGAAAATTGGGCTCAAATGACCCCAGCCAGGTAGGCATTGAGCCACTTCTTAAAGACCCCCAGGGTAGGAGCCAGCACCACTTCCCTTGGAAGTTGGTTTCAGATCCTAGCCGCCCTAACTGTGAAGTAGTTCTTACGGATGTCTAATCTAAACCTACTCTCCAGCAACTTGTGGCTGTTATTCCTTGTTATCCCGGGGGGGCGCTAGGGGAAACAAGGTCTCCCCCAAACCCTTCTGGTTCCCCCTAGTGAGTTTATAGACAGTCACCAGGTCCCCCTTCAGCCTTCTCTTGTGAAGGCTGAACAGGTTCAGGTCCTGTAGCCTCTCATTGTAGGGTCTGCCCTGCTGTCCCCGGATCATGCGG
>NW_005842017.1:1500948-1513789 GCF_000455745.1 Alligator sinensis
TCCAAGATCCCTTTCTGCCTCCATGCTCTCAAGAAGGGTGTTTCCCATCTTGTAAGTGTGCTGCTGGTTACTACTGCCCACGTGCAGGACCCTGCACTTGTCCGTATTGAAACGCATCCTGTTTTTGTTAGCCCACCCCTGCAGCCTATCCAGGTCTTTCTGCAGTCTTTCCCTCCCTACTAGCATGCCCACCTCACCCCAAATTTTGGTATCATCAGCAAATTTGAACAGGTTGCTTTTCACCCCGTTATCCAAATCTCTGATAAAGAAATTGAACAGTGCGGGCCCAAGGACCGAGCCCTGGGGGACTCTGCTGCCCACTTCCCCCCAGGTCGAATATGACCCATCCACTACCACCCTCTGAGTACGACCCTTCAGCCAATTAGCAATCCATCTGACCGTGTAGGCATCGATGCCACAGTCGCCTAGTTTTTTAATGAGGATGGGGTGGGAGACGGTGTCAAAGGCCTTGCTGAAGTCCAGGAAGACTACATCCACGGCGACACCTGCATTCAATGCTTTTGTGACCTGATCGTAGAAGGCAATCAGGTTGGTCTGACATGACCTGCCCCTAATGAAACCGTGCTGGTTGCCCTTGAGCATCATCCCCGATGCCGGCCCATCACAGATGTGCTCCTTGATGATCATCTCAAAGAGTTTCCCCAGGATTGAGGTAAGACTGACGGGCCTATAGTTGCCCGGGTCCTCCCTCCTCCCTTTTTTTGAAGATGGGAACCACATTGGCTATCTTCCAATCATCTGGCACCTGGCCTGAGCACCATGAAAGAGCAGGGTTTGCCCAATGCAAAGATTTCTTAGTAAGGACTGGCACATATAGCACATCGACACCAGTGTCATTTACATTGATTTTGCACATGGATAGAAAGTACATGGGGATCAAGAGCGCACACGACCCAGGGAAAATGTCACAGGTGGATACCGATTACAGTATCTTGCCACCAGGTAGTGGGGAAGCATGAAGTAGTCTGTTTGCTTTGAGAAGGTGGCTGACTTGGGATAACAGCTAATATGTGACACCTACACCAGTGTAACCTACACTGGTATGTTTTTACTGCTGTTTTTAAGTGTTTGGTTTTTATATGTGAAAGGTAGATGAAGCCGAGCTCCCAGGAGACAACAGGTAACAAACAGCAGCAATTTTAAAATGGGGGGGGGGGGGGGAATAAAACAGGAACAAAATCAGTCTGATTGTACAGAAATGAGGGGGGGGAATTAAAGGCGCAGTGGGCTTTTGAGAACCAATCTTCCAGCTCTGGAGTTCTGTCCCCAAGTGTTGGTTTAGGTGACTAGAAAGAAATGAATGGAGCACTTCCATCTTGTACAAATTCCAATGTAACTTTGGACAAGGGCCTGGTAGGGCAGTGTTGAGGTGCCCTGGCAGATGGGGATGGGTGTGGGGATGTGTGCATTGAACATAGCTCATGCCAGTATCATTGCTCCCATCTTCTCACCAGCCCTGGAACCAGGCAGATGTTAATCAGAGGACAACACATTACCACCCTCAGTGTAATGCTGCATCATTCAGGGACTCACATGACCTACCACCAGAGGAGGGTTTGGGGTGTGGCTAAGTTGGTAACCATCTTTATTATGCTGTCACATTACCCAATCAGTGTGCCAAGCAGGCAGCAGTATTTGGTGTGGATTCTCCCTCTTACTACAGCAGACTCATAGAGCAGCACCCAACATGGCTGCTTCAAAGAGCAGGACGCTCTGCCGGTAAGAACCTCAGGCAGTTCCTGGTCCCAGCTCATGGGGAAGCACTGGACTTTGTGTCTGGCATGATCCAGCCAAGATCAGAGAGTGTCTTGTCAAGACAGCAGGGGCTGTGCCTGCACTGCCACTCCTGTGTACCTTAGTACATCCTGCCTACCTGCTCCTGCTTGGAGATGCCAAATCTGGAAATACAGAGAAGCTTCTCTGTTGGTGCCCCAGTGACTGTTTTTGAATAGGATTGAAACAGAATGGCCACGGGAGTCAGCCCCAGCATGGCTTCACTTCTAGGCTTAGTGCTGTGAGTGTAAGCAAATGAGTGGGAAGTGCTCAAGAGTAGGTCTACTAATAGCACAGGGTCCTGGTGTAGACATCCCCTCTATACATACAGTGTACCTCTGTGCAGATTCTAGGGTGGATGTGCTGCAGGGCTCAGATTTCCATGGCTGGGTGGCTGAGAAGGCAGACATAGTCCCCTGGTATCCTCATGAAGGAAAGGAAGTGAGCTCTAGGGCAGGTGGAGAGAAAACCAGGGTGGGGTATGACATGGTATGATTCTCATTAGTGATTTTTGGCACTAAAGTTAGTGCCAAGTCCCTGCAGCCCTGCCATGTGCCTCTAGTGGCTGGGCAGACCTGGCACTAAAGTTAGTGCCGGGTTGCATCTACTTGTGCATGAGTGCGCTTTAACTAATCACCCCTAAATTTGCCATTTTTAATGTGCATTAAGTGTGCGCACATGTAGGCATGCACCCTTAATGCACATTAAATTAGGCTAATGTGTATTAACACGTCTTGTGTAGATGAACCCAAAGAGAAATAGATAGGGCTTTATACTTCAGGAATGAGCCCCCAGCCTCAGTATTGAGCCTCACCTTGCCCCTGACTCTCTGTTCCTTACTATGCAGCAACAGTCATTTTATACACATCATCATCATTCTTATGACACTAGTACTTAGAAGCCTTTAGCAAAGAGTGGGAACCTTTGCGTAGATGAAAACAGACCAAACGCAGCCCTTGCATTTCATTTAATCCTGAAAGTCCTATTTCTCTGATGCCAAGTCAACTAAATTAGAAGCTGCTGTATAACCTCCATTGCTGGGCTACCCCAGTGCTTGTGGTCCAGATCACAGAGGCTTGCTGGTGTCAAGAAATGACCACTGTCAGACAAGGTCCCTGCCAGAAGGTTGTTTGTTATGCATGTGGGATTTCAGTGCAAGGGGCTGTAGCAGGCTGGCAGCCATAAGAATGTTTTTCTCCAGCTCCAGAACTAGAATAGCATTTACCTTGCTTAAATACCTATATAGCCCATAGTACCCGGGCATTGACATTTAGCCCTGATAGTCAGGGCAGTGCAATTAATCCTACCTTAAATATGGTGAGCTCACAGGGTGAGTGAATGACTTCCCACAGTTCACACAGAAGGTCTGCAGCAGAGCAGGAAACTGAAATTGGCCTTGCCAAGTTCTAGATTAATAAGCTTTGCACTAGTCTTCCTGCTCCATTCTACAGCTGGGCCTGCGCTCTAATGAAGACCCATCTGGTTGCACAGACACTCCCACTGCAGGAGAATGTCACGTCACAGGCATTCCAACCTCTCAGTGCACGCTGTCACTTCTCATCACACCCAAATAGGATGCTGCTATTCTTGATGGGCATAACCTTTCCCTGCAACAGATATCACCTCTGTTCTGGAAAGACCTTTGCTTAAACCCAAAGTTAGGGCTCCCCCATCCACAACTCACTCAAACCTTAGGGGTCTTTCCTTGGACTAGGGAATTAGCGTTTATTACAGGAGTATTTTTTGCAACATTCACTCCATATAGGCCACCAAATTGGTCTGAAACAGTAATGGTACTTATTCATACCTGCCTGGGGATTGGGATTTAAACTTGCAACCTTTGGGTGAAAAGGTCTTAGCAGACCCATTTCCATTACTGCCAGCCTTTGGTATCCAGAGTCCCTTGACCTAGTCCCTAGTTTTGTAGACAGTGTGATAGGTTGGACAGCTATCCCAGTGCAGTCTTCACTGATGTGAATGGACCAGAAACAAAGTGAACCAAGTTTGAATTTCTTATTTAAATTGTTTATTGCTCATTTCCCTTCTGAAAGCACAGAGGGAAATGGGGAATCTTGGAACAACAAAATATGATGGAGATTTTAGCATTGCCTTCCAAGGGATAATTAACAACAATTGTTTTAATGAGCAACTGGCAGTGTGACATAAACTGGGTTTTTTCTCTCCTTCCTATCTCTCCAAGGTGTTTTCGCACACATACATCATGGTGGGGTTCCTGGGAATGCTGTTGGACTGAAGAATTCTGTCCATGACAAGCGTGGAGCTTGCATTTTGGCTCTCAATCAGAGTGAACGCACCAGCTTTGCAGGGTGAAATCCAGAATCCTGGAGTTTCCTAGGCCACACCTACATGGCAAATTTGTCTTGCCAAGAGGGGTGCTCTCAACTATGCTGCACTGCCCTACATGGGTGGCTTCTTTAACCAGTAGCAGTGTAACCATACCCATGTAGTGTTGCAGGTAGGCTAATTAGCTCAAGACAAACTAACTGGCAATAGTGCTCAGTGGCAGTAATTAACTCATTCAAACAGCTGTAGAAAGATACTTCTATACTCTGGTATCATGTCTAGACAGCATGTGCCTGAGCTGGTTGAAAACATATGGGTATTTTAGTTCTGTTAACCACAGTATCTGCTTTTACATCTCCATTATATACGAATGCAGCTACAGTGAGGATTGTACCCATAATATTCTAATATAATAAAGGGCTTAATCTGTCTGTCTGTCGTGTGTCTTTCTGTCCGTAACACTTTTGGCCAACTGTGCATGCACCACTAAGAGGGTGGGTGGTGATTGGCTGTGCGGGCCCAAGTTTGAGCTGCTGCCAGGGAAGTTTGTGGTGGCAGTGAACATGCCCTGGCTGCCCGAGCAGTGGGGCTTCCCCATACCTCCCTGCTTGAAGGCGAAGGCGTGGTCACAGTGGTGGCACCCTCCTGCCGCCCATCCTTGATGCCCCCCAGAACAGCTGGCAGGGAGGGGGAGGCGGCGAGCAGGGAGGGAGGGACAGGAGTGGGGTGAGGGGAGGCGAAGGGGTTTCATAGTTTCATAGTTGGTAGGGTTGGAAGGGACCTGAGCAAATCATCAAGTCTGACCCCCTGCCATGGCAGGAAAGAGTACTGGGGTCAAACGACCCCAGCAAGGTGTTCATCTAGCCTCCTATTGGTGGTCATGGTGGCAGCTGTTGTCAGGGCTGAGCGGCAGGGAGGGATGTAGGGAGGAAGGGGAGTGACAAGGGGTCCTGACAACAGCTGGCAGGGAGGAGAGGCAGCAGGGAGGGAAGGAAGCTGAGCAGGCCTGGGTGGGTGCGGGGCAGGGCTCATGGTGGCGGGTGTTGTTGGGGCCGGGCTGCAGGTAAGGAAGGAAAGGAGTGAAGCAGGGAAGGGAGGGGAGGGGAGGGGAGGGTCACAGTGGCAGCACCACACCGCCGCCTGGCCCTGACAACAGCTGGAAGGGAGAGGGAGGTGGCAGGGAGGGAGTGGAGGCTGTGGGGAAGCCCTGCTGTGAGGCAGAGATGGGAGGTGGGGGGAGGAGCCACATTGGAGGCTAGAGGAGGAGGCGGTGGAGGGAGTCTTTACATGGCCAGCCCCAAAGGATGAATGCGGGGCGGAGGGGGATGTAAACACTCCCTGAAATCCATTATTCTTGATGGGCAATTAGTTAGTACAAACATAAGACGAATGAAACCGTGTTGTGTGCGTTATTTTAATTGCTTTCCATTTCACTTGATGGGAATATGCTTGTACTGTTCAGACTGTGGCAATGGAAAGTGCCCTAGATTGCCCCCATCTTGCTACATCTGCCCTGCCAGATGTGCAAAGAACTCATTCCCTTGGACCATGTTACTGGTCATGAGGCTGTACCCTGGGGATTCCCTTGACAGAGCTGCTTTAATGGATTCACAGCCTTGCAGAATTAAGGCAATTCTGTTCAACTGGTCTAACCACTTGCTTGACACAGGCCCAAGCCTTTCCCTATAGACACTTGCATCAAGCCCATGCCCTCTAGTTGAGATACAAATAATGGTCTTTAGAAATATGCATGCAGTTTTGATTCAAACAAAAAAAATATGTCCCCGAGTAAGTTGGTCCAGTGGTCAATTCCCCCACCCTCCCCCTTTTTTAAAAACAGGCACCTTTTTTCTAGCCTTGAATTAATCCAGGTTTATGTCCCAGACATATAACTTGGCATTTGACTTTTTCTGCTACATATCAGAGTTGTCTTCTAACAGAATTACTCCTCTGTGTTAGTACTTCCAGACTGTGATCAAGTCACCTCCTAATCTTCTGTTTGACAAACTGAAAAGATTGAACTTCCTGAGTCTCTCACCATGTAGGGTAGATTTTTCCAGATCCTGAATCATTCCTGTAGCTCTTTCCTAAGTCTTGTCCAATTTGTTAACCTCCGGTAATATACAGTAGCCAGCAATGGTCTCACCAGTGCTGTAGACACAGCTAACACCAACTCCCTACTTCTACTTGATATTTCTTAAAAATCCCAAAATGATATTGGCCTGCACAGCACCACACTTCGTTACAGTAACATACAGGTCACAAGCAAGGCATTCATGGCAGATTCCAATAATCATGAGACTGATCTAATGTATGACAAACACCTGGGACAGAATTAGGGTCTGGTCCAACTGCCACTGGAATCAATAAGAGTCATTCATTAATTTAAAATTGAATAGGACAGGGTGAGAGGTAATGCAAGCTTCCCCACCCATGGCCTGTCTCCTGCTCACCCAACAGTCTGAACTGATTTTGCAACCTAGGGGTGGGAGATCAGTTCATCCTCCAAACCCAATCTATTCTTAGCCTGTGACAAAGTGCCCGCACTGAGACAGTTCTCACACGAGAAGCCCTGCCTGGATTTGTGTCATATCCATATTTAAATGAATGCACGCATTATTTTTAATTTTTCCTATTATACATCTACAGCTTCCTTTTTGTTGTGAGTGTTCCAGGCTCAGTGCCCTGCCATGTATTTAAATTCAACAAACTATCCACCCTTATTTACTGATGAATCATTCTCTCCTCAGTAAGATATATAAGGCCCGTCTGGAGAAAGAGCACAGGCATATAATTTTCCAGTTATTTTCCATATATTTATGCAAGACAGTGGGCTAAAACTATGGTCTAGGGACCACCAAGGGCCATGGAGATTTCCCTGGTGGTCCACAACATAGAATATTTGGGAACAAATATAATGAGAAAGCAGTATTCATGAGAAGAGTAAGTGAACTCTCAGATTACTGGTGACAAGCAAAGGTGGCCCCACTTCCTTATCTAAATACATTGTGTGTGAAATTGAATTTGTTTGAAATAATCTAGATGAAGTCACAAGAATCTGAATGTCACCGATACATGCCTCTCCCCAGGTTATAATCCAGTTTATGGCATTTAGTAGTGAAAGAGAGAAAAGGGCAAAAAATGAAAAAAAGAAATAAAAAAAAAAGATTTTTTTTTGAAAATTGAATTAAAATAAAGAGCTAAATAAAAACTTTCTGAAAAAAGGAATTAAAAAAAGATAAATTAATATATCTTTCAACCAGACAGCTATATTATCTAGACTCATGAATTTACCTCCCCCATCCTAATATCCGACTATAGATTCATAGATTCATAGATGTTAGGGTCGGAAGGGACCTCAATAGGTCATCGAGTCCGACCCCCTGCATAGGTAGGAAAGAGTAATGTCCAGTCTAAATCTGCTCTCTGCTAGCTTATGGCCATTATTTCTTGTGACCCCCAGGGGCGCCTTGGTGAGTAGAGCCTCACCAATTCCCTTCTGTGCCCCCGTGATGAACTTATAGGCAGCCACAAGGTCTCCTCTCAACCTTCTCTTACGGAGGCTGAAGAGGTCCAGGTGCCCTAGTCTCTCCTCATAGGGCTTGGTCTGCAAGCCCTTAACCATACAAGTGGCCCTTCTCTGGACCCTCTCCAGGTTATCCACATCCCTCTTGAAGTGTGGCGCCCAAAACTGTATGCAGTACTCCAACTGCGGTCTGACCAGCACCCGATAGAGGGGAAGTATCACCTCCTTGGTTCTGTTCGTCATGCATCTGCTGATGCATGATAAAGTGCAGTTAGCTTTTCCGATGACTTCGTCACACTGCCGACTCATGTTCATCTTGGAGTCCACTAGGACTTCGAGATCCCTTTCCACTTCCGTGCTACCCAGCAGGTCATTTCCTAGGCAGTAGGTGTGCTGGACATTTTTCCTCTCTAGGTGCAGCACTTTGCATTTCTCCTTGTTAAATTGCATTAATTGTTTTCTGCCCACTTGTCCAACTTGTCCAGGTCTGCCTGTAGCTGTTTCCTGCCCTCTGGTGTGTCCACTTCTCCCCACAGTTTTGTATCGTCTGCAAACTTGGACAGAGTACACTTCACTCCCTTGTCCAAGTCACTGATAAAGACATTGAAGAGTATTGGTCCAAGGATCGAGCCCTGCGGGACCCCACTGCCCTATGTTTTTTCATAATCTGTATATAGTTCACAGTTTAAACAACATAGACCAGATTCTACTCTTAGGGTCTGAATAGACAGCACATTTATGTCTACATTTAAATTTTTTTTTTAAGTGAATGTATGATGCAGATCCCTAAACAAGGATAATGTCCAATTTGATACAGAATTATACCTGTAAAATCAAAGGTAAAACACCACCAATACAAGTTATACCTCTTTAGGTGTTGTTTAACCTAACCTGGGGTAGCTATTAATTAAAAGTGTCAAAAGCTATTACCTACTCCATGGACACGTTTACATGTGTGCTTTAATGCACAGTAGCCTATTTTACAGCACGTTAAAGTGTCACTTAAAAAAACGGTGCAATTACTTTAATATACAGTAAAATAGGCTACTGCGCATTAAGTATCACTTAAAAACCATGCCCATTCATTAACTCATATTAAGGCAGCCTAATGCGCATTTGTGTAGTACCTCACATAGGAGGTATTTCAGCATCTGATGTAGATTATTTGCTATAAATATTATTTTAAGAATAAATTTCTTGGGTGTAAGAAGGAAAGAAAATAGTAGTGAAGAGAAAGTTCTTCCCTTTTGTCATCTATGCTTCTAGTAGGGATATTCAATACATTCTTAAACTAAACTGACTGGCCTTGGAGTTTTTAATACAATTATAATAATCATACTTTCTTGTTCTCTTATTTTTCTCATTGCTGTAGTGCCTAGAGGCCCCAGTTATGAGCCAGGACTTCACGGGGGTCGGACTCGATGATCTACTGAGGTCCCTTCCGACCCTAACATCTATGAATTAATCTATGAATCTATGAATCTATGTAGTCCAGAGATCACTGGATGCTGTGGAGGTTTTCCTGGGGGTCCACAACATGGAATATTATAGGCACCATGTAACTTCATGATGAAAAGATTGTCCCTGCCTCAAGAGTTTACAGTCTAAGTAATGCTAGCTGAAGGGCTGTGTAGTGCCAAACTGCAGGAGACCCTAGAATCTCCCTGAAAAAATGTAAGAACGTAGAGGTCTAATCACTACCTCTCTCCCTCACCCTACAGTTGGTAAAACTAAAAAAAGATTTAAAGTAATCATCCAGACTCCTGGCACTTTCCACCTTTCTTAATCATTTTTGCATCACTGGACCTGAGTAAATTGTCATCAGCATAGACCCCACTGGCCTATGTGCATTAGGAAAAGCTCCTTAATGCATGTGTAGACATGCCCTGGGCTAGCTAGTGGCAAGGTACAGTAATAACAGTTTATATAGGGTCAGCCTATGACCCCCAGAATCCATTCTGGACTGTGATGTCAGGGGTTCCTTAGTGGGACCCTGGGAAGTATCCTAGGGTTCTGCTGACCATAGGCTCTGAGTATTTCACCTGCCATTACAAGTTTTTGATAAAAATAGTCATGGACAAATGGAAAGGATGGTCAGAGAAAGGAAGGGGCCAGGACACAGCCAGAATATGCAGCTCTGCATTTGCCTATGCATGAGTCTACAAGTGCTCCTTCTCCCTTTCTGTTACCAAGTCTCCTGCACACTGGGCATTTCCCTGTGTGAAGGGTTTTAGCAGCAGCAGCAGCAAGCCAGAATTGGAGACTCACAGGAGTTGTTTTGCAAAGCACAGCTGCAGCTCTTACCACAGAGATGCATTGGTGATGCATAGGGGGTGCATGTGCACCCCCTGAGATTGGTGGTACATTCCCTGTGAAAAACACCACCAATGCTGCTGGCAGTGCCTGTGGGCGGTCACCGCTCGCCACCCCCTCCCCCTCTCCCTCGCCGCTGATGGGCAGGTGGTCCCCAATCACCACTGGCTGCCGCCACCGCTGTTAGCGTCATCTGCTGGTGGTCGCCAACCTCCGGTCAGCACTCTCCACTCCCCCACCCCCACCACCGACACCAGCACAGCTGCCTGGAGGAGCTCCCTGCTCAGCCCACGGCTGACACCACTGAGGCTGCCTACGGGAGCTCCCTGCTTGCCGCTGTCAACCCCCGCTGCTGCCTGCGAGCAGTCGCCGTGCCACCCCAGCCTTTGCGGACATGCAGTGTTCACGCAGAGATGATTCTCAACTTGATCTTGCTTAAATTTAGAATTAAAAGAAAAAATCACTTCAAAACTGGTGGACTCCTGCCTCATTCCTCTGCCTCGTTCTATGGCACTTGATGTTCTTATGAGTTGATGTGCTTATGTCAGAGAGAAAAACTAACAAGCAAGCAGGGGAAGAGATTATTCACCAAAACAATTAAGTATTTTTTCTGGTCTCTCACAACATGGAAATTCAGGTCAAATTTGGTGAATAGTTTTGACTGAACAAGAACTTGAAGAAAAATCTCAAAAAGTTGTGTTTCGGTATTTCTATAAACCTTTGGGATTTAATTAACAAGTGACTAAGAAGCTGCTGTGTAAGGACCCCTTTTGCCATACAAGCCAGTGGTTAGGTCACTCACCTAGGATGAGGAAGACCTGGGTTCATAACTCTTCTCTGGTCCCATCAACAATTAATTATTTCATACTAGGTTGAACAGCTCCAACAAGTATGACAGACAGCACTCTGTAGTCCAAGAGCAGTCAATAGCTTCATGGTTAGAGCATGGCATGGTGGGATACCTCAATTCAAATGTGTTTCCGGAATCAGGTAGAGGGGCAGTCAAACCCTGCTGGTTCGTGGCCCAGCTGACTGTTCAAACAACAGAGCCATGGCATGAAAAAGGGAAAAGCTTCTCCCTCTCACTGGCTGTGTGACTCTAGACTCCTATTTTATTGAGAGGACCTGAAAACTAAAGGATGATTTTTTTTGATTTGTTGAAAATGAATAAGAGTGGCTCCTACAACTGGCTGTATTCATGGCCTAATCCTGATCTCACTGTGTTTTTCCCCAGTGAGAGTGGGATCTGGTTAGCAGGGCTTTCAAGTGGGAAGGGAGGCAAGGCTGGTGTCTTTCAAGAAGCTGCACAAGTTGTTACCTGCAGCCCTCCCTCAGTAATGGTGATGGTAACCACAGTGGAGTTTGAGGTTCCTTTCTGCCACCACCAGTCTTCTTCTGTGCCCAACACCCCAGCACTCACCTCTGCCTGGCAACTTATCCAGGCTGGAGACCACAGCCTTCCACTCACTAGGGTCTTCCCCAGACCATCAGCCAAAGTCTTCACCTGTACTCCACCCCACACCCCGCAAACTATCTTCCCTCTCCTGTGTGATGCTAAATTCCTGTTTGTAACATCCCATGGTCTCTCTCTTTGCCTGATAGTATATGAGAACCCATCAGTTGCCCCTTTTTGGTGAATGTGGAAAGAACCTGGGTTAACTGCTAACATTGCCAAAATCAAATTACAGGAAGAGGAAAAGGAAGAGATGTTTATATTCTTTATTTATAATACTGTGTGTTAGAGTAAATTGTATGTATTTGGAAATTGCATGCAAGATTATGAGCTCACATGTTGAGTTTGGAATGAAACTGAGGGGGGCAGGGGGAAGGATCCTGAAAGGAAACATGTTAGTCCTGTCCCTGGGATAGACCCCTATAGAAAAGTCAAAACTTTTTAAGGTAACCACCTGTACTTAAGAAAACACATGTGAATGAATAAAAAACCCCCACCTTGGGTAGACTTCATCGTTCAGTGCACAGAATGTGGGAGGGTGCCATGTTTTAACATGTTGACAGTCGCTCTTTGGTGACTGGTATCTCCTCTTCTAAATACGGCACAAAGATAAACTTGGTGTCTAACCCAATGTTTTTAAGTTCAAACAATCCAATAAAGATGTTTCCAATGTCACAGTGACAAAAGAAGGTACGGTTTGCAATTTTCTCAAGACAAATTATCTCAAGATTACTTTATCAAAATTTTTCTTACATACCAGTTGAAATCTAAATGCTATATATCAAATTGGAATATCAATATGGAATTAATAAGAAGTGCTGTAACACACAACATGATATTTGTGGAAGGGTTCGTGATGTCAAGCCCTCAACTTTGTCTGTCGTGGAGGGACTCACCTGCCATGACTTTATGATAGGACAAAAGAAGAGTTAATACCTTCCCTCGATGAGCATTCGTGGTCATCTGGCCAGGTGCCAAAGGACTGGAAATGTGGCTAATGTGGTCCCAATTTTTAAGAAAGGGAGGAAGGAGGATCCAAGTAACTATAGGCCCGTAAGCCTCACCTCGGTGCTCGGGAAGATCTTGGAGAGAAACAGCAAGGAACACATCTGTGGGGGGCCTGCAGGGGAGATCATGCTCAGGGGCAACCAGCATGGGTTCATCAAAGGCAGGGCCTGCCTGACCAACCTGATTGCCTTTTATGACCAGGTAACTAAATCCTTGGATGATGGTGTCGTTGTGGACATAATCTTTCTAGACTTTAAGAAGGCCTTTGGCACTGTCTCTCACCCCATCCTCATCAATAAATTAAGTGACTGTGGCACTGATGCCTGCACAGTTGGATGGGTAAAATGTTCCTTTCTTGAAAGCACAGAGGTGGAAAGGGATCTTGGAGTCATTATCGACTCCAAGATGAACATGAGCTGCCAATGCCAGACTGCAGCCAGCAA
>NW_005842017.1:1514137-1530457 GCF_000455745.1 Alligator sinensis
TGGCAGGGGGTCAGGCTAGATGATCTGTTCAGGGCCCTCCTGACCCTAGCTACTATGAAATGATGAAACTATGAAATATATGATAGATGTTAAGAGCTCTGAGCCAGTCACAATGAATTAATTTATTAAACAATCCCTTTCCCTTTAACAACAGCAATATGCATCTGTCTCTTTAAGTGGCATCCTGCCACTTTTCCAGAGCCTCTCCTGAGTCCCAGAGACAGTTCCTGAACCCTTTTCCCTGAAGAGGAACAAATCTTACTTCATCACACAAGCCTGCTTTAATCCAAAGTTCCAAAAGTCATTTTTCAAACAGTTGAAACAGATATTGAAGTAGGACAAAAACATCTGTGTCATTAGACAGCACTATGACACATGTGAAACCAGATGAAACTGCATCAAATAAATGGATGACTAGCCGAGTATCTGTTTCTTCTAGAGCAGCAGACAGATGACTGCATACCTGAATTCCATCATCTGTGATCAGTATGGCTTCCCTTCTGTCCCTTTCTACTGTCATAGTTCCACTTAACACTGTAGTATGTATGCTACTCTCTTCAAAGTCTTTGTTTGCTGAAGAAGGCCAAGACTTTGCCATCTGAACAAGTAAAGGACTGTTCAGCAATAAATTGAGCAGTTCAGTAACTTTTAATTATTTATTAATTAGAATAAGACAGTAGCAAACTCGCACATATGACAAATTCAATAATTATTTTGGCAGGGCAATATATGGTACCAATTTTTTTTCAATTACACGAAGGCGGAGCTTGGAAGCCTACTTTCTTTTATCACTATGACATTGGAAACATCTTTATGGATTTTTTGACCTTGAAAACATGGGCTACACACAAGATTACCTTTGTACCATACATAGAAGAGGATATACCAGTCACCAAAGAGCAGGGGTTTTCAACCTTTTTGGTTGGGGTACCCTCAGTGGCCAGTCAAGAAGCGGGGAGTCCCATGGCAGCTGGTCGACAAGGGGGGACGGGGGGGGATGATCCCCAATGCAGCACGTAGGAACGAAACCAGAAGTGCCTCCAGCAAAACTGGAAGTACCACTGGCTTCCCTGCACTGCTGCTGCATACCCCCTGAGGAGCTTCCAAAGTATCCCAAAGGGTACACATACCCCCGGTTGAAAACCCCTGGCAAAGAGTGATTGTTGCCATGTTCAAAGATTGTGCCCCCCACGTTCTGTGCACAGAATGGTGAAGTCTACCCAAGGTTTTTTAATCCTTTCACATGTTTTCTTAAGTACAGGTGGTTACCTTAGTCAGTTTTGACTTTTCTACGGGGGTCTATGCCAGAGGCTGAGCTATGTTGAGAGAGATGTTACCTGTACCAGCCTCTATGTGAGGAGTCATGGCTAAATAAATAATAAACTTGAGTATCAACGCACACAGAAACCCACTGTGCATAAACCTCTATGAAGTAGTACCCTATGGAGCTTATATGCACATGTACATCTGTGTATGGACAGGATGGAGGTGGACATTTGATAATAGAGACTCCTGGCTTAGAGCTGACCTTAGTCATATTATTCTATAAAAGTGCAGAATGAAGAAAAGATTATTATATGAAGAATGAAGAAAAGATTTATTATACTAAAGAGGTAGTGACACTGCAGCCTCTGGCTTCAGGTGCCTGGGTTCCCCAGGATGGAGAAGAGCCAGGAAGCCTATAACAGCCCCCTGGAATCATGGATTATCTCATACCAGTAGTAGACAACATGACACAGGAGGAGGGTAAAATAGAAGTCATGCTTGGGAATCACAGCTACCAGAAGACTCATCGCTGATCACTGGCTACTTTGCTAATGATACTTTAATATACAAACAACAGCTGTAGCTACTTCAGAGAAGTTACATGGCTAAATAGAAAGCCAATGGTTTGCATGGCACCTTTTCTATCATGTGACAGTCTACACCAGTGCTTCTCAAAGTGGTGGTCTGCGGACCAGTGCCGGTCCACGAGCCACCGGTCGCCGGTCTGCAGCGAGTTGCCAGGAAAGAAAGAAATATATTTCACAGTTCATACGTTTGTACATTCCAACACTCCAGGTGATGTCACATTGTGTGAGGTGAGGAAAGAGAAAGAAACAGCCAGTTGTGCATTTGTGTAGCGCTGTTACACGCAGTTGCTGCCACTGTAAACAAATAATATGCCATAAATAGGGCACTGGTCCCTGGCCCACTGCAAAAAAAATTGCTGGTCCGCCACATCAGATAGTTTGAGAAGCACTGGTCTACACTATGAAACCCTTGATCCAGAGTGAGATGACTTCAGATTTGTTGTTTCTCTGCTCCCTGCTGTCACAACTGCAAATGTAGCAGGGACAGATTCCTGCTCAGGATGTGCTCTGGGATCAATTAGGTCATCGCCTTGTGTGCATCTGACATGAATTACTGTCACTAGCACATGCCACCTACTGGACAACCATTTGGTCTTAATTTATATTTCAAAGGCAGAACCAGGAAATACAGATAGACAGAAGCATAAAAAATATGGGGGAATAAAGATGAGAAGCCCCTTTATGCTGCATGTCCTATACAGAGTAACATAAGGGAAATGGAGACTTTAGGGCTGGATTTTCAGAAGTGCCTAAGTGCATTAGAAACATACAGCCTTTCAGTGAGGCCTGTGCTCCTAGATCACTTAATATGCTTTTGAAAATCCCTCCCTTAGGGGGTACATAATTTCCACAAAGCATGATATGTATTCTGTTCTTGTTGCTTTCACTCAGGTTGTGTAAGCTGCTTTGGTGCTTTATGAAGAGGACATTTATTTGCCCATGCTTGTGGGCACAAGAAGGGGTTTGTACATGTGCTACTAGGCAACACTGCTGCTTTAAAACAATTCATTGTATGGCAATACCACTCCTAATAAGTCTTGTGATGGTGCACTCGCTTCTGATGTAATTAGTATATGTTCCTTCTAGTCTGAAATAAACTATGCCTCCAGTCTGAAATAACTTCATTCTACATTAAAGGAAAAAAAAAAGAAAGAAAGGTAGTTTCCCTAGGAGTGTCCCATATTGTACTGTCTCTGGCTCACAAAACTGCTGCCAACAGCAGACTCCTAAAATTCAGAAGCACAGCTCAGGCTGCAAGAACAACTGCAACAGCAATGAATCATAAATTGTGACATGCAGGCATAGGCAGAGGGAGAAAAAATTATTTGGAGGGGCAGGTAAGTCTGTGGGAGAAGAGGCGGGGGGAGAAAAGAAGCCCGAGGAGGAGGTGGGGGCGCAGATCAAGGCCCCAGCAGTGAGCAAGGGAGTGGGGCACAGCCCATGGTATTTGCCTGCTGTGCTGGGCAGCCAGTCAACCACTGCCCCCCCAGGCTGTAATCCTGGATGCGTGTGTGCCCCTTGCCTCCTGCTGCAACCACCCAGAGCCTGGGGCCGGGCTGCCCTGTGGCCCTATCCGCTGTCCCACATTTGGGGGGGTGGGGGGGCTCAGCCCCATTAGCCCTGGCCTTCTGCCGCCTATGCATGCAGGTAGGCTGGGAAGAGACTGACCCTGGTCACATGCCAAATGTCCAGATTGCACAAAATCCTGTCTTTCAACAAATCAAATGAAATAAAGGTACTCCAGAGCATAAACTGAACACAGCAGCTACAAACTTATGCCACTATTGGTAACAACTAACAAGAAGAGGCAGCAGGGTAGTGGGTATAACAATAACTTTCTGTGAGTATCAGTGACTTTCCAATCACCTGCATGCTTCTTGACTCCTAAACTCCTCCTTCTGCAGCAGCTGGTTGAGCTGCCTCCTAGAATTTGCTGATCCTGGTGATATTATGGTCAGCTATAGGGTGACCACAGCATGGGTGCGAGTATTCAGAATGCCTTCAGGAAACAGTCAGCGTTCTCTGGTTTTTTGTTTGGATTGTCCATGCTACAGATAATGTTAACATGCACCCCAATTAGGGCCAGAAACAGATATTGCATTTGTCCCTGGAAAAAGTTAAGACTATGTTTGTCTTGGAACAGAAATGTCTTGGGATTGGCATGTACACACACCACCCTTCTAATTAATCAGAGTTTAGTGAGTAGCTGAATGTACTGCTACTTTTCTGCCACTGATTCAATGATGCAAATCTCAGGATTACTGTTCAGGTGCACTTTGTGATGTTCCAGGATAAACTGTTAGTACTTCTGATCCCGTGAACACTTTTAGGATTTATTCTAGGAAAATGGGCATGGATGTCTGAATGACTGCACTTTATCCTAGGATAAAAGAGTTCATCCCAGGACAAGTGCGATAAATGTGATGTCCATTTGTAGCCTAGGAGTGGTTTGGCTGTAGCAAGCTGTTTTTAGCTTGGAATTTAATATCTTCTGCCATTGTAACAGGGCATTCTTTTACTACTCCTTAGTTCAGAGGTGGGCAATTATTTGGGCTGGAGGGACACTTAGGGAGTTTTAATGAGCTGTTGCAGGCCAGGTCAGCACCTGCCCTCCTCCCCCAACCCAGCCTGCAACAGCTCATCAAAACTCCTTAAGTGGCTCTGCCCTGGGGCCCCAACCCATGATCCCAGCCCCAGGGTCTCCATGGCTCGGGACCTGTGCCTGCAGGGAATGCTTATCTGAGAGGATGGGATGGAGCTGTGGGAGGGCAGGGAGTGGCGTCCAGAAACAGGATGGATGGGCAGGGTGGTGACAGCGTGGAGCCTGGGGCAGAACTGCCATCCTGGCATTCAGTGGCACTTGGGCTGAAGCAGAAGAACTAGCACTAGAGATCTTCTTGAAGCAGAAGCCAGCAGTCACTGGATATTATCGCACATTGTAGCTCTATTTCCTGAGATTTAAGCAACTAAGCCAAAAGCTTCAGGATGTTTAGAAAGTTAACATGAATATCCAAGGGCAATCAGAGGCTTTTGTATGCTTTTCCCTACTCTTTTGGCTTTGACATTAAAGTCCCATGTTCCTATTAAATATCCTATGATTTATCTTTTATATATTTAACACTCAATTTTTTAAACACAGGTTGTGTGCACAGAAATTATTATTTGTTAAATACGTAAGAAAGAATGTTTGGGACTTTCAGAGCTGTATTTTAAAACTGGGCTCAGGGGTTTGCAGCTCCATGCATTATGAGGCCTGCTGGTCCCGGTCCAGGACACTGGGCTTTTTCATACCACACTTGGGTCACTGGAGGACACTGGCTCAGGTTCTCAGCTGCACCAGGGCATTCTACTCTGTGTTGTAGGGGAGGCGTCGGGGGACTATCCAGGTACTGAAATGATATACCCTGATCCTCTGGCTGGATTGGCACCACTCAGATTCCCAGCAAAGTGATTCAATGATGCAAATCTCAGGATTACTGTTCAGGTGCACTTTGTGATGTTCCAGGATAAACTGTTAGTACTTCTGATCCCGTGAACACTTTTAGGATTTATTCTAGGAAAATGGGCATGGATGTCTGAATGACTGCACTTTATCCTAGGATAAAAGAGTTCATCCCAGGACAAGTGCGATAAATGTGATGTCCATTTGTAGCCTAGGAGTGGTTTGGCTGTAGCAAGCTGTTTTTAGCTTGGAATTTAATATCTTCTGCCATTGTAACAGGGCATTCTTTTACTACTCCTTAGTTCAGAGGTGGGCAATTATTTGGGCTGGAGGGACACTTAGGGAGTTTTAATGAGCTGTTGCAGGCCAGGTCAGCACCTGCCCTCCTCCCCCAACCCAGCCTGCAACAGCTCATCAAAACTCCTTAAGTGGCTCTGCCCTGGGGCCCCAACCCATGATCCCAGCCCCAGGGTCTCCATGGCTCGGGACCTGTGCCTGCAGGGAATGCTTATCTGAGAGGATGGGATGGAGCTGTGGGAGGGCAGGGAGTGGCGTCCAGAAACAGGATGGATGGGCAGGGTGGTGACAGCGTGGAGCCTGGGGCAGAACTGCCATCCTGGCATTCAGTGGCACTTGGGCTGAAGCAGAAGAACTAGCACTAGAGATCTTCTTGAAGCAGAAGCCAGCAGTCACTGGATATTATCGCACATTGTAGCTCTATTTCCTGAGATTTAAGCAACTAAGCCAAAAGCTTCAGGATGTTTAGAAAGTTAACATGAATATCCAAGGGCAATCAGAGGCTTTTGTATGCTTTTCCCTACTCTTTTGGCTTTGACATTAAAGTCCCATGTTCCTATTAAATATCCTATGATTTATCTTTTATATATTTAACACTCAATTTTTTAAACACAGGTTGTGTGCACAGAAATTATTATTTGTTAAATACGTAAGAAAGAATGTTTGGGACTTTCAGAGCTGTATTTTAAAACTGGGCTCAGGGGTTTGCAGCTCCATGCATTATGAGGCCTGCTGGTCCCGGTCCAGGACACTGGGCTTTTTCATACCACACTTGGGTCACTGGAGGACACTGGCTCAGGTTCTCAGCTGCACCAGGGCATTCTACTCTGTGTTGTAGGGGAGGCGTCGGGGGACTATCCAGGTACTGAAATGATATACCCTGATCCTCTGGCTGGATTGGCACCACTCAGATTCCCAGCAAAGTTCACCGAAACCTGGAGTCACTCTAAAGTTCTTTCCCTTGGGGCTAGGATGGGCAGAGTGGGATAAGAAGGGAGGTGGACTTGGGCTGTTTGGATGGGGTCAATGGAAAGTAGAAGAGGAGGGGGCAGGTGAAGCTAAGGTGGGACTATGTCAGGGAAATGGGGAGTATGATAGGAATCAAGGTCTGGGAAGTGCAGTACACTGAGGACAGTATGGAGAATTTATTTACTGCAGAAATGAAGGGTACAGATGCCCCAGGCAGTGGGATTGTGATAGTGACAGCAGAAGTTGCCCCACCAGTGCCCAATCCAGGCTGCATCCCACCCAACAATGCTGATAAGGGCACTTGTGTCTTGTTGGCACTACTATTCAGGTCCAGTTTCTCATACTTCCATCTTGTGACTGCCCATCTCCAAGCTTGTTCCCTACCTGGCCTCTCATCTGCAGCCTGTTGCTGGCTGCTGCTCCAACTCTCACACAGGCTCCAGCCCTATCACTAGTCTGATCCCCTCACAACTCAAGATGCCACTGCCAGGGGGGTTGGGAATCCTGCGCTCTCAGTGATGGAACTTGATAATACAGAATGCTCTACAAAGTCAGTCCATTTCTTTTAGCATCTTGGGACAGTGCAGAGGTACCCAGCAGAGACAGCACACTGGCATATAAAAGTCTCTGGCCCTCTCTCCCTTCCTTATTCTATTTCTTCAAGTTACTATCTTCTGAAAGGCCAGAAATATTCTTCTCCCAGAGAAAGCACAGAATTTACAGGATCGCTGAGATTAAATTTAGAAAGAATCACTATGACCACTTGCGTAGCATAAACTGCAGAACTTCATCCAGGGACTTCAGCTTTAAGCCCAGAACTGGAGTGAGAGCAGCCCTCTTGCAAAGAAAACTCCAGGACTGGTTTTAAGGCTCTTATAGGTGGAAAATTTGTCCTGTCTCTGGATAAGCTCTTCCAATGGTTAAATTACCCTCCATTCAAAATGAGAGTCTTGTTTCTAATCTGAATGTTGCTTAATCTGTTTCCCAGCCATCAGCTCTCACCATTTTTTGTGCCTAATAAGAGATGGCTCTTCTATCTACCTGAAATCTCTCCCTGGGTGTGGATACTTGTTCACTATATATCAAGTTGCCTCATAACTTTCCCATCTACAAATTATATCCATTGAACTCATGTTTTGGTGGAATTATGCTTCATGACTGTATTGGGAGAGAGGGACTATGATCCTCCCAAGGTAAGGATGTATTCTTGACACACATTCTGGGGACAAGAGACACAAGCTAATCTAGACAGGGAAGGCAAGGGGGGGAAGCAACGGGTGAATGGAGGCTGAGCAGAGAGGGAATCAAGAAGAAAGGAAACAAAAAATAAAAGTGACAGCATCTCTGTGCATTTAATGCAAAACAGTTTCCCTTTCCCTGGTTTCACAATTCTATTTTTTCTGCTGGTTGCTATTTTCATTTTCCAGGCACATTTTTTTCCCTGTAGAGTCAAAGTCTTGATTGCCAAACCCTACTGAGTCAATAGGTAAGATGAGAGGTTTTCATGTCACTGGCAAGTCAAGATCATTGAGCGGCAGAGTGTGCCTCATTGATGTGTAACATGGTCCCCAGAGATTTCAAGTTATCTTTTCTTTCCCTGGTAATAAATGGGTTAAAAAGGTCAGACCATTTTTGGCATGCACACAGTCATTTTTTCCCCCTGCCTTTGGTGTTTCACAGTGAAAAACAGATCTAGAGCACAGTGACCCAGCTGCATCTGTTTTGTTTCTTGTCACCAGAGAAACGAGAGGGAAAGTCCTGGAGTGATGTTTCCATGAAATCTAAGAGCCATATACATACGGTTTATTGAGGAAAGAGCCTCATGCCTTCCCCACATCCTCAAACCTACATTTTAGAACTCATTCTCTTTCAGTCTCTGCTACTGCCCTTACCAGCGTGCATGCTCCTAAGAAAATAGATCTGAGTTTCCTTTTCTTACCCAAACATTTCTATCTAAACATTTGCCTTTTTTACTGCAGGAGCCTGGAGGCACTCCTTCCCCTTGAAGTAACAACCCTGGCTAAGGTTACAGATAAAATACAGTTTTTCTGCTGTTAGATGTTGGTTGGTTGGTTGGTTGGATGAATAATATCCCCTGAGGACACCCTGGTTAAATTAAACCATAAATCCATTGGGGACCACTGTTTTGCAGTGGCTAAGTAGGTATAAATAGAAAGGAAAGGATTTAATTACTATATTGCCCACCAAAGGAGGCTAAATAGTCTGGGAAAAGAGGGGGCTGAAACTTAAAGGGATTCCCACTGAATTTGGGGGAATACAGAGCAGACTCACAGGCTCTGGTACTAGGAACAATTTACTCCAACTTGGAGTGAGGGGGAGAGTTTTTCTCATCTATTCCTTTGGGAGGTTGCTGGCCTGGAAAGGAAATGCTAGGGCTCTGAGGCTACAATCGTTTGTTTAAAATGCAGTATTTCTCCTTAATCCCAGTTTTGTTTTCCAAGTGCATACACAGCCCTGCTATGCACAATTTTTAAGCAAATATTTCCAGTGACAAGATTCAAATACAGCAGAAGACTTATGACAGTTTATTTAATAACTCCTATTTCACATGGCAATGGGAACAGAAAATTTACAAGGCAACGCGCAAAAGCCCATTGAAGTCTGTAAGAGCTTTGCCACTGGCTTGAGGGAGCTTTTGGTAAGGTAGTGAGTGAAAGCTCCTACCTGTGATCATTCTGCCAACCACCCCAAAGGCTGTTAATTACCACCTCCAGCAGGTCAGCATTCCCCCAGTAGACAGACACAAGGGGAGACTGGAAAGGGGGATGCCAGTCCTCAGGTGTGTTGAGTAAGCTGCAGCAGAACTAGTTGGGGTTCAGAGGCGGAGCAGTCAAACAGGAACCAAATACAATATTGAATGCAGGCAGGAGCTCTAACGGGATGGGGTTTGTGTGGTGTAATAACATTCTAGGATATTGCTGTAAAACACATTCAGCACTGTAAGAAATGACATGCAGACCAGTGCCACTTGAGAAAGAGTGTGGGCCTCTCTGAGCCCATTACCTTAGAAAGGGCTCTCTTTAGCAGGCCCCTCACCTTTTTGAGAATGATCCACTTTTCCAAAGTAGTCAACAGGGGAGGTTAGAGTGCATAGGAAGGCTTGATGGACACAAGGATGGCATATCAACTTTCCTCACTTATACTACTATAAATTGAGACATTTATTTGAAGCCAAGGTAACTTCTCTGAAGGAGAGTATGGGTGCCTACAGATGTTTAGGGCCCTGCTCTAACTCATGGTGCTTTACATAAAGTGCCATGAGTTAGAGGCCTCCCTCTCCCTCCCGCCCCAATTCAAAAGATGTTCACCTGGGTCAGGTTGGGGCTCAAGCTTGCCTGCACCAGCCCTGGCCAGCAGGCGGGGCACTTTGGCAGCCTCCAATGAGGCTGCTGAACTACCCCTCTCCCCAGGTCTGACCCCGCTTCAGCTTTGGGGCTATCGGTGGGGGAGGGAGCTGCATAGAGCTAATGGCTGGGCTTGGCCTATCTGGAGCTGGAGGGGGGGGTTAGAATGGAGCCCCTTTGCTTTATGGGCCCCCCTCTACTACCCTAGCTGGGGTATTGGGGGGAGCCACACTGGGCCCATGAGGTGAGGGGGCTCCATTTCACCCCACTGCGGCCCTTCCTGGTCCAGCCAGGCCAAGCTCAGCCAGTAGCTGCTCCTGCCATTATGAAGAGGCTTGGGCAGGGGGTGAGGGAAGGGAGCCCCTTTCACCTTGCAGGCCTCCTCCAGCTACCCTGTCTGGGGTACTTGGGGGAGCTGGGCTGGGGCTGTGAGGTAAGGGGGGTTCTCTTCCCCCACCCCCCACCCAGGTCTCTTGACAGTGGCAGCAGGAGCTACTGGTTCCTTTGCTTGGCTAGAGCTGGGGGGCAAGGAGGGGGAGGAGGGAAGAGGCAGAAGGGTGGTGGGGAATGGAGCACCAGCCCAGCCCTACCAAGCATGAAACATTAACCCAGGAGAAAACACACATTCCCTAAGGGGTGGCTTTAAAGCACCTTCATCTAATACCTGATTTGATGAGGGTTCATTTTTATGCATGATCGGCCATTTTAAAAGCACTCTACAGTCGTGCGTGTGTGTTACATCACAGCTGTCCAGAGCTTTTGGGGGCCCTATCACATGAAACATGTAACTTGTGTAACAACACCCTAGATGTTGTATATTTTTGGGGTGGGAGTTGCCCTGGACTGCATGTATAGCCCCATGGCACAAACGTATTAGAAATTAAGCCTTCTATCACAAAAGAAATGAGGATTTTAGATAAGGTAAGGGTGTTTCATGACAAGGAAGAGAGCACAAAATTGGATAGGCCAAGAGCAAGGACTGAACACAGGCTCTGTGGGTTTAAAAACATGCCCCAGTACTGCCTGAATTGAAGGACCAAATTCATAGGCCACTGCACATGAGCAGTAGCAAACACAAGGTGCTGCATAGTGATAGCATGGGCTCCTGTTAAACATCATAATATTCTGTGGAGCTCCAACAGAAAGGTGAAGTCATCCCTAGCACACGTCAACAGTGCTGATCCCTTCAGCTCTACAGATAACTAGAAACACCCTGGACCAGCAGGGTCTGTCATGGCAGCCACCTGAAGAGAAGGGGAATGCCCTAAAAGTGATGCTAAGATTGTTCTGGGAGTCAACAATCAGCTGTGCAGTCACACTGGGCACCAAGATATACTTGGAAATGTCCAAATGAAGTATTCTAGTATATCAGCACATTCCTTTATGCTTCTTTGGTGTCTTTCATCCAGGTGCTCACCAGCAAGACTTTACTTCCCTCCAGGGGAGCAGGGCTTTACATCCTTACTTAAAAAAAAAGGCACAGAGGTTAAATGATCTCTACCCCCCTCTCCCATCCCAAGCTCACATCAAGAAAAGGGCAAAATCAGAGCTAGAACCATAAGTCCTAGATTCCACCCCCATGGACCTGGCCATTCATACCCAACCAATTTAGATCCTAATACTCCCATTTAGCACTACTAGGACTGTCCTCATCTTAGCTCAGGGCCTCTGGGTTTGACAGGGCTGGCTAACCAGCCATTTGTCCATGGGGACCCTGTTCCTACTTGCCTATCTTTTGAAGCATACAGCTGGGCATCTTCTCCTACAGCTCTGCTGACGGCATTGTGATATCACACCACAACTTCATCGTTCAGTGATATCTCAAGAACTAGTAAACAAGTTAGTTTTTGACAAGGCTCAATGAAAGCAAGTGTTTGTCACTATTGTGACAGTGTTACCAAATCAAGAGATGTCCCTATCCACTCATGAGATGATGACACTATGCTGAGAACAGAAAGGGCTGGTGACTGTTAACTCTGAGAACTTAGCTAGCTAGTTTATGAAACTAAAGTGGCACTAAATGCCCAGGGCTTCTTCAAGCCTGTAAGGACTTCATTTTATTTGCTTTTTCTGAATGTTTTAATCTGGAGAGCTGCCCTGCTCTCTGTACAGAGTCTGCCTGGAAGACCGTGATGGATTGCCCTGGCAAGAGCTCAGTGGCAGTTAATACTACATAACTTTTCCACTGGTTAGTGGTATAGCATACTAAGTGTGGCTTTTGATATTTTCTTGACACAAAGCCAGAGAACCCTACACCATAGTTCAGCCCCTGATTGCATTCAGTCTCAGTTCTTCAAGGTACAGCATAGATAGCACTCTTCATATGTTCCCAAAATTATTCTCACACTAAATACTACTTTTTACCCACAAGAGTATTTCCTCTCACATGGTCTGTTTGAAATCCTGTTTCATTGGTAGAGGCAGAACCCCAGCAAAGTACTGGTAAATTCATGAAGTAGAGAATTTGCCAAGAAGATTTCTGAACTCCTTTCTTCTCCACGTTTGTCATCCTAACTCATCTGAAACACCCACATGCTACAGAAAGTAGGGGCTGACATGCAGTGTTAGGCACATTTAATAAGTGCTATAAGAAACTAATTTAGTATGGACACAACATGCATCTGCCAAACCTCAATCTTTGTAGCATCAAATGCGGCATTTATTTTTGTTGGTCTCAAAGAGGCTCCAAATCAATAAAGCTTTCATATTGTTTCAGATTGAAACCTGAAATTTGTTTCTAATTACTTGGCAAAAAAGAAAACTAAGTTAATGCCACTGAAGGCTTTTTACAAATGCAGAAGCACAAAGAAAAGAGAATGTCTGCATACTTATCTTACTCTATTTGCCAGTACATTAGATCATCCCCTTAGAAACAGACTTCAAAAGAATTTCATGGATTTGCAGCAGTAAGGATGCAGCATACCCTTCTGGTAATGTCAGTTCAGAGCTGCACTCAGTACCCAAGCCCATGTATAATTAAAAACTCCACTTGGAAGCTACATCCAAACAAGCACAGCTGTGCAGTATATGGCACTGCAAACATGTCTACAGCGCCACATACCACACATTTAGATGTTTTCTGCGCTGCAAGGGCATGCTACCCATGTGTGCACTGCTTTGTTTTTTTTCCCCCCATGGGTGTTTTTGAGCCCTGGACATCCAGGGGGTCAAAAAAACAAGCTGAAAAAAAAATTAAAAAGAAGAGCAGCACACACACAGGCAGCATGCACCGCTCAAAAAGCAGAGCTGGACTGCACGGAGCCATATTCTGGCTGCTGGCCAGACTCTGCGTGGCAGAATTGCTACTGCTGCAGCCCCAGGAGGCCCCCAGGGCCCTAGGTAAGGCTGCTGGGTCCATCCAAGTGATGGCCTCAACCCCCACTACCCCACCTGGGGTAACTTGCTGTGTGCCAAAGTGTGCACGGCACAGGTGTTCCTTGGGGACAAGTAGCAGCGGCGCAAGGTTCACAGTCCATGCCCAGAGGGCATGTCCATAGTTACTGCACAGTAACCAAAAATTAGTATGCAGCAATGGCACATGTCTACACATGCACACCTGTACTGAGCAGTAACTATGGTGACCTATGCCGACTTGGGCATAAATTTGCTGCCTTCATGATGCAGGTAGCAAATTTATGCCAGAGTAGTTACTGTGCAGTAAGACACATGTAAATGCCTTACTGCGCAGTACACTGTGTGTGTGGACTGACTTGGGACTACCTTTAGTCCCAAGTCAGTCCACACACAGCGTTACTGCACTGTACTGCCTGTATATGTAGACACTGGTGTAAAAACTGCTTACTGCGCTAAGTTACTGCACAGCAAATGCACATGTAGATATGCCTGGAGGGAACAGCCCAGAGCCCAGTGTTGATACCCATTCTCATGATTGAAGGGGGTATAAGCAAAACTCAGAACAGAATCTGAGACCCAAGAAGGTTAGAATTTTCAAGCATTAGTACATGATACATAGAAGTGGGTTTTTAAATGGTCAAAACATCTGCTTTTGAATATAACAGGTCAGTCCAAAGATCCATGTAGCTCAATGTGAGGTCTCTGACATTGGAAAATAGCTGGTGGTTTACATGAAAAATAGGGTTGTTTCTGCCTGGTTCATACACATAAGGCAAATGTGATAACTGCTACTCTACAGAAGATAAAAGGAAAAAAAAGATACCCTATACCTCCACTGAGGACCTTCAGATTATATAATGGACATATTAATTGCAGCATTAAGGCTATCCTCCAGTTGAGGCTTATACACAACCATGACATTGCTCCACTCTGTTTGTGAGTACTAAATGCTAACAAGTTGAGCCACTGAAGCAGAAACAGCCTTGAACTCCAAGTAATCCTCTTTCCATACCCCCAAACTCAGCAATGGCAATGGCATTCATGAATGGGCATCACAAGCACCACAGAGAGGCAAGTTCACAAATACAACATGTTTTCATTTTTTTTAGATGAGCGACTGTGTTTAGTTACAATTAGTTATGCTTGATTGCTTTGGTGGTCTAGCCAGGGCTGTTGAAATGCTGCCACACCCCAAGATGCTACCTTGATCAGTAGAGAATCAGTATAAAGGGCCCCTTGTTGGCCCTGCACCTTGTCCCCAACACAGAATTTGAACAAGTGAGAGTACATCAAGAATACAGCTAGAGTGCACTGAACTGCAGGAATTCTCTGCTTACCAAGACCCAGGAATGGCTGTGGAAAACAGAGCGTGACTTATATCAAACAGGGCTGCTGACACCAGGATACAGATGGGCTCCCAGGGTCACAAAGGAGGCTTTTCTCTGCCCTCCACCTCTGTCTCTAGGGTCAGCCTAAGCACATTTAAAGATTGTACATATGATTTTATTCACAGACTAAAGACTAAGCTCATTTCAATTAATATAGCCTGCAAAAGGAGCCAGTTACTCTGCACCTATCTTACCTGCTGCACATTGATGGTGCATTTCTGGTCAGCAGTGTATTTCTTGGGATGTAACAGCAAGTAGCACACTAACCACATCTCTGTGCAGACTAAATTGAATGCATGCATATAACAGTTCTCGTCTTCCCATGGGTAAACTAACAGCTATCCATTACTACTTGGATTTATAGTCCAGGCCTTCCACAGCCCTTTCCCCCATTATAGCTTGCTTGGCATACCTGAAGTTCTCATCGTCTTTCCCTCACAATCCCAGATGGTACATCACACTTACCAGGCCTACATCTTAGAGATTAAGGAGTTTCCTTTTTGGGTTAGCTATTTCCTCTGGGTGTTTGAGAATAATATATGGTATAGGGGATAGAGCCCCAGCTAAATCAACTAATCCCCAGCCTGATCTAGCTGCACAATGACCATCCATCAGCTATGCTCTGCTACATCTCAGCTCCTACATTTTCCTGGGTGGTTTCCATCCCAAGCTGCTCCCCAGCGTGAACATCTCCATTTTGGCCCTGACCAATGCCATTGAGACCTGTCTCTCTGGTCATCTTCCCTCGGTCTCCTCTGCTCAGTGCTCTCTGCATTCTCCATTCATTTTCAGTCATTCAACTCCAGTGCTCAGCAGTGGGGGATCCTCACTCCGGCATTCTGCTTTGTTTTTCTACTCTGGCCAAATGCTCCTAATCTACTTGGCCTCCAGCTGCCCACAGGGAGCTGTCCAACATGAATCCATCCTGGACCACCTGGCTTCTTACTGGCTCAAAGTCAAGTAACTGTCCTACCCAGCCTGCCTCCTCCTTTTACAAATCTACAAGAGGGTAGAACTGAGAGGAGCTTGTCTTCCTGAATTTAAAGGAGTCAGCATTCCAAGTGGTACCTTCATCTGTAGCAATGGGGAAGGAAGACCCATTACATAGCCCCTTTGACTTCAGTGGACCCAGGCTGAATTAAACTAGTCTTAATATTAGATAGGTTTGTCTATCTGTACCATGTACAATAAAATTCCAACATGTTAGCATTCTCCCAAACAATTCTGTGCAAAGCCTCTCTGCTAGAATTACTATATAAAATTATGGATGGAGTGAGAATAATCCTGACTCATTCACTAACTGAGATATGCTCAAATTGGATGGAGGACTTTTCGGGACAAGGAAAAAAGATTGCCAATGTACTCTGTCTAGAACACTTTAAACCAGACTCTCGTTTGGTTCCTGTTGTTGGGAGTTTGGTCACTGACTGTAATGATTTTAGAGTTATGCCTAGTCAAGCTTGATTATTGGGCCACGTTTGAAAGTGTGGATTTTGCTCATTTCAGGAACATAACTGCCCTGTGGATTGAAGCACCAACCCTCAGTCTCTACAACCCTGGTTCAAATCCAGCTTTAAATAACAGAGTAAGTGGCTTAGTCTCATTAACTCCTCATTTGTACTCATTACAGAAGACGGTGCTGTGTGGCATTC
>NW_005842017.1:1530488-1531651 GCF_000455745.1 Alligator sinensis
CCTGGCAGTCTGCCTTCAGGAATGATGCCCAAGTGTAGCATTTGTGTGGTGTTAGCCAATGCTATCTATTCCCAGAATGCTTTGTACCCATGTTAAACTCTGTCATGGGAGTTTAATGGTGGCTAAGCTGGTGTGAGCTGTTGACAGTAGCATGGCAGGGTAACTGCATTTGGATGTCTGCTCAGCAGTCTTTTACACTGAAGGTACTGGCAAGCTTTTTATGACCCTGCCTGTCTCCAAAAATTGCCTGCTTATAGGTTCAGATCTTTCTGATCAGGGCTGAAGAGGCTTTCAAAACATCCTGGTCAGACTTGCATATATTTTTGCATCACTATGGACAGTGTTCTATTCTTGGGTA
Source organism: Alligator sinensis (assembly GCF_000455745.1). NCBI lineage: Eukaryota > Metazoa > Chordata > Crocodylia > Alligatoridae > Alligator > Alligator sinensis. Next base: position 1,530,847 of record NW_005842017.1, read on the forward strand.
AATCATCTACCTAGCTGCACAGCTGCTTGGAGACATCTCTGGGATTGCGGGGGTTACCTATTAGGCTGTCCCATGACAAGCACAAGTTGGAGGATGCTTTGCTGTGTCGACATGTCAGATTCAATTGGAAGCTCAAACTTATACTTCTTCAGTAATCTCTGTGCTTCTACCAGCCATCTGCTTTAAACTAGATATTTGTGAGCAAAGTAGCAAATTCAATAGTTGTTCTTGTGTCTGTTTCATTCTTGGATGGGGACTTTGAATGCTGACTGATGTAAGACTAATTGGAAAGGTAAGATCAAGTAGGCTTACTAGAAAGAAAGGATGAGCTCCTGTTTTTGACTCTCCAGGACCCAGATCTGATGCAGACTGTCTGCATAATCTTGGGCTAAACATTTGATCTCTCTGTGCCCCAGTGTAGAAGGCCAGTATAATTAGTAGTGGCTCCTGTCTTCCACCTCTGTGTGCATGTAAGTTCATAAGGTCCCACTTGTTACTACTGTCTCCTTCCACTACCAGCAATCACAAGCTGTTTCTTCCATCTATAGGATGATAAAAAATGGTGTTAGTTTTTTATCTTGTAAACTCCTCAAGACAAGGAATGTGTCTGCATATGAGTCTGCACAACATCTACCACAATGCAGCCATGAAGTAGTGAAGATGCTTCGTCACTAGTGCAATACACATCATAAATCAATAGTTGGGTAGAATGCTAGACACAACATTGTATGGAGCCACCCCAGGAAGAGTTCATTTAGAAAAGGTAGAAGTGTGGGAAAAGGGGAAATGGGGAAGGAGGGAAAGA
>NW_005842017.1:1531682-1548331 GCF_000455745.1 Alligator sinensis
ATCTTTCACATTTCTATTGGGAATCCAAATAACTGAAGACCAGTAGAGTACCCAAAAGAAAAAATCCAGACAATATGCAATTAAGTTATTCAAACCTCTCATTGGGCGCATATGAGTCCAATTTACAGAATGCCGCTTTGGCTGTTTGTGGACAGTTTTCTAACTGGTGGTAGGACTGAGGTCTGCAGTGCCTGGCATTAGGAGACAGGAGGAAGCAGTGAGGACCTGTTTTTGGTTTTGGCAAAATGTCAGTTGTGTTGTGTTTTTAAGTGAGTGGCCAAACCGCTCCTGGTCAGGTTTTTGCTTTTGGAGCCATAAGAATAAGTGGCAGCATTTCAAACAGAAAGAGCCATAGTGGGATTGTGCTCTTCCACACTTTTGAGAAGCCATAGCATTTCCAAATACTTGCTCCTTCTCCTACCTCTCAGTAATGGAAGTAGTAACTACAGCTACCTATTATGACACACAGGTGCTTTTGTAAGATATTAGCAGTCCAGCTGAATTGTAGTAGCCACCCACAGAACCAAAGTCCCTTTGGTAATTGCCTTACCATTTTAGTATGATCTTTTATGGACAAAATTCATTTAGAATATATGTATATTGCTATTTAGGGTCAGCATGACAGTTCAGCTCAGCTCAGCTAGCCCAACCCACATAAGCTGCCACATCTGTCTGTAGCTTACTTTCTGGTGGATACGCACAAAGCACAGAAGAAGATCCTGTTCCTCAAGCAGACTCCTTCCAGGAATCAGTCTGCTCACTGCTCCTCTCTCCTGTGTTTGGTTCTAATTATGGGCAGTAGGGACAGGAAGTGAAGAAGGGCCAGAAGTCAGAAGCAGAGGGCTGTGGGATTGCTTCTGGTGTATTTCCTGTGATTGCAACCTGTACTGCCTATTTGCACACACTGCAAGGTGCAACAGGTTAGGGAGAAACTGTATCTCAGGCCCTGACACTCAGCAGCTGGGCCAAACTGACACCTTGGTATGAGCTAGGGGCCTTGTAATGTAGGTAGTTAGCATGAATATGTTGAAGGGCAGCTCAAATAACAGTTCAGATACACCCCAAAACTCAGCATGGTTGTGAATTAGAGGTTTTCTACTGTAGTCTCCTGTGGACTAAATGCTTCAGGTTCCAAACCTCAGGGTATTTACTTCAAACAGGATAAACCTCCAGGTCTTAGGATGATCAGGACAATAAAGCCTGCCAAAAAGACTTTTCTGTGCCTGATTCAAGATGTATGCATCACACATGCCACACCTGCACCTTATTGAGCAGGTACAATTCCTTCATAGGCTTAATCTTGACCCTCTGCATATGATTCAGATAATCTTTCATTTCCAACTTTGTATTAGGGGTCCATTCATGCACTGAAGTCAATGGAATCCAGGACCTTTTGTGATTATGTTCCCTGACTTTTGTAATTATGTACCCTAACTATAGCCAAAGAAATGTGGTCTGATCCAACTCCCTCTCATCTTGAGGAGTTTAATGTGCAAGGGTCAGCTCAGACCCTGTGTACTTCCTTTTCTTAAGAATTGATCTGTCTGCCTTGGGTACTTTCCCAGTGTCCTCACATGGCTGAAAGATGCTATATCTTGAGTGGTTCTTTTGGGAATAATCATCCCATTCCCTTTTGGAAGCAGGGGGCTCTAATCAGGATTTAACTTGAACCTACTGCATAGGCTGAGAATGCATTTATCCTTCCTGAGATGGCTTATTCACAATAAGAATTCAATTCCCGTTGAGAGAATAAACCTACAATTCTGCAGAAAACTGACCTGCCAAAACTGGTTGCTTTTGGCTGGAAAGTTAATGCTTCATTTTCAAAAGCTTCTGCAGAAATCACATACCATGAAAAAACTAGGAAATAGGTCAAATACTTTAAGCATCATTTTTTAAAAGCTGAAGTGAAAAGGTTATCTGGACTGTGTGAGAGTGAAGGGAACCAGAGGCAATTCACAGCACTAAATCACACTGCTGAAGTCCTGACTCAGGGTGGAAACAGACAGAGCCTTTTGTTGCTTTTGTGCTACTGACATTTTTTTATGGCAGCACAAAGCAACAGCAAATAGACACCCATACCCTATTGTACTGCTTTATTGCGTTGGATGTCTATTTGCTTTATGGTAGGAGAATGTAAGAAGCTGAAGCTGCCTGCACTCTCTCACTGCCCCAGGCAGGTGATCCCAGGATTGAGGGGCCCAATTCTGCATGCCTGGGGAATTCTTGTGTACAATCAAGCCTCTCAAGCCTTGAGAGCACCTGCCCAGCTTTCCTCCTTCCCAAAGATGTGCCTACAGTAATCTCCGGGGCACATTTCTAGAAGGAGGAAAGTCAGGGTCTCCCACTCCCAGCGACTTGCCCCAACAATCCCAGGGACATGTCTCTGAAAGTGGGGAGAGCCAGGACACTCTGTCAAGCTCACCCTATGTGGTCCCAGAGCTGAGACCGCCAATGAGCTAATCTGGCAGTCCCAGCCCCAGGACTGCACTGGAGTATCCCAGTGTTCCCCGCTTGCAGAGATGTATACAGAAGCAGGGAAAGTTGAGGTTCCCCACTTGCAGAGATGTGTCTCTGGCAATCTTCAGGAACCCTAGTGATTGCCAGGGTTGCGTCTCTGGAAGTGGGAAACACGTTGTCCATCATCCCCCAACAAGCGAGGTGCGTTTTACCCAATGAACTGGATTGGCTGTGTCAGAACACAGCTTGGTACTGATCTATTTCATTTGGTATCATTTATTTCTAGTTTCAGTGTCCTGTGCCTCCCTCCATTGCACCTCCTTCTTTCTCATACCAGACATCAGCCACATGTCTCCACTTTCAAGACACCTCATGGCATATCCTGAGCTGGCCACTCACTCAGGACTGAAAGGCCACTTCCCTCCTCCAATTGCCTACAATATCCACTTCCATTGCAATCTGGTTAGATTTTCAAATGAGCCCCTTGGTGTCCTCTTACATGCTGCCCCTCATGCTTGAGAGAAGCTTCTTGTAAACAGCTGCAAAATCACATAACTATCCTTTTTCAATTCCCTCCTTAAAGCCCTCCTACTACAGCAACAGAAACTACAGCAAGAGTTAAACCAGGGGGCCACTGATCCAATTACCTATCCTACCAACAAGCTATGTCCTCTTTCTTCCTTCCTTCTCTGTCTCTGCCCACATCCATCTCTGGCCTTTTCTTAGCTGTAAGTTCTTATGGGCAGGGACCTTCTCTTTGTTCTGTTTGTTCAAGACCAGGCATAGCACGGTTCTGGCCTGGGACTAAAGCTCCTGGCCCCAACCACAATACAAACAATATGTAATACAACTCAGCCGAGGTTCCAGCTGGCATTTGGTATCACCGGGTGGAACTGGCTCAGAGGAGAAAGCCACTAGGAGGCACTCCCATGGTGTCTCCACAGATAATAAGCATAATGCTTGTGAACTAAAGTGATACAGTCTTTTCTCAGTCCCCTAGATTCCTCCTCCCTTTCCGAGACGTATCTGCTCTAGGAGAAAAAGTGGAGTTCAGCTACACTTCAGAGCATTCATCCATCATGTGTAGGGCCCCATTCAGCAAAGCACTTGGGTCAGTCCTTAGCTTTTAGCATGTATGCTGGCTCTATTAATGTCAATGGGACTGAAGCATAAAGCTGGAAATAAGCAGCTGCTAAGTGCTGTGCTGAATCAGAATCTAAAAAGGACAACCAGTTCCACTTCCAAGCCCCAGTCCGTGGACAAGCAGTCACAGACCCTTTGTTTATTCAAAGGTCCTAGGTCCAGCCACCCTGAGTATAAATGGTGACTGAAGTTAGGTAAGTCAGAGCACAGGTCAGAAGACGGCGTATGAGGTAGATGGGAAGAGCATTGCCTAACAAAGTCCTCCTGGGCCAGGCCCAGTCAATATGGAACATTACTACTTCCTAGCAATAGGTTCCACCTTTATCAGCTCCAACCATAATCTGTCCATAAGTCATTCAGCCGGAAGGGGTTTTTGAATGGCTGACTTCTCTAGGACACACGTGTAACATACAGAAAGTATGAGTCCCACATATTGTGTTTCTCTGTAACAAGTTCCTTGTTTACTGAAGCTGCGCCAAGAGTATACTTAATTTTTCCTCTCTCCACTGTTCTCTCATTCTGCAGCTTCAAACTTTAGGACTTGTGTGGTACAGAGACCTCTGTCATTTGGTGACATTTCTCCTGGCTCTCTAGACCCTTTGTTCCATTTCCAGTACATGCCTTTTGACTCTGAAGATGAGTTCCATGGTTTTGTACCCTACAAAAAGTACAAACAAAATGCACAATTCTCTGGTATGTGTGTGTGTTCTGGGATGTCCCAGTCATCTGCAGTAGTGGCATTGTCTCTTCAATCCTTGCTTCTCTTTTTCATTGCACTTGAGAGATATGAGGCCAACTGATCAGATACTATACACTGGGGTAGCTCCACTGGAACCAGCAGGGCTCTGCTGACTGACACCAGCAGAGGAAATGATTGCCATGGCTTCCTTCACAGGTATACCTACCAAACTATAGACAAGTATTGTGCTGATAGTCCCAAGTACATTTGTGGTCTGGTCTCTGGATGCCCTTATGGCCAACACTCCTGTGCTCCCCAAGTCACCTGCTTTAGGCCAGAAGAGCCCCTCACAAAACTTCTTTATGGCCAGGGTGGGATGTTGCTGGGAATTAAGCAGACCCTTGATATATATGGCATGGGTGTACTCAGTGCCTTTCCCTTCCAATGTAAACCTGTGGCCTCTTCCTTTGGCTGCCTGAGAAGCTCATAATGCTGTCTGTGTGTTTAAGCTTTTCCATCTGTATAGCAGTTGCAAAAGTCTAAATCCCAGCCATAAATGGAAATCTTTGAAAGGGGCAGTCACAGCTGCCAGAATACTGGGAGGATGACTAAGCAGAACAATTAGAACAAGACACTGCACTTTTTGTGAGGGTGGATGGCTGCTGTTTCCTACTCAATGGGAACATGCTGAGATGCATCTCCACCACGCTCCTCTGTGGGTGCATCTAAAGTGCTGTTAAGGCAACAGAATGAAATCTGGCGCAGTTTGTGTCGGAGTCAGGTGCTCCTGGGTGTCAGCGATCCTGGGACTGCAGCACTTTGAGCTGGGGTGAAGCAGCCCTGGGCTGGCAAGAGGCTCTGGGTGGTGGCGTCGGCTGGGGCACGAAGGTGCTAAAGTGTGGAACTGGGTGGCAGGCAGCCCCCACACTTTAGCATCCTCTTGCCCCAGCTATCCCCTGTCACCGTGTACACATGCATTTCAGTGCATGTAATTATTTGCCCAACAGTACCACCCTACAGTGGAGTTAATTAATTTACTGTGCCCTAATACCAGTGTATGTGTAAACCATGATGCTTTACTGCAGGGCTAATTAGTCAACTCCGCAGTAAAGCACACATGTAGATGCACCCTGTCCCACACACTTAGGATATACCAGCCAGAATGGGAGGAAGATGGGAGCCCCCAAGGTATCTTGTTTTCCAAACCTGACCAAAGGGTGATTCCAGTAGCATCAGCCTCCAATTTGGAATGGCTTTAAATTGCTAGAAATTGGCAAGAATGTTTCAGAGTGAGTGGGGAGGCATCATCTCTGAGAATATAGACATTGTTTCCAAGCTTTTCTCCCCCATCCCAGCACACCACCTGAGCAAAGAGGGGGTGAGGAATGGCAGAAGGGAGATGCTGCCCCTTTCTTCCACTCTTCCTCCCTCAGCCCCTGCAAAACCATGTCCCTATGTGACATCACAGTGCACAATGTTTTAATGTTAGAAAATGTGACCCGCCTGAATATCTGAGGTGACGTGGGTAGTCACCTACTTGTAGCTCTGTTCTATGGGAGGCATCAGCCTCTGCTGCCCTACACACTGAGGTAACACAGAGGAGTGCGATTTGTACCTTCCAGGAGCATTTTAAAAACAAATTCAGTCCTGAATGCAAAGCAGTTCACAACACGAAAGCAAACACCATGAACGCCATGTGCCCCTGGAGGCTGTGGGGGAACAGGGAACTCCCACAGGTGGTGGTGGCGCTATTGGCAGCAGGAACATGGTGGTGGCAAGCAGGGAGCTCCCATAGGCGGCCACAGTGCTGTTGGCGGGGTGGGGGGGGAGTTGGTGAGTGGTGACTGCCTGCAGGTGCCGCCGGCAGTGTTGGCAGTGCTTTTTGCAGGGGGAGGCGCTGCTAATATTAGGGGGTGCACATTCACCCGGGTGCACCCCCTATGCGTCACCAATGGCAAATGCCTAGACCACAAGAGAGTTTGTGTGTCTAGGAATAGGATGGACTCAACTTTTCAAACTGTTGTTTGGGCTCTCATTACCTTATGTGCCACTTGCTACCACATCCTGTTCTCTGGCCTTGAGTGATATAGTCTTGCACTACACATATGCATCCAGAATCCTCCTCCAAAGATTGTTTTCCCAGCTTGTTGCTTTGGTCATGACATCTCTTTTTGATTCCATTCGCAGGTTTATCCTTTTCTATCACATCAAACATACTTGTCCTCACTTCCAGATGTTAGGGGCTGAAAGGGATCTTACAGATCATCGGGTCTCCAACAGCCTCCATTACAACAACAATGATGATATTTTCAAATACTGTAGTTACAAGTTGGTCTGAGCCAGAATGTGGGCCACTCCTGACCCAAAGCCAAGTTCCAATCTGGGCATGTGGGAAGAAGGCAGGAGGGGTGGCCCTCTGTGTGAAAAAGTGGTAGCTCTCCCTGAAGGTCAGGTTTGATAATGGGGAAAGATCCCTTGAGACCCTCTGGATCAAGATGCAAAGGGGTTCAGGAGAGGGTGACCTGATGGTGGGGGTCTACTACAGGTCTCCCTCCCAAGAAGAGGAGAACGATCAGGCGTTCTCCAGGGAACTGGCTGAGGCAGCCAGCACTAAAAACCTGATTGTCATGGGTGACTTCAACTACCCTGACATCTGCTGGGAGGACCATTTGGCCATCTCCAGCAGGTTAGCCAATTTCTTGACAACTATTGATGACCTGTTCCTGTTACAGGTTGTCCAAGGACCAACTAGAGGGGAAGCCACTCTGGATTTAGTGCTTACCAAAGGGGAGGACATGGTAGGTGGCCTGAGGATTGATGGTACTCTGGGTGACAGTGACCACGATCTGATTAGGTTCACCATCCACTGGAAGGCTAGGATTTCAGTTAGTAGAACAGAGGTCCTACATTTCAGAAAGGCAGACTTTAACAAACTCAGGGATCTAGTTAGTAAGGCCCTCTGCGACCAGCACCTGGGGGTTTGGGAGTTCAGGAGCAATGGTGTCTCCTCAAGGGCGCAATCCTCTCTGCACAAAAAGAGGCCATTCTCATGAGACCAAAAAGTGGGAAGGGAGCCAAGAGGCCTGCTTGGCTCAACAGGGAGATTAGAGAACTTTTGAAAAAGAAAAAGGATACATATAGGCAATGGAAAAAAGGATGAGCAACCAGAGAAGAGTTCACTTATATAACCAGGGTCTGCAGGTATGAGATACGGAAAGCCAAAGCAAGCATGGAGATCAAGCTAGCACCCAAAATTAAGGACAACAAAAAGTCATAGTTTCATAGTTGCTAGGGTCATGAGGGACCTGGACAGATCACCTAGCCTGAACCCCTGCCACAGGCAGGAATGAATGGTGGGATCACAAAACCCCAGACAGGTGATCGTCCAACCTCCTCTTGAATTTGCCCAAGGTAGGGGTGAGGACCACTTCCCTGGGAAGTTGGTTCCAGATTTTGGCCACCCTAACTGTAAAAAATTGCCTTCTGATCTCTAACCTATACCTATTCTCCATCAGCTTACTACCATTGTTCCTCGTCATCCCAGGTGGTGCTGGGGAGAAAAGGGCTCTACCTGTTTGCTGTTGATCTCCCCTGATGAGTTTGTAGGCAGCCACCAGGTCCCCCCTCAGCCTCCTCTTGCTGAGGCTGAACAGGTTCAGGTCCCTCAGTCTCTTCTCGTAGGGCCTGTCCTGCTGCCCTCTCACCAAGCGAGTGGCCCTCCTCTGAACCCTCTCCAGGCTGGCCACATCCCTTTTGAAGTGCTGTGCCCAAGTCCTTCTACAGGTACATGGGGAGCAAGAAAAAAAAATCAGGCTCCACTGTGGGGCCCCTACTGAATTCAGAGGGATGGCCCACAGTAGCTCCCCACAAAAAGACAGAACCCCTAAATGGCTACTTCACAGCAGTATTCTAGAAACCTACCAAGAGCTGTATACCTGTCCAGTAGGGGTGTGTGAAGTGGGCCCTATTCGATTTGCATTCAGCCCAAATCAGGGACAGTGATTCAATTAGTTGATTTGGATCACTGTCCCTGATTTGATTCGGCCGAATCCAAATCTGAAGATTCGATGCTGATTCGGAGAATCAGTGATTTAGCCATAGACACAACTTTAAAAGTTTTTTCTACATACCTCAAGGTACCAGCATGACTTGTGAACGCTGCAATGCTGGGGCACATGAAGCATCCCACAGGAGTGAGGGGGGGCCCTCCACGTGCTCAGTGGCGTACCTGGAAGTGGACTGGAAGTGCTTCTGGCCCACTTCTAGGTCTTCTGCCAAGTGCGCTGGGGAGCCCCCTGCACTCCTGTAGGACACTCCATGTGCCCCAGCATCTCAACATTCACAAGCCACCTGCTACCTACAGGTATGTAGAAAAAACATTTCAAGCTGTCTCTATGTCCGAATCACTGAATCTTTCCAAATCTCTCCAGATTGATTTGGAGGGTTCTGATTCAATTTGGAGAGATTAAAGGGTCCTCTCATTCGATTCAGATTTGGAGATTCAGCCACCGAATTGGGCTGAATCTCCATGGAATCGAATCTTCGCACTGTTCTACTGTCCAGAGGCCCAGGGAATGTGGGGAAGTCAACAGACAACACGAAATCAGTCCCGACCTGGTGAGGGTCCTCTTAGAACAACTGGATGTTTTCAAGTCTGCTGGGACAGACAGCCTACATCCAAGAGTCCTAAGTGTCCTAAAAGAGCTGGCTGAACTCATAGCAGGGCCCTTGGAATCGAATCTTCGCACTGTTCTACTGTCCAGAGGCCCAGGGAATGTGGGGAAGTCAACAGACAACACGAAATCAGTCCCGACCTGGTGAGGGTCCTCTTAGAACAACTGGATGTTTTCAAGTCTGCTGGGACAGACAGCCTACATCCAAGAGTCCTAAGTGTCCTAAAAGAGCTGGCTGAACTCATAGCAGGGCCCTTGGCAAAGATATTTGAAAAGTTGTGGAACATGGGAGTGGTCCAGGATGACTGGAAGAGGGCTAATGTAGTACCCACCTTTAAGAAAGGGAGGAGGGATGACCCTGCAAACTAGGCTAGTTAGTCTGACTTTGGTCGAAGGAAAAACTTCTGAAAAAATTGTCAAGGATGCCATCAATCACAAGTTTGTAACTGACAGGGTATTAAGAAACAACCAGTATGGCTTTGTGGAGGGTAGATCATGCCTTACAAACCTGGTATCCTTTTATGACCAGGTAACTAACCAGCTGGACAAGGGACATGAGGTAGATATCATTTTACCTGGACTTTAGTAAGGCCTTTGAGTCAGTCTCCCATGAAATTCTCTCAATTAAACTGGAGGGTACTGGCCTGGACCAACCTACAGTGAGGTGGGTGGGTAACTGGCTTAGAGGCCAGTCCCAGAGAGTTGTAATCGATGGGACGGCCTCACCCTGGAGGGCTATCTCCAGTGGTGTCCCACAGGAGTCAGTGCTTGGGCCCATGCTTTTTAACATATTTATTAATGACTTGGGTGAAGGGGTGGAACGATGTGTGATTAAGTTTGCTGATGATACCACGTTGTGGGGAAATGTGGGCACACCAAAGGATAGGGTAAGGATCCAGGATGACTTAGACAGTCTGGTTCTATGGGCTGATCAGAATCAGCTGAAGTTCAACAGTGAAAAGTGCCGGGTCCTTCATCTGGGTAGGAAGAACCTTCACCATAGGATAGGCAGCAGCCCACTGGCCAGCACAGCATCTGAATGGGACCTGGGGGTCACAATCGACCAGAGGATGAACATGAGCCAACGGTGCAATGAAGTCGCTAGCAGGGCAAATAGAAGTCTGACGTGCATCAGCCGATGTGTTGCCAACAGCTCCAAGGAGGTGCTTCTCCCTCTCTACTCAGCATTGGTGAGGCCTCGCCTGGAGTTCTGTGCCCAGTTTTGGGCACCACACTTCAAGAAGGACGTGGATAAGCTTGACAAGGTGCAGAGAAGGGCCACCTGCATGATCAAGGGCCTGGATGATAGGCCGTATGATGAGAAGCTCCAGGAACTGGACTTGTTCAGTCTGAGCAGGAGGAGGCTTAGAGATGACTTGATAACCACCTACAAGTATGTCAAGGGGGAGCACCAAGATCTGGGAGAGCAACTCTTCGGGAAGGCACCCATTGAGAAGACAAGGACCTATGGTCACAAACTAACAGAGGGAAGATTTAGACTGGACATAAGGAAGAATTTCTTCTCTGTAAAAGTAACCAGAACCTGGAACCCACTCCCGGAAGAGGTGGTGCAGTTGCCATCCTTGGAGGTGTTCAAGAGGAGGCTGGGTAAGCACCTCGTTTTGCTAATTTGAGCTCATTATACTCCTGCCTATGTCAGGGGACCGGACTTGATGATCTTCTAGGTCCCTTCCAGTCCATTGATTCTATGATTCTATTTCCATTGCAACTCTGCTCTGCTCTGCCAGTAACTAATACAGGCTAAGACTGAGTACAAACAGAAATATTCAGGTAGAAAATCATTTGCAAATCAATGGATGATTTTTTATAATGCATGATAAGAGTTATTTTTATTCTCTTACTCCCAGTGCATCAGTGGAGACTGTTGGACACTAACTCACTGAATAATCTTTTACATGCGGCAGTAAATTTCAAATATTTTTAATATAATAAAGAAAATTATTGCTGGGTGGTTTAACGGAAATTCCTGCTTCCTAAGAAAGAGGTCCAGTGTACCAAATCTATTTGCACTAATTCAGTACAAATGTTTTTATTTCATTTCAATAGAAAATAAACATTTGCTAATTTAGAATCAATTAAAAAAACAATGTTCATGGTATTCAACAGTATTTAGTGTCAACAGAGTGCTCTGATTTCCAGTTTCACAACTCTGTAAAAACCACTTGGCTTTAATTCAGCTGCTGCTATTTGTCCCTGGCACACCCCTGCATGTGCATTCTGGTGCTCATCAAATTCCTTCGGGTGAGGTAGGAGAGGCTGGGGCCAGCGCCAGGCTCCCTTTCTGTCAGTGCATGCTGCTGCTGTGTATGCTGTGCTGCTTTTTTTAGTGGCGTTTTTTTTTACACCAGGCTCTCTGGTACGCTGCAAATTAGCAGCAAAGCAAATGGGTGCACATTAGGGCTGTGCGAGGCTTCGGACAGAGCTTTGGATCTGGAGAAGCTTCCAACGCTTCGGATCTGAAGCAGCACATCCGGGTCGAAGCGCTGCCTCGTTCTGCTTCCCGAAGCGGTTCGGAGCCGCCTCGGAGATCCGGCCATAGGGTATAATGGGGAAACAATCAAATATCTATAACTTTGTTGTTTTTTGACTGATTTGGATGAAATTTTCCGGGGCGGTAGACTCTGCAGAGAGGATGAAGCCTGCCAAGTTTCAAGGAGATAGGTGCAGGGGCTTGGGGGGAACAGCACCCCAAATTCGTGAAAGCAAAACTCATGTCACGTCTAGGCATTACAACATAGTGGGGTGAAAACTGCAGGGCTGGTAGCTCTCATTGAGGCCACAAAGCCTGCCAAGTTTCAAGAAGATCGGTGCAGGGGCTTGGGGGGAACTGCCCCACAAGCTGCAGACAAGCAAAACTGGTGCCAGGGGTGCTTGTGGGACTGACTGTCTGTCTTGGGGCGGGGAGGGGAGACACTACTGCAGGCCTGGCTGCTAAGCTGCTGTGTTACCAGTTATCAATCAATCATGATTCACTCAGGGACCAAGGACTCAGGGACCGGCTCAATACACAGGACCTAGCTACTACATAATAACTTAACGAGCATCAATTAGCACCTACAAAACCAGGCTGAGGAATGGAAAGAATCAATACAGACAATCAACTGCCCCAAGACAGAGAGTCTTGGCACGAGTTTTGTCTGTCAGCAGCTAGGGGTGCAGGGCCCCAGAACCCCCTGCACCAATCTCCTCCACAGCTGGCAGGCGTTGTGGCCGCAGCAGGGGCCGCCATCCCTGCAGCTGTCACCCCACTGTGCCTTAACACACACAGTGTTACCCATGGCACGAGTTTTGCTTGTCCACAGCTTGGGGTGGAGTTCCCCCAAACCCCTGCACTGATCTTCTTGACTTGGCAGGCTTTGTGGCCTCACTAAGAGCTACCAGCCCTGCAGTTTTGACCCCCTGTGGTGTAACACACAGCCATGACAGGAGTTTGGCTTACAAGAATTTGGGGTACAGTTCCCCCCAAACCCCTGCACCAATCTTCTTGAAAGCTGACAGGTTTCATGCTCTCAGTAGAGGCTACCATTCCTGCAAGCTTCATCCAAATTGGACATAAAGCAACAAAGTTATAGACATTTCATTGATTCTCCATTATACCCTATGGCCGGATCTCTGAGGTGGCTCCGAAGCTTCGGAGCTGCTTTGGCCGGATTGAGGCGGAAACCCAGTCCGGAGCTCCGGATTGGATCGCAGCCATCCAAAGTGGCCGGATCTGAAGCCGGATCGGATCGCTGCCGACTTGCACAGGCCTAGTACACATGCACTGCATGTGGTTTGTGGCACCTCAAATGTGTTTGAAGTGCTGCAAACCGCACATGCAGGCTCGTCGGGATGCACCCATGAAGTGCAAACAAGAAGAGCTACAGTTCTTCCAGACCAGGTTCAAATGACTGAGCTCATGGCAGATGAAGTCATAAAACAGAATGCACTGAAGCATTTATAAAAGAACCTGAGTGACTTAGCAGCCTCAATGCCATTTTCAAAGTGACAACTTAATGCTCCAAAGAGCCAGAGCCTCACTGATAGTTAATAGGACATAGATTCCTAAGGGCCAGATTTACTAGGCTGTTTAGGTCCCTGATGTTACAGAGAGCTCATAACTCTCAAGGACTTTTATTTTTGTAAATTCAACACTGCCTAATGCCTTCTAAATATCAGACCAGTCCTGCCAGATCAGTCCCCTCTCCCACTGTAGAATCCCATTGAAAGACAGTGGGAATCAGAAGTCTAACGCTTTTGTAAATCCTACTAAGCACATCCCAATATTCCTTTTTTTTCCATTATTTTACCTTGCCTCCTTAGATTGTGAACTCTTCTTGGTAATGTCCAGCATAAAGGCACCCTAACTATTATTAGAACCTTTAGGCTTTACTTTGATGATGATAATGAGCATTAGTTGCCTGCACAGCTCTGAAGAGACAAGTTTTTTCTAGCAGTGATCTTCAACCCATGTTTCATGGGCAGTATGTCACTAGTGAAAACCTCTGGCATTGCCCATAGTCATAGGATATTAAAAAGTTAAAAACAGAGGTTGACAGGGAGAGCAGAGGATGCTACCCACAGCACATTGCTTGTTCAGTATTGTTGCTCATGGGCCAATCAATGGTCAGGCCCCTGTTCTAAAGCAAACCCTAATGGAACTCTCAGATATTGACAGAGGACAAGAAAGAAACTAAAGATTACAATGATTCATCACCATTTATGTTCAGGCAAAAAGGGGCACTTCCAAAGCAAATTGTAGGCCTACCTGCTTATTGGAACCTCAGCCCTTACCTAAAAATGTCATGAGGAAATATAGCTTTCATGAGGAAGCTATAATTTGGGGTACAGTCATAGCTAGGCTAGGGTATAACTCATGCTTCTATGCAGTGCCAGGCAAATGATTTGGTTTTAAACTTTACATAATACAGCAAAGAGTTGGTTTAAAAGATCATATCCTGAACACCCAAATCCATGTATACTAGACTTACTTTTGTCCCTGATAGGCATGTGTGCACTGGGATGTGGAGGTTTCTCATACTGTGATCCCTTCCTCTGGCGAATGCCCTCCTTCCTGTCCAACAAGGCTCTAAATAAGATGTACAGTTGGCAAGCTTTGCTCTCGAAGCACTTGGGCAAGCCCCCACATGCAGCCTGTTTATCAGACAGACTGTATTTGCCAAACCACCCACTCAGCAGCCAATCACCACATGGAAAGCTTGTTTTCACCTAAGTATATACAGATGATATACCTTATGTCTTCCCATCAACCACTATGCTAACACGTTACCCTGAATGACACAGCTCCTCTGTGGATTCTCTTTAGGGATGGTGCCTCTATTTTGGGATGAAGAATAAATGTAGAACTGACCTGCCAGTTAGAAGCAAGTTCTTTTGAAAAAGTCCAAGTGGGTAGATCCCCTTTTATCAAAAGCTCCACAAGGGCAATATGCCTTTTGGTCAACGCCAGCAAAGAAAGACTGAAGGCTAGATCCTATTGGGTGTCCAAATGGACTTAGACACCTTATTCACCCTGCTCAAGTCCTTGAAAAATCTATTAATGCATCTACATTTGTAACGTACCATTATCTTATCCCTAAGACTGAGTCACACAAAGGCAGTGAGGAAGAGGTGAATCCAGCCATCTTTTGTATGGACATTTTTTCATGGACTTGAACAGGGTCAGACAACTTACACATCTAATAGATAGAATAGAATCTCTATGTGTATGTCTTGCTCTCAAAAGCAAGCTCTAGATCAAAACTGAAGATGTATCAGTGGAGGGAGTGTTGTAGGACATGACTTTATTGCTGACTTTTCTGTACTTATTTCAAGGCGGGGGTAGGGGGGAAGGACAGCCTAAAAAGCAAGACTGTCCTTATGCCACCTTTCACCTCCTTGCAACGTGGGAGCTTTCTGGGGTTCTCAGCTGAGTGACCTTATAGGCATATTCATCCCATGTGCCTGACCTGGTTTGCAGCCCTGCATTGTACACCCCTACCTCTCACTTGACCCCTGAATATTTTGCAGGGCTCCAGGCCTGCCTGTGGAATACAACATTGCTGTGATGGTACTAGGGCTGCAGTAAGTGCCTGGGCACTGGCAGCCTGGGGATTAGCTAGCAAAACCTCCAAGGAAAGTATTTCAGTATCCAGGAAGGCAGCATAGGTACAGGACAAAGCATGGATTAGAATTACCAGCTGCTGGTTTCTAATCCTGGCTCTGCCGGTGAGACTTTGTGGCCTTTGTCAATCACTGAAATGCCTGTCTGAGCTTTCCTTTCTGCAAAATGGGAAGAACAAACCTCTTTCTCCCCTGGCACTTCTGCAGGACAGGTAAGCAGTCTTAGGGGGTTAATACTGATAGATAAGAGTTGAGATCCACAACTCTGCCTGTACAGCTCTCCAGACCAAAGATGGAGCAGCCTAAAGTCTCCAATCCCATGCAAGCATGCACAGGCTTCCCCACCATGTACCAGGGCCTGATCATGGGAGCCTCAGATCTTCAATGTCATGTGCACACACATCCCTGGGCACACACAACCTCCCAATGCCCAGGAGGAGCTTTACCTGAATGGGAGGAGCCTAAAGCAGCACTTCTTGCATATCTGCAACACAGTAGCAGCAAGCTCTGGTCAGAATGCTATGTATACTCTGCCCACCTGCACTTTGGAGCATTAAGTACACCCTGCCCACCACTCCAAACACTGAAGTACACTGGTGAGGTACACTAGTGTGCTAAGGTTGTCCCCAGTAGCTGTTCTTGCATGTCAAAGGCTAAATTCTCAAAAGTAGCTACAAAAAGACATCCTCAAGTAGCCTCTCTGGGAACATCTGGGTTTGAAGCATAGCTGGCCCATACTGAGGGGAATCCTTGCTACAATGCCTAGCATAGATATGTCAGGGTAGACTCATCATATGGCACAGATGGAGTTACGCAAGAAAACCTTACAGGACCCATCTGCAATGTACCCAACTCATGCCGAGACCTTACTCCTCATTTTCAGGAATTGTGAAATTAGTGGGACAAATCCTTTGCTAGTGAAAGTTGGCCTAGCTCAATGAAGCTAGAACCAGGAGGGGATTCAAGTCAGGGCCTTGCCCCTTTATTTGTCCATAAAACCTAAAAGGAATGCTAACTGGCCAGTGGTGCAAGGGAAAGGAGTGTGTTGACTAGATTCTACAATGTGGCTAGCAAGCCCTGGCTCAGGTTCAGGACCAGGATGGAAGCTAGGTCCAACCTAGTGAACAGCTTTGCTACAGAAGCGGAAGGAACTGAGAACCCATTGTTTCTAATTGTCCTAGGAGAACACAATAGACAACATCAACAATAGGCAAAGGCAACAGGCACTGTCTGATGAATCCCTCGGGTTAAATAATTCTCCAAACATGAATGAGAAGACGTGACTCTTGGGGCTTATTTCAGGTACGTCATACAGTGCCCCAAAGCCCAGCCTGGACTTGGCTGGAAGCCTCATGACTGGTAATCCTGAGAAGGCCACAAGGGAACTACATCAGAAAAAAGAGTCAGAACCATGCAAGATAAATTGTGAAATGTAAGAACACTGGGAAAATATGGCAAGTTATCCCTGCTGAAAAGGCAACCAGCCCAGAGATGCTGTCTGGCAGAGGCCTCCATAGAATGGAGGCCATTTCACACAGGAGTGGGCCAAGCTGATAACTTTGGGAAAGGAA
>NW_005842017.1:1548362-1549413 GCF_000455745.1 Alligator sinensis
TGGTTGAGCAAGATTATTAAGAACACTTTTAGGATTCACCAAATTAATGAGAGAGAACTGCAGCAAGGCTCAACATTATGGCTGTAAATATATTCATCCTTCAGGTATATGCCTTAGAAGTCCTGCATCAGATGGAGACTTTTATGGGCAGCTACAGCAGTAGCACCAAAAAGCAATATACTTCTGGGAATCGGTGACTATTTGTAACAGGGGACCCTTGCCCCTGTCACTAGGAAGGGATGGGGAAGTGTGCCGGAGGCAGAAAGCCTGAGGGGAAAGTGGCAGCAGGCAGGAGCTGCCCAGGCCAACTGAGCCAGGTGAGTGTATTTTGTCCATTGTGTTGCTAACTCCCACTTGATGAAGATGATGTGTTACAATCCCAAGATGGAAAGTCATCAGTCAAATGCTTTGCTTTATCTTTGCAGGGTAAATGTTAATGTTAATTACAACAGAACCTACAATAAACATGTTATATCAGGATGGGCATCTCTGTAAACTCCTGGGAAATCAGGTTAGGATGATACCATGCTGTTGATATTGAGTCTAGTTTTAAATGCAAGATAGCATCAGCATTATCGTTTCATGTGTCCTCATTAATCCTCATCTCTCCTCTGACACACTTTTTCAGAACCCCTGCACTGCCTCCTGGTGATCTCCATGGAGCAGTCGCAAACAGACTATGTGGAATCAAAGCAGACATCCTTTGATGTGTAAGAGATGCATAGGTCCCCTTGCTCTAACAACAGAGCTCAGCGTAAGCTCCCCTGTAAATCAGAGGTGCTCGCCACTCCATAATAGGTGCCTTCTTTTTTTAACCAGACTGAAACATGGGAGGCTCACATGCAGAGCCCCAAAATGTTCCCTCCCAAGAGGCAGGCCAGACATGTTTAGGGGAATCAGGCTGTAGTAATAGGAAGCAGGGAATGAGGAGGAAGATCATGTACTCAGGGACCTGATGTTGATCCTTAAACTCCAAGAAGTCTGTAGACCACCATCTCCTGTGAGACTTAATCCCAAGAGCAAGTCCTGAAACTGTAGGGACATATGTACT